>NC_084740.1:62473998-62561498 GCF_033978785.1 Entelurus aequoreus
TGGACTGGACTCTCACTATTATATTAGATCCACTATGGACTGGACTCTCACACTATTATGTTAGATCCACTATGGACTGGACTCTCACTATTATGTTAGATCCACTATGGACTGGACTCTCACTATTATGTTAGATCCACTATGGACTGGACTCTCACACTATTATATTAGATCCACTATGAACTGGACTCTCACTATTATGTTAGATCCACTATGGACTGGACTCTCACTATTATGTTAGATCCACTATGGACTGGACTCCCACTATTATGTTAGATCCACTATGGACTGGACTCTCACTATTATGTTAGATCCACTATGGACTGGACTCTCACACTATTATATTAGATCCACTATGAACTGGACTCTCACTATTATGTTAGATCCACTATGGACTGGACTCTCACTATTATGTTAGATCCACTATGGACTGGACTCCCACTATTATGTTAGATCCACTATGGACTGGACTCTCACACTATTATGTTAGATCCACTATGGACTGGACTCTCACACTATTATGTTAGATCCACTATGGACTGGACTCTCACTATTATGTTAGATCCACTATGGACTGGACTCCCACTATTATGTTAGATCCACTATGGACTGGACTCTCACACTATTATGTTAGATCCACTATGGACTGGACTCTCACACTATTATGTTAGATCCACTATGGACTGGACTCTCACACTATTATGTTAGATCCACTATGGACTGGACTCTCACTATTATGTTAGATCCACTATGGACTGGACTCTCACTATTATGTTAGATCCACTATGGACTGGACTCTCACACTATTATATTAGATCCACTATGAACTGGACTCTCACTATTATGTTAGATCCACTATGGACTGGACTCTCACTATTATGTTAGATCCACTATGGACTGGACTCCCACTATTATGTTAGATCCACTATGGACTGGACTCTCACACTATTATGTTAGATCCACTATGGACTGGACTCTCACACTATTATGTTAGATCCACTATGGACTGGACTCTCACTATTATGTTAGATCCACTATGGACTGGACTCCCACTATTATGTTAGATCCACTATGGACTGGACTCTCACACTATTATGTTAGATCCACTATGGACTGGACTCTCACACTATTATGTTAGATCCACTACGGACTGGACTCTCACTATTATGTTAGATCCACTATGGACTGGAGTCTCACACTATTATGTTAGATCCACTATGGACTGGACTCTCACTATTATGTTAGATCCACTATGGACTGGACTCTCACACTATTATGTTAGATCCATTATGGACTGGACTCTCACTATTATGTTAGATCCACTATGGACTGGACTCTCACTATTATGTTAGACCCACTTTGGACTGGACTCTCACTATTATGTTAGATCCACTATGGACTGGACTCTCACACTATTATGTTAGATCCACTATGGACTGGACTCTCACTTTTATGTTAGATCCACTATGGACTGGACTCTCACTTTTATGTTAGATCCACTATGGACTGGACTCTCACTATTATGTTAGATCCACTATGGACTGGACTCTCACTATTATGTTAGATCCACTACGGACTGGACTCTCACTATTATGTTCGATCCACTATGGACTGGACTCTCACACTATTATGTTAGATCCACTATGGACTGGACTCTCACTATTATGTTAGATCCACTACGGACTGGACTCTCACTATTATGTTCGATCCACTATGGACTGGACTCTCACACTATTATGTTAGATCCACTATGGACTGGACTCTCACTATTATGTTAGATCCACTATGGACTGGACTCTCACACTATTATGTTAGATCCACTATGGACTGGATTCTCACTATTATGTTAGATCCACTATGGACTGGACTCTCACTATTATGTTAGACCCACTTTGGACTGGACTCTCACTATTATGTTAGATCCACTATGGACTGGACTCTCACACTATTATGTTAGATCCACTATGGACTGGACTCTCACTTTTATGTTAGATCCACTATGGACTGGACTCTCACACTATTATGTTAGATCCACTATGGACTGGACTCTCACTTTTATGTTAGATCCACTATGGACTGGACTCTCACTTTTATGTTGGATCCACTATGGACTGGACTCTCACTTTTATGTTAGATCCACTATGGACTGGACTCTCACTATTATGTTAGATCCACTATGGACTGGACTCTCACATTATTATGTCAGACCCACTCGACGTCCATTGCTTCCGGTCTCCCCTAGAGGGGGGGGGGGGGGGGGGGGGTGGAGGGTCACCCACATATGCGGTCCTCTCCAAGGTTTCTCATAGTCATTCACATCGACGTCCCATTGGGGTTGTGAGTTTTTCCTTGCCCTTATGTGGGCTCTGTACCGTGGATGTTGTTGTGGCTTGTGCAGCCCTTTGAGACACTTGTGATTTAGGGCTATATAAATAAACATTGATTGATTGATTGATTGATTGACGTGGACATTATACTGAGACGTTTTGTGTTGGACTTTGGATGAAAACAATGGTTTTGTTTGAAAGTGATAAGTGGATGCTGTTGACTGGCAGCCATTATTACCCTTGTGTTACTGTCTCCTGTGCACTAAGAGCATCCTGTCTGACTGGGGACCATCCTCCACCGGGGACCATCCTCCACTTCCACTCACCCATCAGTACCGTCTCACCAAGGTGCATCATCACAAAGGTCCAAACAAACAACACACAACTGTTCTACGCCGATACAAACGACGTACATCAGGCTCAGTTTACAGTCTGCTCACTATTTTGCATGCACAAGAGAGACCTGGCTAATTGTGTTATTGTTGGCCAGGCTCACTATTTTGCATGCATGAGAGTGACCTGGCTAATTTTGTTATTGTTGGCCAGTTGGATTCCAGCGCTGTCATTACATCTTATCTTTGTGTTATTGTGTTATTGTTGGCCAGTTAGATGCCAGCGCTGTCATTATAGCTTACCTTTTTTTAATGGCTGCAAACTTTTTGTGCTCCTGATGACTGAGTGTGCAAAGCCACCATTGAATTGAATTGAACTAGGAATTATGCCGATTGTAACAATGGTGGCATTTTATTTTGTTATGTGGTGAGGTGGTGACTTGTCCAGGGTGTACCCCGCCTTCCGCCCGAATGCAGCTGAGATAGGCTCCAGCACCCCCCGCGAACCCCAAAGGGACAAGCGGTAGAAATGGATGGATGGATGGATGGATTGTTAAAAGTTAGAAGACAATCATTGGTACATTAACTTGAACTTTAACACAGACATGTATTACTTATATATTGTTATTTACAGATAAACACTGACAATTATTATTTATATATTGTTATTTACAGATATACACTGACATGTATTATTTATATATTGTTATTTGCAGATAAACACAGACATGTATTATTTATATATTGTTATTTACAGATAAACACTGACATTTATTATTTATATATTGTTATTTGCAGATAAACACTGACATGTATTATTTATATATTGTTATTTACAGATATACACTGACATGTATTATTTATATATTGTTATTTACAGATAAACACTGACATGTATTATTTATATATTGTTATTTACAGATAAACACTGACATGCATTATTTATATATTGTTATTTACAGATAAACACTGACATGTATTATTTATATATTGTTATTTACAGATAAACACTGACATGTATTATTTATATATTGTTATTTACAGATCAACACTGACATGTATTATTTATATATTGTTATTTACAGATAAACACTGACATGTATTATTTATATATTGTTATTTACAGATAAACACTGACAATTATTATTTATATATGGTTATTTACAGATATACACTGACATGTATTATTTATATATTGTTATTTGCAGATAAACACTGACATGTATTATTTATATATTGTTATTTACAGATAAACACTGACAATTATTATTTATATATTGTTATTTACAGATATACACTGACATGTATTATTTATATATTGTTATTTGCAGATAAACACAGACATGTATTATTTATATATTGTTATTTACAGATAAACACTGACATTTATTATTTATATATTGTTATTTGCAGATAAACACTGACATGTATTATTTATATATTGTTATTTACAGATATACACTGACATGTATTATTTATATATTGTTATTTACAGATAAACACTGACATGTATTATTTATATATTGTTATTTACAGATAAACACTGACATTTATTATTTATATATTGTTATTTGCAGATAAACACAGGCATGTATTATTTATATATTGTTATTTACAGATATACACTGACATGTATTATTTATATATTGTTATTTACAGATAAACACTGACATGTATTCTTTATATATTGTTATTTACAGATAAACACTGACATGTATTATTTATATATTGTTATTTACAGATAAACACTGACATGTATTATTTATATATTGTTATTTACAGATAAACACTGACATGTATTATTTATATATTGTTATTTACAGATCAACACTGACATGTATTATTTATATATTGTTATTTACAGATAAACACTGACATGTATTATTTATATATTGTTATTTACAGATAAACACTGACAATTATTATTTATATATTGTTATTTACAGATATACACTGACATGTATTATTTATATATTGTTATTTGCAGATAAACACAGACATGTATTATTTATATATTGTTATTTACAGATAAACACTGACATTTATTATTTATATATTGTTATTTGCAGATAAACACTGACATGTATTATTTATATATTGTTATTTACAGATATACACTGACATGTATTATTTATATATTGTTATTTACAGATAAACACTGACATGTATTATTTATATATTGTTATTTACAGATAAACACTGACATTTATTATTTATATATTGTTATTTGCAGATAAACACAGACATGTATTATTTATATATTGTTATTTACAGATATACACTGACATGTATTATTTATATATTGTTATTTACAGATAAACACTGACATGTATTATTTATATATTGTTATTTACAGATAAACACTGACATGTATTATTTATATATTGTTATTTACAGATAAACACTGACATTTATTATTTATATATTGTTATTTGCAGATAAACACAGACATGTATTATGTTAGATCCACTATGGACTGGACTCTCACATTATTATGTCAGACCCACTCGACGTCCATTGCATCCGGTCTCCCCTAGAGGGGGGGGGGGGGGGGGGTGGGGGGGTGGGGTGGGGTGGGGGGGGGGTGGAGGGTCACCCACATATGCGGTCCTCTCCAAGGTTTCTCATAGTCATTCACATCGACGTCCCATTGGGGTTGTGAGTTTTTCCTTGCCCTTATGTGGGCTCTGTACCGCGGATGTGGTTGTGGCTTGTGCAGCCCTTTGAGACACTTGTGATTTAGGGCTATATAAATAAACATTGATTGATTTATTGACTTGGACATTATACTGAGACGTGTTGTGTTGGACTTTGGATGAAAACAATGGTTTTGTTTGAAAGTGATAAGTGGATGCTGTTGACTGGCAGCCATTATTACCCTTGTGTTACTGTCTCCTGTGCACTAAGAGCATCCTGTCTGACTGGGGACCATCCTCCACCGGGGACCATCCTCCACTTCCACTCACCCATAACAATATATAAATAATACATGTCAGTGTATTATTTATATATTGTTATTTACAGATAAACACTGACATGTATTATTTATATATTGTTATTTACAGATCAACACTGACATGTATTATTTATATATTGTTATTTACAGATCAACACTGACATGTATTATTTATATATTGTTATTTACAGATACACACTGACATGTATTATTTATATATTGTTATTTACAGATAAACACTGACAATTATTATTTATATATTGTTATTTACAGATATACACTGACATGTATTATTTATATATTGTTATTTGCAGATAAACATAGACATGTATTATTTATATATTGTTATTTACAGATATACACTGACATGTATTATTTATATATTGTTATTTACAGATAAACACTGACATGTATTATTTATATATTGTTATTTACAGATAAACACTAACATGTATTATTTATATATTGTTATTTACAGATAAACACTGACATGTATTATTTATATATTGTTATTTACAGATAAACACTGACATGTATTATTTATATATTGTTATTTCCAGATCAACACTGACATGTATTATTTATATATTGTTATTTACAGATAAACACTGACATGTATTATGTATATATTGTTATTTACAGATAAACACTGACATGTATTATTTATATATTGTTATTTACAGATAAACACTGACATGTATTATTTATATATTGTTATTTACAGATAAACACTGACATGTATTAATTATATATTGTTATTTACAGATCAACACTGACATGTATTATTTATATATTGTTATTTACAGATAAACACTGACATGTATTATTTATATATTGTTATTTACAGATAAACACTGACATGTATTATTTATATATTGTTATTTACAGATAAACACTGACAAGTATTATTTATATATTGTTATTTACAGATAAACACTGACATTTATTATTTATATATTGTTATTTGCAGATAAACACAGGCATGTATTATTTATATATTGTTATTTACAGATATACACTGACATGTATTATTTATATATTGTTATTTACAGATAAACACTGACATGTATTATTTATATATTGTTATTTACAGATAAACACTGACATGTATTATTTATATATTGTTATTTACAGATAAACACTGACATGTATTATTTATATATTGTTATTTACAGATCAACACTGACATGTATTATTTATATATTGTTATTTACAGATAAACACTGACATGTAATATTTATATATTGTTATTTACAGATAAACACTGACAATTATTATTTATATATTGTTATTTACAGATATACACTGACATGTATTATTTATATATTGTTATTTGCAGATCAACACAGACATGTATTATTTATATATTGTTATTTACAGATAAACACTGACATTTATTATTTATATATTGTTATTTGCAGATAAACACTGACATGTATTATTTATATATTGTTATTTACAGATATACACTGACATGTATTATTTATATATTGTTATTTACAGATAAACACTGACATGTATTATTCATATATTGTTATTTACAGATAAACACTGACATTTATTATTTATATATTGTTATTTGCAGATAAACACAGACATGTATTATTTATATATTGTTATTTACAGATATACACTGACATGTATTATTTATATATTGTTATTTACAGATAAACACTGACATGTATTATTTATATATTGATATTTACAGATAAACACTGACATGTATTATTTATATATTGATATTTACAGATAAACACTGACATGTATTATTTATATATTGTTATTTACAGATAAACACTGACATTTATTATTTATATATTGTTATTTGCAGATAAACACAGACATGTATTATTTATATATTGTTATTTACAGATATACACTGACATGTATTATTTATATATTGTTATTTACAGATAAACACTGACATGTATTATTTATATATTGTTATTTACAGATATACACTGACATGTATTATTTATATATTGTTATTTACAAATAAACACTGACATGTATTATTTATATATTGTTATTTACAGATAAACACTGACATGTATTATTTATATATTGTTATTTACAGATAAACACTGACATGTATTATTTATATATTGTTATTTACAGATCAACACTGACATGTATTATTTATATATTGTTATTTACAGATCAACACTGACATGTATTATTTATATATTGTTATTTACAGATCAACACTGACATGTATTATTTATATATTGTTATTTACAGATAAACACTGACATGTATTATTTATATATTGTGATTTACAGATAAACACTGACATGTATTATTTATATATTGTTATTTACAGATAAACACTGACATGTATTATTTATATATTGTTATTTACAGATCAACACTGACATGTATTATTTATATATTGTTATTTACAGATCAACACTGACATGTATTATTTATATATTGTTATTTACAGATATACACTGACATGTATTATTTATATATTGTTATTTACAAATAAACACTGACATGTATTATTTATATATTGTTATTTACAGATAAACACTGACATTTATTATTTATATATTGTTATTTGCAGATAAACACAGACATGTATTATTTATATATTGTTATTTACAGATATACACTGACATGTATTATTTATATATTGTTATTTACAGATAAACACTGACATCTATTATTTATATATTGTTATTTACAGATAAACACTGACATGTATTATTTATATATTGTTATTTACAGATAAACACTGACATGTATTATTTATATATTGTTATTTACAGATCAACACTGACATGTATTATTTATATATTGTTATTTACAGATAAACACTGACATGTATTATTTATATATTGTTATTTACAGATAAACACTGACAATTATTATTTATATATTGTTATTTACAGATATACACTGACATGTATTATTTATATATTGTTATTTGCAGATAAACACAGACATGTATTATTTATATATTGTTATTTAAAGATAAACACTGACATTTATTATTTATATATTGTTGTTTGCAGATAAACACTGACATGTATTATTTATATATTGTTATTTACAGATATACACTGACATGTAATATTTATATATTGTTATTTACAGATAAACAGTGACATGTATTATTTATATATTGTTATTTACAGATAAACACTGACATTTATTATTTATATATTGTTATTTGCAGATAAACACAGACATGTATTATTTATATATTGTTATTTACAGATATACACTGACATGTATTATTTATATATTGTTATTTACAGATAAACACTGACATGTATTATTTATATATTGTTATTTACAGATAAACACTGACATGTATTATTTATATATTGTTATTTACAGATAAACACTGACATGTATTATTTATATATTGTTATTTGCAGATAAAACAGACATGTATTATTTATATATTGTTATTTGCAGATAAACACAGACATGTATTATTTATATATTGTTATTTACAGATAAACACTGACATTTATTATTTATATATTGTTATTTACAGATAAACACTGACATGTATTATTTATATATTTTTATTTACAGATAAACACTGACATTTATTATTTATATATTGTTATTTACAGATCAACACTGACATGTATTATTTATATATTGTTATTTACAGATAAACACTGACATGTATTATTTATATATTGTTATTTACAGATAAACACTGACATTTATTATTTATATATTGTTATTTGCAGATAAACACAGACATGTATTATTTATATATTGTTATTTACAGATATACACTGACATGTATTATTTATATATTGTTATTTACAGATAAACACTGACATCTATTATTTATATATTGTTATTTACAGATAAACACTGACATGTATTATTTATATATTGTTATTTACAGATAAACACTGACATGTATTATTTATATATTGTTATTTACAGATCAACACTGACATGTATTATTTATATATTGTTATTTACAGATAAACACTGACATGTATTATTTATATATTGTTATTTACAGATAAACACTGACAATTATTATTTATATATTGTTATTTACAGATATACACTGACATGTATTATTTATATATTGTTATTTGCAGATAAACACAGACATGTATTATTTATATATTGTTATTTAAAGATAAACACTGACATTTATTATTTATATATTGTTGTTTGCAGATAAACACTGACATGTATTATTTATATATTGTTATTTACAGATATACACTGACATGTAATATTTATATATTGTTATTTACAGATAAACAGTGACATGTATTATTTATATATTGTTATTTACAGATAAACACTGACATTTATTATTTATATATTGTTATTTGCAGATAAACACAGACATGTATTATTTATATATTGTTATTTACAGATATACACTGACATGTATTATTTATATATTGTTATTTACAGATAAACACTGACATGTATTATTTATATATTGTTATTTACAGATAAACACTGACATGTATTATTTATATATTGTTATTTACAGATAAACACTGACATGTATTATTTATATATTGTTATTTGCAGATAAAACAGACATGTATTATTTATATATTGTTATTTGCAGATAAACACAGACATGTATTATTTATATATTGTTATTTACAGATAAACACTGACATTTATTATTTATATATTGTTATTTACAGATAAACACTGACATGTATTATTTATATATTTTTATTTACAGATAAACACTGACATTTATTATTTATATATTGTTATTTACAGATCAACACTGACATGTATTATTTATATATTGTTATTTACAGATAAACACAGACATGTATTATTTATATATTGTTATTTACAGATAAACACTGACATGTATTATTTATATATTATTATTTACAGCTAAAATGTACCAAAATGAACCACCTGACTCCTGAATTCATAACTTACTGAGAGGATGACTTTCTGACTGTTTGACATTGCGGACAAAAGCCTGACTTTTTATGAACAATTCTGTACACTTTATCTTTTAAATCCTATTGTTATGTTTATTATTGTTTTGCATTTCAATGACTTACTTTTTAGTAAAAGAAGTGTGACCTAATATTTATTGACATGGTATCAGTGTAGATGAAGTGTAGTAAACCACTCCTCCACACGTCATCACACTGGTTTGTAGAAAGTACCTGAAGTGTGAAATGCGGTGGAAACACAAATCACAAACTTCTACAGGAACATTTAGATCCAGGAAGCAAAAAGTGGAAAAGGGCCTTATGTCACCTTTGTGGCTGTATTATTCAGTTATTTCAATGAATATATTTTTTTCAACCATACCAAAAATACCATGCCGTTTGTTAGAATAATTGTTTCTAAATGATCACACAAACTTTGTATTACATTAAGTTCCTGACAAGAAGACAAAAGCTGTCTTTGAAACCTACCAAGAGTAAGGCTCGTAAAACTCCACTGTGTAGGGGGTGGGGGGGGGGGGGGGGGAGCAAGATGAAGGTGTTCCTGTGTTCTTTCATGTATGGTAATCAATAGAAGGATGTTGTTCTGGCCCAAGGACTTCAGAGCAGGGAGAGGACAGGGTCTGCCCAATTTCCAGACGACCTCTTTTTGAAGTATTTTACGAACTCTTTTTGAACTATTTTATGGAACTCTTTTTGAACTATTTTATGAACTATTTTTGAACTGACCTTTTCTGTGAACTTTTTGCGACCTATGTCCTTTGGAAACAAAGGTGGCCATGTGGTCGGGTTAGGGTCTAAAATAAAAGAAGGAGGTGTGCAATCTTCTGGCAGAGCGTGTTGGAGACTACAAGAGTACAGTGTGTCCAGGCGTGTCTCCTCAATTGAGTCCAAATTGAATTCTGTCTCTGTTTAATTCTTTGCCTCTTGTCTTGTTTAATAGATGTCATCAGTGTTTGAACCTGACACCGTTTTTTCTGTTTGGTGATGTTTTTCCTTTCTTTACTGTCAACGATTTCACTTCCTGTTCTGATTTTTTCCGCATGGATTTTACCGCTGCCTCTGAGCGCAATTCTCCTCATATGTCCCTGATTGCCAACCAAGAGGGTTTTTACTACCATCGACTTGTATTATTTTCTTCATCAAATGACCTTCCTGATCTAACATGTACGCCGCTTGCCGTCTCTGCATCCTGGGGTCACGCCGCATGCAACCATGTGCATGGGTGACGCCAATATATAGTAAGTCTTTTCATGAAATGCTGCTCAACTGTAATGGGAACAGGCTGAATGATGAAGTGGCAGCTGTGATGAAGAATAATGGAGTTAATTTTAATGATCACATTCATCAAGAGAAAGTGTGTACTGTACATTTACTGTACAAGGCCATGCATACTGTAGGCTAACACGCTTATAAAGGCTGCAATTGAGTGTAAAATAGTGTGTCTAATATGATTAGAAAAGCATTTCTACTTGAGCTCATTACGACCGTTAATCATAGTCAAATAAAGCGTGTGTTTCAACATACATCTGGCTTTTATGGGATTGCACATTTTATTTGTAACATCACGACGGATTTGGTCTCAAATTCCACAATAGATTCAAAAAAATGATGTTGCTGTATTTGCAAGCACTACAATCAACATGAAGTGGTGACATATTTCCTCTCCTCCGCTGTTATACATGGTATGCTCAGCAGGCGTGAACATTGCCCTATTTCCTCACACTCTGCAAGATGCGGCGCTCCTGCAGACCCCCAAACTCAACTTCTTCCTTCTCTTTTCCAAGCCGGCAGCAACATTTAGCGGCCAACATTGTTGTTGTGCTGCAGGCAGGATGCCATTGTTGGCAGCGGTGCAGAAAAGAGCAGGACAGTCCGATGCCGACCTAAATGCAGGATGGCGACCTGGGTGGGAGTAAGGGGGTCTTTGGGATGGGGTCTAATGAGCCCTAAAGCGTGCTTCATGCCAAGAGGAAAGAGGATTTACTAGGGGTGTAACGGTACGTATATTTGTATTGAACCGTTTCAGTACGGGGGTTTCGGTTCAGTTTGGAAGTGTACCGAACGAGTTTCCACACGAACATATTAAGTAGCCGCCTCCGCTTCCTTCTGCCTCTGTCTCTGTCAGTCCTCTACACAGCACCCAGCATTGTCACACCCACACAACCATCTGATTGGTTACACACAGAGCGGTAACAGCCAATCAGCAGTGCGTATTCATGTAGTCAGTGCTTAGCGTTTAGCAGGTAATCATCAGGCTGCGGACTCTCCCCAAATGATAATAAACACCTCCCAGTCAACTACAGCAAAGCCCTGTCCGTCTGTTATTTCACTTGACCTTTTTCTGTGTTGATTGAGCTGTGTTGAAGCAGCAAAAAAGGACATTATGTTAAATGAAGAGTTTCTGTCTCTGATAGTTGATATAATAATGTAAGTGCATCATTAAGCCTACATGAACTCCATGGTGTTCAGGGATGAATAGTCTCTCCTATTGCTATTGTACCATTTTTTCAGCTATAGTTCCATGAATCATTAGTAATGCAGCAGCCTAGTTTTGAATGGCTGGGTCCCTGCTATCACATGTTGATAATAATATAACATTTACATCATAAAAATCAACTACAGGCTTCCCAAATGCTGTAATAAATTAAGCATGACGAGTTGACTTGAAACTATTTAATGTTGCACTTTTTATATGTAGAAGAAAAGTTTTGTCATTTTATTTAATCTGAGCAAGAACTTGAGGCAGTTTAATGTTGATTAATGTGGGCAGAATTATTATAGTGTTCCCAATGTTAAAAGGATAAAGCCATTCTTTACAAATTTGGTAAATAAATAACCAAAAAATGTATATTTTGTTGTTTTCTTACTGTACCGAAAATGAACCGAACCGTGACCTCTAAACCGAGGTACGTACCCAACCGAAATTTTTGTGTACCGTTACACCCCTAGGATTTACCATAGTTGAAAATGTACTGTGACTCCAAAGGTGATCATCTTTGCCTCCATGACTCCAGTGTGAGATCAATAAGATCTGGAGCGGAGCCACCAGGTCGTCTTGCAGCGAGAGGCTCTCCTCAATCACAGCATCCACCATGGGTGAAGGACACCACCCTCAAAGGAGGAGTAGAAGCATGAGATTGTGAAATGTGGTGTCATCACCGACACGCAAATGAGCTTGAGGTGAATCTCCATGGCAACGCACAGCAGCATCAGCACCGTGGCTGTAGTCGACATCTTCTTACATTCCCAACCTCCTTCTCCTGAGGTGCAGTGACAGAGCATTCTGACACTTTACTGGGTGTGTGTGTGTGTGTGTGTGTGTGTGTGTGTGTGTGTGTGTGTGTGTGTGTGTGCAGGCTGCCATGACAGCAGCATGTCCTCCTGCAGCAGAGAGATATGTTTGTGTTGGCTTCTTCATTGTCGCCATGTTGCAGGTGCTACTAAAACATTGCTGCGTTTATTTCAGCTTGCAAAGAAGACACGTTTGTTTTGACCTTTTCAGCGGAGTTTAAATGCCAAATACTTTCAGAAAATACACTTTTTTTATGCCATGGTATGGATTTATTTCCAATATGCATCGGCTATACTTGAAAAATGGTTCCTCCCTTATTGACAATTTCACGTTTCCACGTGTACGAAAAGGAATGGAAAGAAACAAAGTTGAATGAATCAAAACACTTTTATATTTCTTAATGACAACATTAAATACAGTAGTGTAGTAGACCTAAGTATTCATTAAGTACCACCATCATGACAACATTAAATACAGTAGTGTAGTAGACCTAAGTATTCATTAAGTACCACCATCATGACAACATTAAATACAGTAATGTAGTAGACCTAAGTATTCATTAAGTACCACCATCATGACAACATTAAATACAGTAGTGTAGTAGACCTAAGTATTCATTAAGTACCACCATCATGACAACATTAAATACAGTAGTGTAGTAGACCTAAGTATTCATTAAGTACCACCATCATGACAACATTAAATACAGTAGTGTAGTAAACCTAAGTATTCATTAAGTACCACCATCATGACAACATTAAATACAGTAGTGTAGTAGACCTAAGTATTCATTAAGTACCACCATCATGACAACATTAAATACAGTAGTGTAGTAGACCTAAGTATTCATTAAGTACCACCATAATGACAACATTAAATACAGTAGTGTAGTAGACCTAAGTATTCATTAAGTACCACCATCATGACAACATTAAATACAGTAGTGTAGTAGACCTAAGTATTCATTAAGTACCACCATAATGACAACATTAAATACAGTAGTGTAGTAGACCTAAGTATTCACTAAGTACCACCATAATGACAACATTAAATACAGTAGTGTAGTAGACCTAGGTATTCATTAAGTACCACCATCATGACATCATTAAATACAGTAGTGTAGTAGACCTAAGTATTCATTAAGTACCACCATAATGACAACATTAAATACAGTAGTGTAGTAGACCTAAGTATTCATTAAGTACCACCATCATGACAACATTAAATACAGTAGTGTAGTAGACCTAAGTATTCATTAAGTACCACCATCATGACAACATTAAATACAGTAGTGTAGTAGACCTAAGTATTCATTAAGTACCACCATCATGACAACATTAAATACAGTAGTGTAGTAGACCTAAGTATTCATTAAGTACCACCATAATGACATTAAATACAGTAGTGTAGTAGACCTAAGTATTCATTAAGTACCACCATCATGACAACATTAAATACAGTAGTGTAGTAGACCTAAGTATTCATCAAGTACCACCATAATGACAACATTAAATACAGTAGTGTAGTAGACCTAAGTATTCATTAAGTACCACCATCATGACAACATTAAATACAGTAGTGTAGTAGACCTAAGTATTCATTAAGTACCACCATCATGACATCATTAAATACAGTAGTGTAGTAAACCTAAGTATTCATTAAATGGGGACCACCCTAGTGTGTACAGTTAGGTTTGCACATGTTTTAGTACACACAACTTGGAGTCAATCAGTGATCAGTCAGTGAACAAACACTCCTACATATCAGCCTGTCTTTATTCCTCTTTAAAGACTCCACAGATTGGACTGATGGTCCACGATGGCGCTATCTAACGGCTCATGTTCCACTATGCACATCCTCAGTGGGAGACGACCCAATAAGTGACACAAAAACCCACTTTGGATAAAAAAAGACTGACAGAAGATGCTGATCATACGTGTGGACCACTTGCTTGGCTTGTGTGTGTTAGAAGTGGGGGGGAGGGGGGGTTGGGGGGGTCTTATGTATGGCGACATGTGTGTTAGTGTTAGTGTGTGTTAGAGTGTGTTAGTGTGTGTTAGTGTGTGTGTGGGGGGACAAGAGGCGGCTTAAAAGATTAAAGAGCAGCCCGGCCACGCAGGAGGAGGAGAAAAGACCCCTAACTGTGGGGGGCGTCTTCAGTGGCGTCACATTTGCATGCCTCCTGTCCTGCTGGGGGAATTAGCCTTTTTATTTTGGCCATTGTGAGAGAGAGAGAGAGAGAGAGAGAGAATCCTTCCATCCTTCTATGGTGGCCCCAGACAATGGAGTGCAGTATGTAGGACACTTGGCAGGGCAGACTAAGTAGTCCTCATGGCCACAGGCATGGCAGCTCCACACTGCAAGGTAGGACCGCTGTGACCTCATTGCTTTATTTCATCGACTGTCTCTTCTTACTTTCATTCCATGTCAATCTCATTTTGTCACCCGGACATGACAGTACCCCCCCCCCCCACCCCCCACCTCAGACACTTATTTTTTTCAGTTTTTTTTCCCCATTTATTTATTTATTTCAGGCAATGACACAAAAAAATAATCATAAAAAAAAGTACAAAGTTGACAACACATAATAATATAAATGAATATAGTGCAAAAGGTAATGTATAGTACGTAATGCATGAAATATGTCTTCCCAGGAACACATACTGTATCTTTATGTGCATGAAGCATCACTCTGTATTGGAGCCTCGCCACCTTTGACTTCCTGCTGCTGTTTGTCATGTACATGTCATCCTGACAGGAAGTGGCGCATATTTTCAAAACAAAATTGTCCGGCTAAACATTAAAACATTTTATTTAATTTTTTTTTGGTCCTGTGCAGCCACTGTAGATGTAGATGTAGATGATCATATAGTAGATGTAGATGTAGATGTAGATGATCATATAGTAGATGTAGATGTAGATGTAGATGATCATATAGTTGATGTAGATGATCATATAGTTGATGTAGATGTAGATGATCATATAGTTCATGTAGATGTAGATGATCATATAGTTGATGTAGATGTAGATGTAGATGATCATATAGTTGATGTAGATGTAGATGTAAATGATCATATAGTTGATGTAGATGTAGATGTAGATGATCATATAGTTGATGTAGATGTAGATGTAAATGATCATATAGTTGATGTAGATGTAGATGTAGATGATCATATAGTTGATGTAGATGTAGATGTAGATGACCATATAGTTGATGTAGATGTAGATGATCATATAGTTGATGTAGATGTAGATGTAGATGATCATATAGTTGATGTAGATGTAGATGTAGATGATCATATAGTTGATGTAGATGTAGATGTAGATGATCATATAGTTGATGTAGATGTAGATGTAGATGATCATATAGTTGATGTAGATGTAGATGATCATATAGTTGATGTAAATGTAGATGTAGATGATCATATAGTTGATGTAGATGTAGATGTAGATGATCATATAGTTGATGTAGATGTAGATGTAGATGATCATATAGTTGATGTAGATGTAGATGTAGATGTAGATGATCATATAGTTGATGTAGATGTAGATGTAGATGATCATATAGTTGATGTAGATGTAGATGTAGATGTAGATGTAGAGGATCATATAGTTGATGTAGATGTAGATGATCATATAGTTGATGTAGATGTAGATGTAGATGATCATATAGTAGATGTAGATGTAGATGATCATATAGTTGATGTAGATGTAGATGATCATATAGTTGATGTAGATGTAGATGTAGATGATCATATAGTTGATGTAGATGTAGATGTAGATGTAGATGATCATATAGTTGATGTAGATGTAGATGTAGATGATCATATAGTTGATGTAGATGTAGATGTAGAGGATCATATAGTTGATGTAGATGTAGATGATCATATAGTTGATGTAGATGTAGATGTAGATGATCATATAGTAGATGTAGATGTAGATGATCATATAGTTGATGTAGATGTAGATGATCATATAGTAGATGTAGATGATCCATATCTGCTCTACACATTGACTTTACACAAGAGAAGTGTAGGATACTTCTCTTGTTGTCTTATTTGTATTTGACTTTATTACATGTATTTATATTACTATTTGGTGCAGCCGGAGCAGGAGGGGATAGAGAGAGAGAAAAGAAAAAAAAGAAGATAGAGGGGGAAATTGCATGGACAAGACAGAAAGACAACTATGACAGAACAACAACAACAACAGCAAACATAACAACATCATCAAATACAGTATGTATGTGCGTAAGTACCAATGTGTGCATGTATGTATGTATAAATGAATGTATGTATGTATGCATATACTGTATGTATGTACAATTGTGTGTATGTGAGAAAATGTAAAATAGCTATTAATCATTATTGCAACTGTGATTAAAAAGTAGTTTTTTGACATCAAGATTGTGTTTTTATTGTAGTTGTGGCAAGGAGTACAGTAAAGACACAAGATTCAAACTTACTTTGAATCAAACTATGGTAAATAATCCAATTAACCTCATATTCAATTCATAGCCAGCGCAAAAGCATACACACAAAAAAACAACAACATTGTGGCTGTAGGCAACCCCCACATCAATGATCCAATGAACACTTTCATTTAGATAACTGCAGAATCCTCCTACACATGCTCTCTAATTAGTGCTTTGGCTGTAGGCAACCTCATGGTGGCAGTAGCTGCATTTGAAGAAGCAGCTTTATTAAAATTGGATATGAGGGCCAGCACGGACGAATAGAACAGACACGCCATTGTAATGTCTGCTCGCGGAAAAACAAAAATCCTAATCTACGATTTGACTCCCTCGAATGGCCTTGACGCTCCAACAACAGGAGCGGGCTGTTCCGAAAACATCCCGGATGACACCTCAATGATGGACGCTTTTGACCTCCCTCCCTCCTCAACGACACCTGGAGTCGAAACTTTTGCTTGCATGCAGAACGGCCCCAGGTCTATGAACATGAACACTACATCAACACACCCAAGACAATGGGCATATATACACACACACACACACACACACACCCCCACCCTACGCCTTCACCACCGCTTGATTCCCCTTTGGGGTGATGTACGGCTGGCAGCACTTCATAGCAGCAGTCGACCTCCAGGGTCCCAACTCCCCCCCCTCCTCCCTCTGTTGCGAGTTGTCGTGATTAAATGTAACATGTTTATGTGTGCATGGCATGGAGGGTTTTTCCCACTCCAGACTGTCTAGATTGTATTTTTTTACTCATCCTTCCCCAGCGTTTTACCTTTTTCCCATCTTTTACGGGGCGCCTTGTGGCGACCCACCAGCGTTCCTGTTCTGTAACCCTGTACACTGTTTGTTTGTCTCATCTTCAACGGGGTTGTGCTGAAAACATAGTTTTGTTGTACTTGTTGCAATGACAATAATGACCTATCCCTATCCTATCCAATCCTATCATATCCTATCCTATCATATCCTATCCTATCCTATGCTATCCTATCCTATGCTATCCTATCCTATCCTATCCTATCCTATCATATCCTATCCTATCCTATCCTATCTTCCTACACTGTTGATATGACTGATTTTGTTTTTTGTCCTGTTTGTCTTCTCAATTGCTCTGTGGAGTTCTATTCAGAGTATTATTTTACTAGAGCGCTTGATCATCTGTGATTTTTGTACATAAAAAATAAAAAAAGCTTTAACAAATGTACGATCCTAGTGCAAACATTGTTCCCATCACTGAATAGTGTGCAGCATGACAGGTGTCCTGGCTGGTCCAAAAGCTGAGGTTGCCATGGCGACCACATCACAAGTCAGTTTCAAGATGCAAGTCAAATTGTTACTTTCATCTTTATTCATCCGGTCAAGCATTTATTTATTGTTTTAAATGGAGGCTAATGGGTGTGTTTGCAACGTGAAAAGTGTTTCCTTCCTAAATCCGCCTCAGGGAGGACCAACATGAGGGATGACATCATGAATAGTTGATACTCTCAATTACGGAGGTTTTAGGCGGAATATTCATGAAATCATGCGCTTTTTAGCAGCATCATGTGGACTGATGAGTGTGTCTGCATGATGATTGTGTCTGCATGATTGTGTCTGCATGATGATTGTGTCTGCATGATGATTGTGTCTGCATGATGATTGTGTCTGCATGATAATTGTGTCTGCATGATGATTGTGTCTGCATGATGATTGTGTCTGCATGACGATTGTGTCTGCATGATGATTGTGTCTGCATGATGATTGTGTCTGCATGATGATTGTGTCTGCATGATGATTGTGTCTGCATGACGATTGTGTCTGCATGATGATTGTGTCTGCATGATGATTGTGTCTGCGTGACGATTGTGTTTGCATGACGATTGTGTCTGCATGATGATTGTGTCTGCATGATGATTGTGTCTGCATGACGATTGTGTCTGCATGATGATTGTGTCTGCATGATGATTGTGTCTGCATGATGATTGTGTCTGCATGACGATTGTGTCTGCATGACGATTGTGTCTGCATGACGATTGTGTCTGCATGATGATTGTGTCTGCATGACGATTGTGTCTGCATGACGATTGTGTCTGCATGACGATTGTGTCTGCATGATGATTGTGTCTGCATGATGATTGTGTCTGCATGACGATTGTGTCTGCATGATGATTGTGTCTGCATGATGATTGTGTCTGCATGATGATTGTGTCTGCATGACGATTGTGTCTGCATGACGATTGTGTCTGCATGACGATTGTGTCTGCATGATGATTGTGTCTGCATGACGATTGTGTCTGCATGACGATTGTGTCTGCATGATGATTGTGTCTGCATGATGATTGTGTCTGCATGACGATTGTGTCTGCATGATGATTGTGTCTGCATGACGATTGTGTCTGCATGATGATTGTGTCTGCATGATGATTGTGTCTGCATGACGATTGTGTCTGCATGATGATTGTGTCTGCATGATGATTGTGTCTGCATGAGTCAGTGACAAATTACAAGTGGACAAATCTCCTCTTCCACATCTCTATGTGGCTTCAACGGTGGAGACATTGCTTCCATTATGTTTGCAGCAAATGTCAGAAACATTGTATGTCAATTATCAAAAAACTTTCCGCTCTCTGAGTTCCCAATGAACAGACAAGAGGCTGTCTTTGTTTGCACCAAGCAAAGGCTTGGAAAATTCCATCGTGTACGATGGGAGGAGACGGGATGGGGGTTATCTATGGTCATCCAAGACCTGCCCAGGCTGAAGCCAGGACCAGCCCAAGCCTGAGGCATCTTTTTCTTTTGTGTTAATGTGACCGAAAACAATGACTGTTTGTTTACATACTCCCCATTCCTTTAGAAACAGATGTTGTTATGTAAACAGGGAAAAGCCAAATAAAAAGAGGTGGCGTACAATCTTTCGCCAGAGCGTGGGTGACACTGTAAGAGGTTACAGGTTGACACGTTTCTCCTCAATTGAGCAAAATTGAATTCTGCCTCTGTTTGATTCTTTGCTTCTTGTCTTGTTTAATAGATGTCATCAGTGTTTGAACGTGACATCATAAAGTAATTATTTTACATGACTTTTAGTCTGCTTGCATAGTTACTTCAGATTTAAATTGGCTTTTTTCCCCCTGAGATCTTTCTCTCTTCCTCTCTCTCTCTTTGGTTCATTTTGGAATCAATACTTTTACCATCAATAATTCACCAGGTGGACTAAAAGCTTTGTCGCTACTTCCTGATCATAATAAAAAAAGACAACATGAAACCTAATCCAGCTTGTTCTAGGACATCTCCAGCCTTTTTCCCCAGCAGGGGGCAGTTTAATGTGTGCATTATTTTCCCGGACCGGCTTTTTACGTGCGGCAGATAAAAACATCAAAAACTACTGTATTTAATGTTGTCATGATGGTGGTACTTAATGAATACTTAGGTCTACTACACTACTGTATTTAATGTTGTCATGATGGTGGTACTTAATGAATACTTAGGTCTACTACACTACTGTATTTAATGTTGTCATGATGGTGGTACCAGAGTTTCTTCAACCAAAGCAAGCCTCATGATTGACGTCACATATTGCTACATTTCCCAGAGTTTGTGGGTGTTGAGGGTCTCAGTGTTTTGTTTGGAAATGCTGATTTATTAGGTCTTTCCTTCTGTGTGTGATTAGGACCAATCTTGCCTTAACCTCATCTTGTCTTCATCTTGGAAGATTACAGCACATCTGGTGTTGATGTGCTTGTGAAAGTAGTGCTGGAGAAACAGGGTTGGGGGGGCAGGGTCTTGTTGGTGGACCTATTCAATGGCCTCCTCCCCCCTTTTATGGCCGGCTGACAAGGCTGTTACATCACTGCAGGGTCACATGACCCAGCAGCATCAGGAGGTCACGGGGTCATGATGACAAGAAAAATGACAGCAGTGATCAGTGGAGGGTCACTCACGTGCAGACCTCCTAGTAACAAACACCTTCATAACAATATGTAATATGTACAATATACACACTGCAAGTATATATATAATGTAGTAACAGACACCTTCATAACAATATGTAATATGTACAATATACACTCTGCAAGTATATATATAATGTAGTAACAGACACCTTCATAACAATATGTAATATGTACAATATACACACTGCAAGTATATATATATCATGTAGTAACAGACACCTTCATAACAATATGTAATATGTACAATATACACACTGCAAGTATATATATCATGTAGTAACAGACACCTTCATAACAATATGTAACATGTACAATATACACACTGCAAGTATATATATAATGTAGTAACAGACACCTTCATAACAATATGTAATATGTACAATATACACACTGCAAGTATATATATCATGTAGTAACAGACACCTTCATAACAATATGTAATATGTACAATATTTACCTTATTTTAATCATTTGAATAATTTCCAGGACTGACTTTTTTGCGCTTTGATTTCTGTTTCCATAGCAAGACACTTCTGACTTCTGGCAACATGTGTGTTCTTACTTCAGGAAACAAACACTCGAGTGTTTTTTCTAATCATGGCAGACTTGGTGATAGACAACGAAGACAACTATTTTCAGACAAATGAGGATTCACAAGCTTATCTTTTTGAAGCTGAATATACGGAGGATGAACTGCTGCTTATTGAAGCTGCCACCAAGAAAGAGTGAGATGTTGGGTAAGACAGAAGCTGGGAGAGGGAGATGAAAGCGATTTTGACGCTAAAAATATGGAACTTTGAGTCAAGCTATTTCAACATAAGAAGCTGCAATACATCCACAATAGTGCTGCTAGGATCCTGATCAGAGTGTGGAAATACGACCATATCACACCAACTCTCAAATCCCGTCACTGGCTTCCTGTTCCACTCAGGGTTGAATTCAAAGTATCCCTACTAACCCACCAGTGCCTCCGTGGAAATGCCCCCCTCTACCTCAAAGAACTACTCACCCCCAAATCCTCCACACCACACCTCCACTCCAGACAGGCTAACCTCCTCCAACCTCCGAGGACAAAGCTACGAACAATGGGAGACCGGGCTTTCTGCTCCGCCGCTCCCAGTCTGTGGAACGCTCTCCCTGACCACCTGAGGGCACCACAGACTGTGGATGCTTTTAAAAAAGGCTTAGAAACCCTTTTTTTTTTTTTTAAAAAAGAAGCCTTTTTTAGATACATGCATACTAGTTTTAGCTATTTGGCTGTTCTAGTTTTTATTTTTATTTATTATCTTTTTATTTTTTAAAATACACTATAGCACTTTGAGGTTGTTTACCCAATGTAAAGTGTTTTTTTTTTACACATTCCCTGAGTTCCCTTTCAATAAAAAGTGATTAAAGAGTCTCCCTTCTTCCTCTGAATCAAGTCACTGGCGTGATGACAGGATTGGTCGCCTCGTCCTGGCGCTGAAATGAGTCTCCTTGTCATCTCGCCTAATGTCTTAAATGCATCTCTTAGTGTCACCTCTGATGCATGACTGGCACAGCAGACATGAAGGAGTGAAGGAAGTAAAGTGAGAGTTGGGAAGGGGCCGTCGTGGGGGTCGCTGCGACCACAAGATGAAAAGGACAGTCTTTGTAGTTCTTTGGATGCTGTTGCTAGGATACACGCCGACGGGTGACGAAATCTTGGCTGTATCCAAGCAGATAAAGGCTCTGGTCACATGCTTGTCTTTATGCTGTGCTGGTCGCCATGACGACACATTACCTCATCGCCCGTGTTGCCTCTTGATTGAGCTGCAATGGCTGGACAGTGTACCCATGGAAACATGACACAGTACCAGTCAACCTACAGTGTATCCATGGAAACATGACACAGTACCAGTCAACCTACAGTGTATCCATGGAAACATGACACAGTACCAGTCAACCTCCAGTGTATCCATGGAAACATGACACAGTACCAGTCCACCTACAGTGTATCCATGGAAACATGACACAGTACCAGTCAACCTACAGTGTATCCATGGAAACATGACACAGTACCAGTCCACCTACAGTGTATCCATGGAAACATGACACAGTACCAGTCCACCTACAGTGTATCCATGGAAACATGACACAGTACCAGTCAACCTACAGTGTATCCATGGAAACATGACACAGTTTGCATATTTTCTATGAGATGTTTGACTTTCACATGTATGCATTGAATGATCCATCCAGTGGATGTAGAAGTATTCATTATGATCACCAAAACAAACACGATCAGATATTCTTCATGTGTGGAAGTCGTACATTTCTTTGTCAACACGGACATACCTTTAGCCTCAGCCTCTCATACCATCAATTCATTTGGCTGACCACATACAATAATGTGGTTGTCACTTTAAACGACTTCCTGTCGCTGTACTTTGTGGTTTTTGATTGGTTAAAATGGAATCAAGCATCACTAATGCTTACGTTGGATTGGCTAAACAGAGTCATGTGACAGAGTCATGTGACAGAGTCATGTGACAGTGTCTCGCTGACATAAGAATATATTTGCAGGTCTTAATTGATGATTATAAATAATAGTGATATAAATAAATGTAACGATTATAATGAAAGTCAAGTCAATGCAGTAAAAGTAGCATTTCTTCTTCTCAAGAATACAAAAATGTAACATCCAAAAAAAGTATATTACATTAAAACTACTCTGACAAGTACAATGTATTATAATTGAAGTTGCTTAAGTAAATGTAGCACGTTACTACCCACCTCTGCATAGAACCCAGCCTCTACTACCGTGTCTTTTGTCTTTGGGAGAGATGTCCATGTTTGTGTGAGCGTTCACACATCAGGCTGAGCACAAACAATCAATAGTCTTCCAGTCTTCAATGACAGTGTCATCAACACCCAGCATGCTTGTATTGACCTCATGCTCAGCACTGACACGTATTATTCACATACTGTACCACCACTGTACACTACCGGTACCTAAAATACTTGTGCATTTAACGTCCATACATCAAAACTTGTACAGTACTCATTGTTATACTGAATAGTACAATTAATCAAATTGTTTTGGGGGCCAAAATTCCAGAAAGCTAAGGACCTGGGGGCTGGACTTCACCCTTCACTGTTAGTCTTATTTTGTATATTCTGGAGAACCTTCTGCAAAAAGCCATGACAGCACTCCGGTGTCTTTAGAATTTGCTGCAAACATTTTCTGAACTGAACTCACCGGCTACCGGTTGAAGAGCCCAAATGATGAAAAAGAGAGTACCTAAGATGGGACCTCGAGGAACAACAAGTGTAGCTAAAGACGTTGAACAAATGACTACTGACTGCATCTGAAGTAAACAACACCTTACTTACATAAATCACATTACCAAAAAAGTTTGTAACTTGACAAAATAGGAGGACTTAAAGGGGTGCCTTGAGGAACACCTAAATCACGAGTCTAGACCTCAGTGTTCTACGTCTGCTAGCAAAGTTCAAATGTCAATGCAAGGATCTGCCAATGAGCACTCTATATTTTTTTTAGGAATTTGCTGCAAAAATGTTTTGTCTCCCGAGTTTTGAACTGAACTCAGGAGCTGGTATGGTGTCATTCCTAGGCCATCAGTTGAATAGCCCTGATTTATACCTGTACTGTACATACACACGTGTGTCTATACATACTTACATGTCTATACATTCTACCAGCCGTAATGGGCGCTAACAAGCTACATGTAGCTAAGCTACGTAGCTGAACTACATTTTCCTGTAGCTTAGCTACTTTTAGACAAATGTCGCGAGGTAGCTAACATGAAAGCTACAAAGAGAGAACATGGATTGTGACTCCAGGCCAAAACAATATGGAGAAGGTAGAAAATAGAACATCCATGATGATTGCTTGGTGTTCCTATGATGAGTCACAATTGGCTAAGGTTAGGGTGAAACTGGCCAATCAGAGGCAAGATAAGGCGGGTCATCCAAACTAGTAACACAATCATAACTAGAGATGATGTTTGATAAGAAATTATCGAGTTCGAGCCCATTATCAAATCCTCTTATCGAACCGATTCCTTATCGATTCTCTTATCGAATCCAGATAGGTTGTTGTATATGGAAAAAAACACACAATGTTTGGTTTAACAAAAGCTCACTTTTATTTTATAAGAAAAAAATAAAATAAAATAAATAACAAAATATTGACTGTTGTTACCCAAAGTATATTAAGTGGGATTTTTCAGAAAAACAAATATATACAGTAACACAAAAACAACCTGTCTCTGTGATCACTATAGGTGTATAAATTATAATATAGTGTTAAATATCATCATCATCATCATCATTTCTTTTTATTCCTTTCATGAAAATGCATATATACAAGCCATATACAGTTGACACGTTCAGTCCCTTGGGCAAAAAACTGAAAATAATACAGCTCTCCAAAAAGTGCACTTCTGCTGCTATTGGAACATACTAACTACACACACTATGACACTAAGAACGCCACAGTCATCAATCAACAATTCTGCAGTCCTGGTTGACATAAGAGGTAACGTTATTTTAGCCTTAAGGCTACAAGTGAGCAGATATGGAAATTAACCGGCAACAGTTAACGTTAGTTACTCACCGGCACTATCACTGGAACTGGGGCTGCAGGTTGAAGCAGAGGAAGAGGGGCGTGCTTCGTCATCTCTGTCGCTGCTTCTCCACGTTTCGAAGACACGACACGGTTCTCTAACGTTCAGGTTATGTGTGGCCTGAACATGTTTCAACATGTTTGTTGTACTTTCCCCCTCACATGAGAGCGAAGCCTGGCAATAATTGCATATTGCCGTTTCCTCGTCGTATTTTTTTGTAAAATGAAGCCATGCCTTGAGGCGTTTTTTCCGGTCCATTATTTTTGATGCTTTCTGTATCTGCCGCCTAATGACTGAGTCATTTCCTGTGATGTCCCACAGGGCATTTCCTGTGGGACGGGATTCATTCCCAGGGATTCGAATAAAGAACCAACTTTTTTCCTTTACTATAGTGGCCTCGATAACGGGAATCGGTTCTCAAAAAGGGATTCGAGTCCATGGAATCGGTTATTTTCTTATCAAACAACCGGGAGAACCGGTTTCGAACATCATCCCTAATCATAACAGACACCCATGTCACATGACCAGGAGAGAGTCAGAGACAGAGGGACGCTTCAAGCTGACCACTCAAAAACAAATGATCTCGCTCAGATGGGCATTCTTCTGTCAGCCACCTCCTCAATGCTGTACCTTTAGTACACCACTGTAACTAATCTGATTAATGTTGAGCTGGAATGCACAACAATATCTATAATAGCTATATAATACCTATACTTGCACTGGTTCTGACGCTACCATATACCTGTTCAGGTCCTTTATAGTAACTGTAGTCTACTGGATCTATCCTACTTATACTGGAGCTCCATTATAGACAAAGCAGATATACAAGAAGTTAGCAGACATGGCGGCAACACCCCTGAGGTCAAAGTAATGAGACGGATCATCGAGGTGTAATTGTCGTTCTAGGACAAATGACAAGGCGTAGAATGAAATGATACAATCCTAATTGTGTGGGTGTGCTGGGGGCCTCCTGGCTCACACACATGTTCCTTTTCATCTTGTGTTACTGCGTGAAGAGGCTGACATCTTGTGTTACTGCGTGAAGAGGCTGACATCTTGTGTTACTGCGTGAAGAGGCTGAGGGATATCTGCTGGGCTGAATTAGTGCTGGGGATGGAGGGCTGTTTGTCCACAGACATGTTTGTGTGTTATGTTTGTGTGTTATGTCTGTCATCAGTGGTTTGAGCCTCCCAGGCTGACAGGAAGTAGTTACCGTGAAGATGCTGGTGACTTAGCATGGAGGATAGGCTGCCATTGGAATGGCACAAAATAGATCAAATATAACATCTCTGCTATGCCATTGAAAGCTATTGTACTATCGCCAACATGTTGATGCTGTTATCCATCCATCCATTTTTTACCGATTGTCCCTTTCGGGGTCGCAGGGGTGCTGGAGCCTATCTCAGCTGCATTCGGGCAGAAGGTCAAATTGCAATCTAATCTTGCTTAAACATTTTGTTGCTCTGCACTCGACGTCTCTAAATGTTGAACTTTTTTTTTCCCTCTGAATTATTATTAATAGTATTATTTCATGTTTTATTTGAAGATAAAATAGAGCATGGAAGCCATACCATTTAGAGCAGGGGTCACCAACCTTTTTGAAACCAAGGGCTACTTCTTGGGTACTGATTACTGCGAAGGGCTACCAGTTAGATACACACTTAAATAAATTGCCAGAAGTAGCCAATTTGCTCAATTTACCTTTAACTCTGTTATTATTAATAATTAATGATATTTATCTTTGTGGAAACACTGATCATCTTAATGATTTCTCACAATAAATATATATAGAAACAGATAAATATCAATATGCAACACTTTATTTTTATATTTTCTCTAAGTGCACATTTTTCAAATTGAACATTTTCAAATGATCACTTCTAAGACAGTCTTGTGAAATCACAATATCCCATTTTAACTAGCTAGCCACTAACATTTTTTTAACAAATCATGAATTACTTTGCACCATGTTTGTACAAATAATAACTCATGTAAAATACAAAAGTAAACTCTCAAATTTTTAAATCATGTCACACTTTGAACTGGACACCAAATCTGTTATCTGTTTCTTTGTCAGTTAGTGGGAAGCCTGGCATTGCATGCTGTTAACTAGTGTGTTGTACTCAGGTGTGTAACTTGACACTGCAACTCTGAGTGAGTCTTGCAGATGTGCATCAGTGAGGCGTGTTCTGTGTTTGTTCTTGATGAAGTTCATGTCAGAAAAGGCTGATTCACAAAGATAAGATTTTTCCTCATTGTTTGCGGAACCTTCTTAATCTTTTGGACATATTTTCCCAGCAATCTGGCCTTAAGCTTAATTATGATAAATGTAAAATGTTAAGGATCGGAAATCTAAAGGGAACGTCCTTTCGAATGGAATGCAAAGTGCCTGTTTTGTGGACAGATGGACCAGTTAACATACTTGGTGTTGTTGTCCCAGAAAATCTGGAAGATCTAGGCTCAGTAAATTATGATAATCGACTAAGAAAGCTGGACAAAATTATGCAATTATGGAAAGGGAAATCCCTAACCTTGTATGGCAAAATGTCTATTGCCAACTCGTTAATTATTCCTCAATTTATTTATTTGTTTTTGTCATTACCAGCTCCATCACAAAACTTTTTTAAGATTTATGAGCGGAGGGTCTTCGATTTTGTCTGGAACGGCAAACCAGAAAAGATTAAAAGAAAGGTTTTGTACAAAGAGTATGAATATGGGGGCCTGAAACTTCTCAACCTTGAAGCTATGTGTCTGTCTTTAAAAGCATCAATTGTTCCAAAGATGTATTTAAACATTGAGTGGTACACAAATGTCCTGTTGGACAAAAAACATGTACTGTATCAAAATAAATTGTATCCTTTTTTACAAGTGATCCCCTCCCAGAGAGTCTGCTGGGAAACATGGCGGGGTTCATAAAGGAAACAATCCACTCATAGTGGTGTTTTCAATTTTATGTGCCAGAAAAAAGAGACGATATTTTGCAGCAGTTAATATGGATGAACTCTAATATTGTAACAGATGGAAAGCCTTTCTTTTGGAAAAATATGTTTGAAAGAGGAATCATTTTTGTCAATGATATTATCAATAAGAATGGTAAAATTATGAAGTATGATGAATTTAGAGCTATGTATGGTGATGCTTGCTCAAGATTTTCATTTTATCAACTAACTGGAGTAATTGGGAAAAGATGGAAACAAATAATTAATTATGGAACTACTAAATTATTAGTTTGTAAACCTCTAATAAGAAATTCTAGTTGGCAAAAAGGAACTAAAATAAATAGATAAATATATAATTTTTATTTAATAAAGAAATCTTTAAAGGCTGCCTCATACAACACAAATGGAAAATGGGAGGACTTTTTTGACTGCCCGTTGCCATGGGATGCCATATTCAAACTAATCTATAAAACCACTATCGATGTGCAAAATCGTTATTTTCAAATTAAAAATATTTATAACTTCTTACCCACAGGGAAAATGTTAAAATTATGGAATATGACAGTCAGATGATTGCCGATTTTGTTGTCAGGAGCCTGAATCCACCCTGCATTTGTTTTGGTATTGTCATATTGTGTCTTTGTTTTGGGTGGAAGTTGAAAAAAAATGTGTTTAAGGATTGGTTTGTTTATGAAGCTTAATGTGGTTTCTGTTATTTTAGGAGAGTTCATTGACAATCATGATTTAGTCAATTTAATTATAGTACTCGGTAAAATTTTTATTTTTAAGGCCAAAAACAGATATTCACTTAGTATTACTTTCTTTAAAACATTTATTCAGTATTTTCTAACATTAGAAAGTTACATGGTTGAAAACGATAATGATGCCAAAAAACATTAAAAAAAAGATGAGAAGTCCTCAAAGGCTTATTTTGAAAGTATAATTATGTTTATAGATTATGTGATATCTGTTGTTGTGTTCCCTAATTTGAGTGACCTGGACATAATCTGGACTGTACATAAATGCTTATTTTGAAAATGTAATTTTGTTTATAAATTATATGCAATCTGTTGTGTTCCCTAATTTTTTTCTGTGTACATGAATGAAGGTGTGTGTTGCTGAGTCCGACTTGGACATTATCTGGACTGGGCCTGGTTTAAAAAACCCTTTAAACAAATCTAATTTCATTGACATCCTGGTCTGTTGAAGATAAGGCCCTTTTTTAAAAAATAAAATAAAATAAGATAAATAAATAAAAAACATTTTCTTGGATAAAAAAGAAAGTAAAACAATATAAAAATAATTACATAAAAAATAGTAATTAATGAAAATGTTAGTGGACCAGCAGCCTATACAATCATGTGTGCTTCAGGGACTGTGTCCCTTGCAGATGTGTTGTCTATGTTGTGGGAACCAGAATATTAGTAGCAGAAAGAAATAACCCCTTTTGTGTGAGTGGGTGTGGATGAGTGTGCATGGGGGAGGTTGTTTGGGTTGATGCACTGATTGAAAGTGTATCTTGTGTTTTTTCTATGTAGATTTAATTTAAAAAAAAAAATAAAAAAAAAAAATGTTTTTTTTTTTAAATGTTTTATTTTTAGAACAGGCCCGCGGGCGACTCATCTGGTCCTTACGGGCGACCTGGTGCCCGCGGGCACCGCGTTGGTGACCCCTGATTTAGAGGTATACGGTTTTAGAACAGACATATGACAACATGAAATTTTGATGTAAATTGGGTTTTTTTTATGCCTTTTTTTGTTTTTCGTTAAAGACAACAAAAAACATTTATCAGCAAATCTAAAAATATATTTTTCAAAATGAATTTGTTTTTTAAAAAGGGGAAATAAGTGGAAATACACTAGACCGATAATATTTGCATTTGCCTGTGTTTATACGGGGACATTGAATATCAATCATAATAAAGTTTGATTAATTTCCTAATTGAAATAATCATATATATATATATATATATATATATATATATATATATATATATATATATATACGGTATATATATGGTATATATATATATATATATATACGGTATATATATGGTATATATATATATATATATATATATATATATATATATATATATATACGGTATATATATGGTATATATATATATATATATATATATATATATATATATATATATATATATATATATATATATATATATATATATATATATATATATATATATATATATATATATATATATATATATATATATATATATATATATATATATATATATATATATATATATATGTGTGTGTAATGTGTATATATATAATATAGCTTTGCAAGCAGCCCATTTTATTTGCTTGTTCTTCTTTTGTGTCTTATTAAGGAGAACCCGGCAGTCCTGCTAATGTTCCATCGGCTGAGCATCTAGCTGAAGCCTCCCCCAGCAGGTCACGTGGACATGATGCTCCCCCTCAGCCTGCTCCTCCATCTCCTGCTGCTCTCTGGCTCCCCCGCAGGTCAGTGACACACACCCCACTTCACCCTCATGCCAATTTCTAAATCCTTCTCAGTTCACTCGAACTACCTTGACTTTGTCTGTTTGGAATCCCTCATATTTCAAGTAGCTCTGAATACAGAAAGAAAAATCTATTTTAGTTGAAGGACTGTTGTTCATTTTCAGCTTTGGCGAGCAACAGGAACTGTTGAGTTCCATGAAACGACATGAAGAGTGTCAACAGTAACACACTCATGCATTTAAACAGGAGTTCTTTGCTAGCTGCCACCTGCAAGAATCACATTCTAACCACCTTCTGTCAGGTTCAAACACTGATGACATGTATTAAACAAGACAAGTGGCAAATAATTAAACAGAGACAGAATTCAATTTGGACTCAATATTGAGGAGAGTCGTCTGTACACTGTACCCTTGCACAGTATCTCAGCACGCTCTGCCAAAAGATTGCATGCCTCCTTCTTTTATTTTGGACCCTCCCCGACCACATGGCCACCGCTGTTTCCAAAGGACAAAGGTCGCAAAAAGTTCACAGAAAAGGTCGTAAACAATTCACAGAAAAGGTCAGTTCAAAAAGAGTTCGTAAAATAGTTCCAAAAGAGGTCCATAACATAGTTCAAAAAGACGTTCGTAAAATACTTCAAAAAGAGGTCGTCTGGAAATTGGGCAGATCCTGTCATCTCTCCGCTTTGAAGTCCTTGGGTTAGAACAAAACTTTCTTTTGATTACCATACATGAAAGAACTCTGGAACACCTTCATCTTGCTCCCCCCCACAGTGGAGTTTTACGAGCCTTACTCTTGGTAGGTTTCAAAGACAGCTTTTGTCTTCTCACCAGAACCTCAATGTAACACAAAGTCTTTGTGATAATTTAGAAACAATTATTCTAACACCTTCATTGAGTGAAATGTGTGTGTAAAGACGTGACCGCCCATGTAAACTCTCTGCTGTGCAAGAACAAGGGCAGTGCTCAGTGTCGTCCAAAGGGCCGATGCATCCAAACAGCCGCCGGGGTTGTTAGTGCAAGTAAAGAACATTGTCTTGACAATGTTTCTTTGTGGAGGAAAGATGAAGTTTGATGGTCAGTGTGACAGCAACAAGCAAAGTTCAACACACTGTGTGCTACCACCCACAGCTCCCCTGGCTCACAGTAGTCACAATCATAGATGACATTTCTAGACATCACATTGGTGGGAATGAAGCGTTTCATGTGTTCTTCATCTATAAGCACCAAATTGTGCAAATTCACTTGTGGGTCCGGAATAAGATTTACAAACTGCTGACTGCAAATTGCGTTCCTGTCACTGTTTGAGATGTGTGTCAACACTTGACTCTATACACAACCTGATGTAACATCATGTAACACTTTATCATGTATGGTAACACAACATATTGTCACGGAACACACTGTAAAATGAGACACACGTAAGATAGTAACACAATTCCTTTACTCTTATATAGTTGATTGATTGATTGAAACTTTTATTAGTAGATTGCACAGTACAGTACATATTCCGTACAATTGACCACTAAATGGTAACACCCCAATAAGTTTTTCAACTTGTTTAAGTCGGGGTCCACTTAAATTGATTCATGATACAGATATATACTATCAGATATATACTATCATCATGATACAGTCATCACACAAGATAATCATCAGAGTATATACATTGAATTATTTACATTATTTACAATCCGGGGTGTTGGGTATGGAGGGGGGCAGGGGGTTTAGGTTTGGTTGGTATCAGCACTTCAGTCATCAACAATCAACATCAACAATTGCATCATCAGAGAAATGGACATTGAAACAGTGTAGGACTGACTTGGTAGGATATGTACAGCGAGCAGAGAACATAGTGAGAGAGATCAGAAAGTATAAGAAAAAGTGTCTACATTTGATTATTTACATTTGATTATTTACAATCCGAAAAGGTATGATGTGGAAGGGAGGGTGTTAGTTTAGGGTTGAAGTTGCCTGGAGGTGTTGTTTTAGTGCGGTTTTGAAGGAGGATAGAGATGCCCTTTCTTTTACACCTGTTGGGAGTGCATTCCACATTGATGTGGCATAGAAAGAGAATGAGTTAAGACCTTTGTTAGTTCGGAATCTGGGTTTAACGTGGTTAGTGGAGCTCCCCCTGGTGTTGTGGTTATGGCGGTCATTTACGTTAAGGAAGTAGTTTGACATGTACTTCGGTATCAGGGAGGTGTAGTGGATTTTATAGACTATAGTTTACTGTAATGTTACCCAATGTAACACAAGTTCAGGTCACATAAGATCACACAACTTACATAAGTGTGTAATATTACAAGCTTTGGCAATTATTTCACAGTTCTGGACCGAAAAGCGAGAGAAAATTAGGTATGTTTTGTTTTTTTGAGTGGTCAGCTTGAAGCGTCCCTCTGTCTCCGACTCCCTCCTGGTCATGTGACATGAGTGTTTGTTATGATTGGATGACCCGCCTTATCTTGCCTCTGATTGGCCAGTTTCACCCTAACCTTAGCCAATTGTGACTCATCATAGGAACACCAAGCAATCATCATGGATGTTCTATTTTCTACCTTCTCCATATTGTTTTGGCCTGGAGTCACACTCCATGTTCTCTCTCTGGAGCTTTCATGTTAGCTACCTCGCTACATTTGTCTAAAAGTAGCTAAGCTACAGGAAAAGCTACTCGTTAAAAAAGTAGCTAAGCTACAGGAAAAGCTACTCATTAAAAAAGTAGCTGAGGTACCGCCGAGCTAGTGGAAAATGTAGTGAAGCTACGTAGCTTAGCTACATGTAGCTAGTTACTGCCCATCACTGTACTCCATAGTCTCCATTTTGCTGCACTTTGCTCCCTTTTCTTGCTGCCCTCAGTCTCCTCTTGGACAAAATGTGTATCCGGAAGTAAATGGTAAGGGTTGCATGTTTTGTTCCAACAGACGATAGAAGCTTTTGAATGGTCAATGCAGGTTCATGTGAATGATCCCTCAACAAACTACACAACTAAAGAAGAGAATCACGACTCAAAGCCTCGGCAGACGACCTTGACCTTCAATTGACAGCACAAGTCGTCCTCTGAAGGTCAAAGCCTCATCAAGCTGTCAGTGCTCAGCTTGGCCATCAATCCCGTCTTTAGGTTATGTGATTGAACTTCCTTGGTTCATGAGAGAAAACATGAACTGAGTGGTTCATCCAGTCATGTTTCAGATTGAGACAGTGGAAGGTAGCAAGTCATTTGCCTTACCTCCATAAAAGTCAGCTTCCTCCCCTCGCATGGTGGTATCTGTAACGGAGAGCAAAGACGCCTGAGTTCATGATTAGTAGTACAGTGCATGCACAAGAGCTGCTCTTTACACCAACACAGATGGAATAAAGGAGTGACTCTGCTCGTCAGGTCATGCAGGTCGGACTCTAAGTTGTTCAAACTGCAAATAATGGCCGAGAGTTGGTGGGCGGCCGAGGGTGGAGTCGACTCTCTTGGTTGCTTTGTTGGGTCTGCTCCTGTCTCTGGCCATGCTCCCCCCAAACTACAAATAATGGCCGAGAGTTGGTGGGCGGCCGTGATGAAGATGAAAGCCACAATAATGCGTGTCCTTGGCCATATTTAGACACATTTAGAGAAAACAATGTTGACTCTGTAAAGCACAATCATAAGTGCTCTCTTCATCTAAGACGTGGAACACAAATGTAGGAACACACTTGTAGCTTAGCTACATTTAATGGAGAGTAACTTGTAGCTTAGCTACATTTAATGGAGAGTAACTTGTAGCTTAGCTACATTTAATGGAGAGTAACTTGTAGCTTAACTACATTTAATGGAGAGTAACTTGTAGCTTAACTACATTTAATGGAGAGTAACTTGTAGCTTAGCTACATTTAATGGAGAGTAACTAGTAGTTTAGCTACGTTTAATGGAGAGTAACTTGTAGCTTAGTTACATTTAATGGAGATTAACTTGTAGCTTAGTTACATTTAATGGAGAGTAACTTGTAGCTTAGTTACATTTAATGGAGAGTAACTTGTAGCTTAGTTACATTTAATGGAGAGTAACTTGTAGCTTAGCTACATTTAATGGAGAGTAACTTGTAGCTTAACTACATTTAATGGAGAGTAACTTGTACCTTAACTACATTTAATGGAGAGTAACTTGTAGTTTAGCTACGTTTAATGGAGAGTAACTTGTAGCTTAGTTACATTTAATGGAGATTAACTTGTAGCTTAGTTACATTTAATGGAGAGTAACTTGTAGCTTAGTTACATTTAATGGAGAGTAACTTGTAGCTTAGTTACATTTAATGGAGAGTAACTTGTTGCTTAGCTACATTTAATGGAGAATAACTTGTAGCTTAGTTACATTTAATGAAGAGTAACTTGTTACTTAGTCACATTTAATGGAGAGTAACTTGTAGCTTAGTCAACATTTAATGGAAAGTAACTTGTAGCTTAGCTACATTTAATGGAGAGTAACTTGTAGCTTAGTTACATTTAATGGAGAGTAACTTGTACCTTAGCGACATTTAATGGAGAGTAACTTGTAGCTTAGTTACATTTAATGGAGAGTAACTTTTGGCCTAGTTACATTTAATGGAGAGTAACTTGTAACTTAGTTACATTTAATGGAGAGTAACTTGTAACTTAGTTATATTTAATGGAGAATAACTTATAGCTTAGTTACATTTAATGGAGAGTAACTTGTAACTTAGTTACATTTAGAGGAGTGTAACTTGTAGCTTAGCTACATTTAATGGAAAGTAACTTGTGGCTTAGCTACATTTAATGGAAAGTAACTTGTGGCTTAGTTACATTTAATGGAGAGTAACTTAGCTACATTTAATGGATATTGACTTGTAGTTTAGCTCACTACATTTTCCAAGTAGTTTGCCTATCACTGCTGGACATTTAGTATAATACTGGAGCGTCCAGAGTGAAGGCACAACAACAACAACAACAACAACAACAACAACAACAACAACAACAACAACAACAACAACAACAACAACAACAACAACAACAACAACAACAACAACAACAACAACAACAACAACAACAACAACAACAACACAAACAACAACAACAACAACAACAAACATTGAGCGTTTGTGTTAGTCATTTCCAGTGAGTAGAAGCAGGAAGTACCAGGCAGTGGAAAAGGTCCATGCATGCGAGCACATGCTGTGTTGTGTTCATTCAGGCCTTAAAAACAACAAGTTGGACAAATAGTATGTAATTGCATCTCATGTCCACCATGGCTGAAATGTGCAGGGCTCTATTTTATAGACTGTAAGACATGTTGCATATTCTGAGGCTGCACAAGATGAAGGTGTATTTATAGAGGATGACACAGTCAGTGGGCACACCAGCTTGGAACACTGAGTGGGTCATCTACCCAGCTGACACCCTGCTGTGAGGCCGTGTTTACCTCACCTAACACCCACACCTGGCATCTATACCTTACCTTCTTACCTGCTGGTAAATATGATCATGTTGTCTCATCTCCTCCACTGATCCTTTTGTCACCACCATCATGACAACATAGTGTAGTACACCTAAGTATTCACCATGGTATTCACCATCATGACAACATTAAATACAGTAGTGTAGTAGACCTAAGTATTCATTAAGTACCACCATAATGACAACATTAAATACAGTAGTGTAGTAGACCTAAGTATTCATTAAGTACCACCATCATGACATCATTAAATACAGTAGTGTAGTAGACCTAAGTATTCAATAAGTACCACCATAATGACAACATTAAATACAGTAGTGTAGTAGACCTAAGTATTCATTAAGTACCACCATCATGACAACATTAAATACAGTAGTGTAGTAGACCTAAGTATTCATTAAGTACCACCATAATGACAACATTAAATACAGTAGTGTAGTAGACCTAAGTATTCATTAAGTACCACCATCATGACATCATTAAATACAGTAGTGTAGTAGACCTAAGTATTCATTAAGTACCACCATCATGACAACATTAAATACAGTAGTGTAGTAGACCTAAGTATTCATTAAGTACCACTATAATGACATCATTAAATACAGTAGTGTAGTAGACCTAAGTATTCATAAAAAAGGGTGTTATTTAACAGGTATAGTTCATGTGTTCATCACACACAACATCAACATATTTACAGTTGGACAATCCCTGATCTACTCTAATAAAGATGTGTGGTATTTAATTGTGGTGCTTGTGTAGGTGCAAAGTATTAACCAAACAATTTCCTCCGCCCGAGAATGGAACTTCCTGTCAGTCTTTTCCTAAAGTTATTCAGCCACGTGAAAAAATAAGGACACCCCTAGTCGCTAAGTCTCACCTCTGCCGTTGTAGACATCTTTTGGCTAGTTGGAGGCCATGTTTTTCCACCAATCTTGTTAAAAAATGTAGACGTGTTTATCAAAAATGTGTCCACATCTTCCTTTGTTCCGGCTAAACACCCTCATATTATACTGTTTGTTTTGTGTGTAGATGGCATTGAGCTGTGTGAGAAACGTCAAGTAAATTCGACCTATGAGGTCAACAGCGCCACCATGTGGTGTATTTGTTCCAAAACATGCAACACATGTTCTGACAAATTGTCACCCTTTAGTTTGCCGTGGCTCAGGTGTGTTAGCTGACACAAATACACGGGTTAAAAATACAAAAACCAGGATACCCCTAAGGGCAGTCTTTCTTAACCATTTTTCGGTCACAGAGGGCCGCCAAAAAAGATCTGTTTTCCCAGCTGTGGTTTTTATGGGCAGCAGCGGTACTCAGTTGCAATACACTTGTCCACCACTTGTGGCAGTAATGACAACCTCAAACAAACAGAAGAAGTCTGGAGTTAAAGTCATAAAGAAGTTCCTTAGGTGAAAAAATTATGACTAAAATGGTGAAGTTGCATTTTCATTTGCACTTTAATTTTGACATTTTGGTTAAGAAACATATTTGTTATTATTTAACTAGCACAACTGTCATGTTCAAACACTGATGACATCTATTAAACAAGACCAGAGGCAAATAATTAAACAGAGACAGAATTCAATTTGGACTCAATATTGAGGAGAGTCGTCTGTACGCTGTACCCTTGCACAGTATCTCAGCACGCTCTGCCAGAAGATTGCACGCCTCCCTCTTTTATTTTGGACCCTCCCCGACCACATGGCCACCGCTGTTTGCAAAGGACAAAGGTCGCAAAAAGTTCACAGAAAAGGTCGTAAACAATTCACAGAAAAGGTAATTTCAAAAAGAGTTTGTAAAATAGTTCAAAAAGAGTTCGTAAAATACTTCAAAAAGAGGTCGTCTGGAAATTGGGCAGATCCTGTCATCTCTCCGCTTTGAAGTCCTTGGGTTAGAACAACATCTTTCTGTTGATTACCATACATGAAAGAACCCAGGAACACCTCGTAAAACTCCACTGAGTAGGAGTTTTACGAGCCTTACTCTTGGTAGGTTTCAAAGACAGCTTTTGTCTTCTTGCCTGGAACTCATTACAACACAAAGTTTTTTGTGATAACTTACAATTATTCTAGCAACAACATTATTGTATCTACATGTATTGTGTTATTCATGAGTCTCTTCTTAAGCAGTTTATTTGATATTTGTTTAATCAGCCTGACCTAAGCCTAATGTTTGTGTTGAGTAAATAATCATCTTTGTTTCACATCATTAAACAAGGTAGTAAACTGTAAGTAGGTTACACATCATTATTGAATACCATTCAGTTGAAGAGTTAGATGACTGATTGGGTGTTAATATTTCAGTGGGCCCCGGGTCCCTCTGTAGTGAGAAAGTGGGGCCCCAAGGTCACAAAGGTTAAGAACAAACTCATTTAAAGAAATGTAGAAATCCACATGTTGTGGTTTGAATCATGATCTCCATCCATAATCAAAATAAATTCCAACCTTCTCTCCTTGGTCTTGTTGACACTGGCTTTGAATAGTACCTGGTCTTGTACCATAGTACCATGCTACTTATGGCTTTTCATTCTTTGTCCTTGGCTGCTTCTTTCTTGTCAGAGCGCACGCTGCTGACTGCAAATGCGGACAAAAGATGGCTTTCTTGACTTTTGCATAAAAGCTTGACTTTGTGCTGGAGTAGTTGTTGAGTAGTTGAGGAGAAGATCCAGTGTGTGTTGTGAAGAAGTCCTTGCTTGTGTGTTGTGAAGAAGTCCTAGCTTGTGTGTTGTGAAGAAGTCCTAGCTTGTGTGTTGTGAAGAAGTCCTAGCTTGTGTGTTGTGAAGTAGTCCTTGCTTGTGTGTTGTGAAGAAGTCCTTGCTTGTGTGTTGTGAAGAAGTCCTAGCTTGTGTGTTGTGAAGAAGTCCTAGCTTGTGTGTTGTGAAGAAGTCCTAGCTTGTGTGTTGTGAAGAAGTCCTTGCTTGTGTGTTGTGAAGAAGTCCTAGCTTGTGTGTTGTGAAGAAGTCCTAGCTTGTGTGTTGTGAAGAAGTCCTTGCTTGTGTGTTGTGAAGAAGTCCTAGCTTGTGTGTTGTGAAGAAGTCCTAGCTTGTGTGTTGTGAAGAAGTCCTAGCTTGTGTGTTGTGAAGAAGTCCTAGCTTGTGTGTTGTGAAGAAGTCCTAGCTTGTGTGTTGTGAAGAAGTCCTAGCTTGTGTGTTGTGAAGAAGTCATAGCTTGTGTGTTGTGAAGAAGTCCTAGCTTGTGTGTTGTGAAGAAGTCCTTGCTAGTGTGTTGTGAAGAAGTCCTTGCTTGTGTGTTGTGAAGAAGTCCTAGCTTGTGTGTTGTGAAGAAGTCCTTGCTTGTGTGTTGTGAAGAAGTCCTAGCTTGTGTGTTGTGAAGAAGTCCTTGCTTGTGTGTTGTGAAGAAGTCCTAGCTTGTGTGTTGTGAAGAAGTCCTAGCTTGTGTGTTGTGAAGAAGTCCTAGCTTGTGTGTTGTGAAGAAGTCCTAGCTTGTGTGTTGTGAAGAAGTCATAGCTTGTGTGTTGTGAAGAAGTCCTAGCTTGTGTGTTGTGAAGAAGTCCTTGCTAGTGTGTTGTGAAGAAGTCCTTGCTTGTGTGTTGTGAAGAAGTCCTAGCTTGTGTGTTGTGAAGAAGTCCTTGCTTGTGTGTTGTGAAGAAGTCCTAGCTTGTGTGTTGTGAAGAAGTCATAGCTTGTGTGTTGTGAAGAAGTCCTAGCTTGTGTGTTGTGAAGAAGTCCTTGCTAGTGTGTTGTGAAGAAGTCCTTGCTTGTGTGTTGTGAAGAAGTCCTAGCTTGTGTGTTGTGAAGAAGTCCTTGCTTGTGTGTTGTGAAGAAGTCCTAGCTTGTGTGTTGTGAAGAAGTCCTAGCTTGTGTGTTGTGAAGAAGTCATAGCTTGTGTGTTGTGAAGAAGTCCTAGCTTGTGTGTTGTGAAGAAGTCCTTGCTAGTGTGTTGTGAAGAAGTCCTTGCTTGTGTGTTGTGAAGAAGTCCTAGCTTGTGTGTTGTGAAGAAGTCCTTGCTTGTGTGTTGTGAAGAAGTCCTAGCTTGTGTGTTGTGAAGAAGTCCTTGCTTGTGTGTTGTGAAGAAGTCCTAGCTTGTGTGTTGTGAAGAAGTCCTAGCTTGTGTGTTGTGAAGAAGTCCTTGCTTGTGTGTTGTGAAGAAGTCCTTGCTAGTGTGTTGTGAAGAAGTCCTTGCTTGTGTGTTGTGAAGAAGTCCTAGCTTGTGTGTTGTGAAGAAGTCCTAGCTTGTGTGCTACTTTCACAGTCCAGCGTGGCCAGCAGGACACAAAGACATGGTTGATGCGCTAAGGGAGAGGATACAGTCGTCCTTTTTTTGGATGATGGTACAAAAAGTGTTTTTGGAGAAAGGAAGAATTATTTGAGAGCCGCTGCAGCTGCCTCCTATTTGTCATTTGGTCACATGACTCTACTAAATGTTAGCTTGTGCTAAAACACGTGCAAAGCTACCAACTGAGCTACTAACTGACTCAGATTCAGATTGGTTTTATTTGAGCATATTTCAACGTCATGCATCATATTTGTACTTTTTCTTGACATGTCCAAAAAGGAGTAGGAAGAAGCATCCTTTCACCCATTTTCTACCGCTTGTCCCTTTTGGGGTCGCGGAGCCTATCTCAGCAAGCAATGTTATTTAATAAATCAATCAATCAATGTTTATTTATATAGCCCTATATCACAAGTGTCTCAAAGGGCTGCACAAGCCACAACGACATCCTCGGTACAGAGCCCACATAAGGGCAAGGAAAAACTCACAACCCAGTGGGACGTCGATGTGAATGACTATGAGAAACCTTGGAGAGGACCGCATATGTGGGTGACCCCCTCCCCCCTCTAGGGGAGACCGGATGCAATGGACATCGAGTGGGTCTGACATAATAATGTGAAAGTCCAGTCCATAGTGGATCTAACATAATAGTGAGAGTCCAGTCCATAGTGGATCTAACATAATAGTGAAAGTCCAGTCCATAGTGGATCTAACATAATAGTGAGAGTCCAGTCCATAGTGGATCTAACATAATAGTGAAAGTCCAGTCCATAGTGGATCTAACATAATAGTGAGAGTCCAGTCCATAGTGGATCTAACATAATAGTGAAAGTCCAGTCCATAGTGGATCTAACATAATAGTGAGAGTCCAGTCCATAGTGGATCTAACATAATAGTGTGAGAGTCCAGTCCATAGTGGATCTAACATAATAGTGAGAGTCCAGTCCATAGTGGATCTAACATAATAGTGTGAGAGTCCAGTCCATAGTGGATCTAACATAATAGTGAGAGTCCAGTCCATAGTGGATCTAACATAATAGTGAGAGTCCAGTCCATAGTGGATCTAACATAATAGTGAGAGTCCAGTCCATAGTGGATCTAACATAATAGTGTGAAAGTCCAGTCCATAGTGGATCTAAAAAAATAGTGTGCGAGTCCAGTCCATAGTGGATCTAACATAATAGTGTGCGAGTCCAGTCCGTAGTGGATCTAACATAATAGTGTGCGAGTCCAGTCCATAGTGGATCTAACATAATAGTGAGAGTCCAGTCCATAGTGGATCTAACATAATAGTGTGAGAGTCCAGTCCATAGTGCATCTAACATAATAGTGTGAGAGTCCAGTCCATAGTGGATCTAACATAATAGTGTGAGAGTCCATTCCATAGTGGATCTAACATAATATTGTGAGAGTCCAGTCCATATTGGATCTAACATAATAGTGAGAGTCCAGTCCATAGTGGATCTAACATAATAGTGAAAGTCCAGTCCATAGTGGATCTAACATAATAGTGAGAGTCCAGTCCATAGTGGATCTAACATAATAGTGATAGTCCAGTCCATAGTGGATCTAACATAATAGTGTGCGAGTCCAGTCCATAGTGGATCTAACATAATAGTGAGAGTCCAGTCCATAGTGGATCTAACATAATAGTGAGAGTCCAGTCCATAGTGGATCTAACATAATAGTGAGAGTCCAGTCCATAGTGGATCTAACATAATAGTGAGAGTCCAGTCCATAGTGGATCTAACATAATAGTGAGAGTCCAGTCCATAGTGGATCTAACATAATAGTGAGAGTCCAGTCCATAGTGGATCTAACATAACCCCAAAAAGGACAAGTGGTAGGAAATGGATGGTTTGAATCGAGATTGTTGTTAAATTAGGAATCGTCACTCCAGGAATCGGAATGGAATGTTGAGTTGTTGTAAGATTCCTGTAAAAAAAAGTGCTAGCTAAATGGCAAACTGGATGGAATGTGATTGGTCGATGAAAATACATCTCACTTCTTCTTCAAAATGACTCGTATGGACATCAAAGGTTTTCTAATGGCCTCAGCTTGACTCTGGAAAGTGTATTTACAGTTCCATTTCATCCAATGTGAAAAAGTGTCATTTGCGTGAGATGATATTCAAATATTAGACTATCTTGTCTGGAAGCCATATAGTTGGCAACTTTATGAAGTAGTAGTGAATATGCAAATAAGGCAGCTGTGTGGGTTATAGAGAGGACAGAAGCCAGTCAGACACAAACTAGAGAGAGACCATACTGGTGTGTCCGTGGTCTACTTCCACACCACCACCATCTGTCATCTCACACCTTACACTTCAACAACTCAACGCCACCACCCATGTTTGTTTCACAGCAGCAGATGACGGTCGCTATAATCTTTTTGTCGCCTTATAATTTACATTCACACAAAAAAACTATTTTTTTTAATCTACCCTTGTTCCCAGAATATATTTCCTACCTTTATTAGCCTCCCATCAGCCCCACTTGGCCTCATTTCCAGCAAGATCCTCAGTCAACAGTAGCCAGAGGTGGGTAGAGGAGCCAGACTTTGTACTCAAGTAAGACTAGCATTACTTTACAATAATAGGACTCAAGTAAAAGTAAAAAGTAGTCATCAAAATAATGAAGTGAAGTGAATTATACAAACCCCGTTTCCATATGAGTTGGGAAATGGTGTTAGATGTAAATATAAACGGAATACAACGATTTGCAAATCCTTTTCAAGCCATATTCAGTTGAATGCACTACAAAGATAAACTTTTTTTTTTTTTTTGCAAATAATAATTAACTTAGAATTTCATGGGTGCAACACGTGCCAAAGTAGTTGGGAAAGGGCATGTTCACCACTGTGTTACATGGCCTTTCCTTTTAACAACACCCAGTAAAGGTTTGGGAACTGAGGAGACACATTTTTGAAGTGGAATTCTTTCCCATTCTTGCTTGATGTACAGCTTAAGTTGTTCAACAGTCCGGGGGTCTCCCTTCTGCTATTTTAGGTGCCACACATTTTCAATGTCTGGACTACAGGCAGGCCAGTCTAGTACCCGCACTCTTTTACTATGAAGCCACGTTGATGTAACACGTGGCTTGGCATTGTCTTGCTGGAATAAGCAGGGGCGTCCATGGTAACGTTGCTTGGATGGCAACATATGTTGCTCCAAAAGCTGTATGTACCTTTCAGCATTAATGGTGCCTTCACAGATGTGTAAGTTACCCATGTCTTGGGCACTAATACACCCCCATACCATCACACATGCTGCCCTTTACACTTTGCGCCTAGAACAATCCGGATGGTTCTTTTCCTCTTTGGTCCGGAGGACACGACGTCCACAGATTCCAAAATAATTTGAAATGTGGACTCGTCAGACCACAGAACACTTTTCCACTTTGTATCAGTCCATCTTAGATGAGCTCAGGCCCAGCGAAGCCGACGGCGTTTCTGGGTGTTGTTGATAAACGCTTTTCGCCTTGCATAGGAGAGTTTTAACTTGCACTTACAGATGTAGCGACCAACTGTAGTTACTGACAGTGGGTTTCTGAAGTGTTCCTGAGCCCATGTGGTGATATCCTTTACACACACTTGTTGATGCAGTACAGCCTGAGGGATGGAAGGTCACGGGCTTAGCTGCTTACGTGCAGTGATTTCTCCACATTCTCTGAACCCTTTGATGATATTACGGAGCGTAGATGGTGAAATCCCTAAATTCCTTGCAATAGCTGCTTGAGAAAGGTTGTTCTTAAACTGTTCAACAATTTGCTCAGGCATTTGTTGACAAAGTGGTGACCCTCGCCCCATCCTTGTTTGTGAATGACTGAGCATTTCATGGAATCTACTTTTATACCCAATCATGGCACCCACCTGTTCCCAATTAGCCTGTTCACCTGTGGGATGTTCCAAATAAGTGTTTGATGAGCATTCCTCAACTTTATCAGTATTTATTGCCACCTTTCCCAACTTCTTTGTCACGTGTTGCTGCCATCAAATTCTAAAGTTAATGATTATTTGCAACAAAAATATGTTTATGAGTTTGAACATGGAATATGTTGTCTTTGTAGCATATTCAACTGAATATGGCTTGAAAATGATTTGCAAATCATTGTATTCCGTTTATATTTACATCTAACACCATTTCCCAACTCATATGGAAACAGGGTTTGTATTTATATAGCGAGAAATGGACATTGAAACAGTGTAGGACTGACTTGGTAGGATATGTACAGCGAGCAGAGAACATAGAGAGATCAGAAAGCATAAGAACAAGTTTATACATTTGATTATTTACAATCCGGGGAGGTGGGATGTGGAGGGGGGAGGGTGTTAGTCAAGGGTTGAAGTTGCCTGGAGGTGTTCTTTTAGTGCGGTTTTGAAGGAGGATAGAGATGCCCTTTCTTTTACACCTGTTGGGAGCGCATTCCACATTGATGTGGCATAGAAGGAGAATGAGTTAAGACCTTTGTTAGTTCGGAATCTGGGTTTAACGTGGTTAGTGGAGCTCCCCCTGGTGTTGTGGTTATGGCGGTCATTTACGTTAAGGAAGTAGATTGACATGTACTTCGCTATCAGGGAGGTGTAGTGGATTTTATAGACTAGGCTCAGTGCAAGTTGTGTTACTCTGTCCTCCACCTTGAGCCAGCCTACTTTAGAGAAGTGGGTAGGAGTGAGGTGGGATCTGGGGTGGAGGTCTAGAAGTAATCTGACTAGCTTGTTCTGGGATGTTTGGAGTCTAGATTTGAGGGTTTTGGAGGTGCTAGGGTACCAGGAGGTGCAAGTGTAATCCAAAAAGGGTTGAAGGAGAGTTCCCGCTAGAATCTTCATGGTGCTTTTGTTGACCAGAGAGGAGATTTTATTGAGAAATCTAATTCGTTGGTTGACTTTTTTGATTACCTTGGTTGCCATTTTATCACAGGAAAGATTAGCCTCTAGAATGGAACCTAGGTAGGTGACCTCATCTTTCCTGGTGACAGAGTCACGTGACAGAGTCATGTGACAAGCATGCTCGCTGACATAAGAATATATTTGCAAGTCTCAATTGATGAGTATTAATAAATGTAACGATTGAAATGAAACCCAATGCAATATCAAGAAGAGAGTAGTATCGGCCACACAATCAGTTCAGTATCGACTGTCTCAGCCTCATCACTTACATTAGCATGCAGACTTTTTAAACTCTTTTTTTCAGCCGAACGCCTCAAAGTTGTAATCATACAACTTGCTACTTGATGCATGCTAACATACCAATCAATCAATCAATTAGCATGCTAATATTAGCATTTACGATCGTCTTGCCCATCTCAGAAGTTTGCGCTTTTGTTTTTTTGTGTGGTGTTCTATTGCGGGGTGTGGTTGTTTGGTCTTTAGATGTGTCGCGGGCCAGTAAAAAACACACTGGACACCCGTGCCTTAATCAGGGTTTGTACACCTTTTCTGGCCAAATTCAAGCACTTTTTTAAGGACTTTCAAGATCAATTTTCCAGTTTTTCCAGTAGCCTTCAGTGTGACTCAGTCCATAGTCTAGTTGTTGGAGGTCACCAAATGCTGTCTGGAGGAACAATATGGCACATCTGCTGAAAGCTAAGCCTAACATTAAAGCAGCAGTTATCATGAACTGAATGGGGCCTAGAAAATGAAGCAGTGTGACTATTTAATGTCATTGCTGTCTCCGTTTGTTTTGTTTTCATATTTCTTCTTCTTTTTCTTACTCCCAGCACTCAATGACATGGAACAGCACGGATTGATTCACAGCATATTTGTACTTTGTAAACTGCATAATGAGATATAAATACACTCAATTATGAACAAAACTGTTGCACATGAATATAAGGATAACATATTCATTCTAGTCATCATTACTGTACAATATATTGGTGTCATCTGCAAATAGTATATATTTTCAGTACTTTGGTGGTATTTGCTGGTATTTGTCCTCCTGACGTTTGACGTCGTGGTTGTTTACCATGTTGGTGCTCATTTTGCAGATGAAACCACGGGTTACGGGCCGGTTTTTGAGGAGCAGCCGGTGGACACCATCTACCCCGAGGAGTCGCCCGAGGACAAGATCACCATGAGCTGTCGGGCACGAGCCATTCCACCTGCCGCATACAAGTAACATATGTTCACACCAGTACTGACTAAAGATGGCCACTGAAGGACTGTTTCAACCATGCTGGGGGTCATGTGACCGTCTGCCACGCATGACAGCATAACATAGAAAGCCTGCATCTGCGCACTTTATCCGTAATGGTGGGCAGTAACTAGCTACATGTAGCTAAGCTATGTAGCTTAACTACATTTTCCGGTAGCTTAGCTACTTTCTTATGAGTAACTTTTCCTGTAGCTTAGCTACTTTTAGACAAATGTAGCGAGGTAGCTAACATGAAAGCTCCAAAGAGAGAACATGGAGTGTGACTCCAGGCCAAAACAATATGGAGAAGGTAGAAAATAGAACATCCATGATAATTGCTTGGTGTTCCTATGATGAGTCACAATTGGCTAAGGTTAGGGTGAAACTGGCCAATCAGAGGCAAGATAAGGCGGGTCATCCAATCACAACAGACACTCAAGTCACATGACCAGGAGGGAGTCCGAGACAGAGGGACGCTTCAAGCTGACCACTCAAAAACAAATTCTCTCCCACAGATGAGATTTTTTACTTTAGTGTTCCTTTAATGTTGCTAATTGTAACTTCGATGTAGCTTGCTGCAATTCTCCGGGATATTTTCCCCTGTAGCTTAGCTACATTTAATGGAGAGTAAATTGTAGCTTAGCTACATTTAATGGAGAGTAACTTGTAGCTTAGCTACATTTAATGGAGAGTAACTTGGAGCTTAGCTACATTTAATGGAGAGTAACTTGTAGCTTAGCTTACTACATTTTCCAAGTAGCTTGCCTGTCACTGCTAATATCACTAATCAGCAGGATGCTACATGCTAATGTATTATTCCAAGTTGTCATATACAGCATCTACTGTTAATTTGTTTGTGAATCCTTCTGTATACTTCCCACCATACTTCTCTCAGCCAGGCCAAACACAAACATGAAGTCTTCTTTTTCAATGGAGGTTAGCGTGGCGACCTGCTGCGAATACAAGCATTAACAGTCTCAGTGTGGACGGATTTCAGCTGAAGAACCTCAATGATGTATATTAGTTAACATCACTAGTCAACTATGAAGAATCTCAATGATGTACAAACCCTGTTTCCATATGAGTTGGGAAATGGTGTTAGATGCAAATATAAACGGAATACAATGATTTGCAAATCATTTTCAAACCATATTCAGTTGAATATGCTACAAAGACAACATATTTCATGTTCAAACTCATGAACATTTTTTTTTTTTGCAAATAATCATTAACTTTAGAATTTGATGGCAGCAACACGTGACAAAGAAGTTGGGAAAGGTGGCAATAAATACTGATAAAGTTGAGGAATGCTCATCAAACACTTATTTGGAACATCCCACAGGTGAACAGGCTAATTGGGAACAGGTGGGTGCCATGATTGGGTATAAAAGTAGATTCCATGAAATGCTCAGTCATTCACAAACAAGGATGGGGCGAGGGTCACCACTTTGTCAACAAATGCCTGAGCAAATTGTTGAACAGTTTAAGAACAACCTTTCTCAAGCAGCTATTGCAAGGAATTTAGGGATTTCATCATCTACGCTCCGTAATATCATCAAAGGGTTGAGAGAATGTGGAGAAATCACTGCACGTAAGCAGCTAAGCCCGTGACCTTCCATCCCTCAGGCTGTACTGCATCAACAAGTGTGTGTAAAGGATATCACCACATGGAACACTTCAGAAACCCACTGTCAGTAACTACAGTTGGTCGCTACATCTGTAAGTGCAAGTTAAAACTCTCCTATGCAAGGCCAAAACCGTTTATCAACAACACCCAGAAACGCCGTCAGCTTCGCTGGGCCTGAGCTCATCTAAGATGGACTGATACAAAGTGGAAAAGTGTTCTGTGGTCTGACGAGTCCACATTAGAAATTGTTTTTGGAAACTGTGGCCGTCGTGTCCTCTGGACCAAAGAAGAAAAGAACCATCCGGATTGTTCTAGGCGCAAAGTGTAAAAGGCAGCATGTGTGATGGTATGGGGGTGTATTAGTGGCCAAGACATGGGTAACTTACACATCTGTGAAGGCACCATTAATGCTGAAAGGTACATACAGCTTTTGGAGCAACATATGCTGCCATCCAAGCAACGTTACCATGGACGCCCCTGCTTATTTCAGCAAGACAATGCCAAGCCACGTGTTACATAAACGTGGCTTCATAGTAAAAGAGTGCGGGTACTAGACTGGCCTGCCTGTAGTCCAGACATTGAAAATGTGTGGCACCTAAAATAGCAGAAGGGAGACCCCCGGACTGTTGAACAACTTAAGCTGTACATCAAGCAAGAATGGGAAAGAATTCCACTTCAAAAATGTGTCTCCTCAGTTCCCAAACATTTACTGAGTGTTGTTAAAAGGAAAGGCCATGTAACACAGTGGTGAACATGCCCTTTCCCAACTACTTTGTCACGTGTTGCAGCCATGAAATTCTAAGTTCATTATTATTTGCAAAAAAATAACAATAAAGTTTATGAGTTTAAACATGAAATATGTTGTCTTTGTAGCATATTCAACTGAATATGGCTTGAAAAGGATTTGCAAATCATTGTATTCCGTTTATATTTACATCTAACACCATTTCCCAACTCATATGGAAACGGGGTTTGAATATTAGTTAACATCACAAGTCAACAATGAGGACCACTCGTCTTTTTGCTAGAACATTCTTCAAAGGTCACATTTGCATAATAGGCCAGCTTTAAATATCATCAGATTGCACTTATGTTTATCTCTGATGCTTCCCTGCATTAGCACATCATTATTGTGCTTTTAGAACCCACTCATGTATTAACTCCGGAGATGTTTTCCCCTTCAGATGGACGCTGGACGGCGTAGAAATCGACCCGAGCAGCGCCGAACACGCCCACTACGCTTTGTCGGGAGGAAACCTGATCATCAAGGAGCCCGTTAAAAGCCAGCACGAGGGGAAGTATTCCTGCTTAGCCAGCAACATGTACGGCCTGGTCATCAGTCAAGAGGCGTCGGTCCAGTTTGGATGTAATGGAACCTTCTCTATTCCCCCCAGAACCAGCATCTTCTGCCTGGGTTTGACAGAGCAGGCTCACTTTGAGATGACAAATGTCCACTGCAGAGGACGCTGGTTCTCCGGACAATGCTTTCGTCTTGTTTGAATCAAAACTCATCCTTTTCAACTCCTTTATTAGATTTGGACCTGTTCTCTTCAGAGGAAAGAGAGTCGGTGCACGTCAAAGAAGGTCAAGGGGCGGTTCTTCTCTGCGCCCCTCCTCCGCATCATCCAGGTGAGCAGGATGGAAGTCCAGAGAGTTCCAGGGGCCAATTTCACGCTTTACTTCTACAGCACATTAACTACAGGGCTGCACATTCAAAAAACAACAATACAAGTCATCAAATTACAAGCATTTAAAAAGAAACAAGTTAACAAACAAATAATAATAATAGAGTACAATAATAAACGACCTCAATAAAATAGAATAAAAACAAATCAATATAATGGAATAAAACAATAAGAGGACCACAAGACAAATGAATCCAATTACAAGCATTGAAAATGAAACAAATAATAATAATAGAATACAAGACATCAATAAAATAGAATAAAACAATAAAAGACAAAGAGGACCACAAGACTCACGACGATTTAAAAGCCAGAGAATAAAAGTGGCTTTTAAGACCCGACTTAAAACATCATTCTGACTTGAGGGGCCAACAAGAGAGAGGCTCTGTCTCCCCTAGTTTTAGGCCCCACAAGTCGGAACTTCTGCTTCCTGTTTTCAACTTCTAGTCTGCTCACACAGATTCTTCATTCATCACTTTAAGCGACGTTTGTAAGTCTCACGACACAACTAAAACAATTCATACTTACTAAACCGTCCCATGTGTGTAGGAATGCTTTCATGTATGTGTAATCGAGCTAGCGTCATTAGCATTAGCTAATATGCTAACATGTTTACAAGTGTCTGTGTTAGTATTATTAACTTACAATAGTATTTTTTTTTGGTATTTTTTCAGTTTCGTCAATTGACCAAAACGTCCTCGTGGAGTTATTGAGTCTGTTTAGCTGATTGGAGAGCTAGCTTGCGCATCTAGTGGCTCCGTGACCATGACTTCTGTTTTGTTTGATCCGCCGTTTTACTGCAGCGTGACAGGCACTGTTTGGAAACATTTACAAAATATTTCTGTGTGAATAACTCACTTCAGAACGTATATATCTGCGGCTTATAGTCCGGGGCAGCTAAGGAATGGAAAAATAATTGTTTTCTTCTAAAATTCAGAGGTTGCAGCTTGTACCAGTGTGTTCTATAGTCCGGAAAATACGTACACATCGCTTGTTGTTGACTCTGACCTCTTCGGTCCGTCACTCAAACGCGTCCATTTGCAACATGAAGAGCGTTTTCCTCGTTCTTATTTTGACACGACAAAAAAGTCTGCTTCCCAAGCTACTCAGTGGCCTAGTGGTTAGAGTGTCCGCCCTGAGATGGGTAGGTTGTGAGTTCAAAACCCGGCCGAGTCATACCAAAGACTATAAAAATGGGACGCATTACCTCGCTGCTTGGCACTCAGCATCAAGGGTTGGAATTGGGGGTTAAATCACCAAAAATGATTCCCGGGCGCGGCTACGCTGCTGCCCACTGCTCCCCTCACCTCCCAGGGGGTGATCAAGGGGATGGGTCAAATGCAGAGGACACATTTCACCACACCTAGTGTGTGTGTGACAATCATTGGTACTTTAACTTTAACTTTTAACTACAAAATGATTACATTGACTTCATCAAAGTACCGTATTTATGATGCATTTTATTTTGAAAAGGCACGTTACATGTTCAAAGTGTGGTGGATTAAATTGATTTCAGTTCATTTCAATGGGCGGAATGGATTAGAGATACCAGTGTTTGGAGTTACCAGCTCACTCCTGGAACTCATTGTGCTGGTAATTTGAGGCACCGCTGTCATGAGTTTTAGTTGAGAAAGGTTTTGGCGTAAAAAGCTTGGATCTTTAATCTGCGGTGTCATAATCACTTTATATTGGTTGTTTGAATGCTGAATGATTGACTGTAAATCCTGCATTAGCATCACTGCTATACACATGCAAATCCAGCAGACATCTCTCCATTATCCCACCCCCGGAGAGGAGAATTACACCATTTTAATCCAAAAGGTCAATAAATGAATGCTAAATCTGCATTTGCACATTTCCATTCAGTCCACATCCCCGCAGTTATTTGCGGAGTGCTTGCTAGGTGTCTGAGCTGCTGACTGACACACCTTTTTTTCCTATGTGCCCTTGCAGCCGACCTGTCATTCCGATGGATCCTCAACGAGTTCCCCATCTTCATCCTGCTGGACAACCGGCGCTTTGTCTCGCAAATAACGGGCAACCTTTACATCTCCAAGGTGGAGGCCTCAGACAGCGGCAACTACTCGTGCATCGCATCCAGCTCCTCCATCTCCAAGAGCGTCTTCTCCAACTACATCCCCCTGGTGCCCCACAGCGAACGTCAGTACCTTACTTTTCTGACTTGTGCATTATATACACCCCCAAATGACCACCTGTCACTGTAGCGCATGGTTCTTTATTGGTCCCCGTTGGGGAAATTCATTTTCACTGCTGTACATTTAAACAATAGACATTACACATCACGAAACAAAAATAACAAAAAGACATCATACATGACCAACACATTTACAGGCTCGTCAGACAGGTCGGCCGGGCCTGCTGTTAATGGCGGCTATAGCTGCAGGGATAAGGCTTTTCCTGAGGCCGGCCCTCCGGAATTTGATGGTTCTGTACCTGCGCCCTGATGGTAGCGGGATGATGTATTGGTGTAGTGGGTGAGTGATATCCTGGACTATCGTGTTTGCCAGTCGAATGATGGACCTGTGGTTTAAATCTGAAATGTTGGGTGTGGGTAGGCCGATGATTTTAGCTGCTATGTTTGTAATGCGTGTGAGTTTGGTCCGGTTGGTTACAGAAAGCATAGTGAAAAAACATGTGGAACAGTACAGAAGGATGGGTTGAAAAATGCTTTGGTAAAGTAATAACAGGAGATGAGGTGCAACGTATAGTCCTTTAAGTTTACGAATGGAGGTGAAGTGTGTCTCTCTTTACTAGCTTCGTCGAAGCATGTTGCTTTTGTAGCTGTTTCAGCAGATTTGAATTGTTAAGATAGGATCTTTGATCCAAGACACAACTTACATTTAACTAAAATGTTCTTTTCTTTGTGGTCGACAAAAGAAAAGTAGTGAGAATATCTCCATGTTAAGAAACTCGGCTTCGGGCTTCGCCATGATGTCTTGTTAGTAAACACAGACACGCCCCCTCCCACACACACACACACACACACACACACACACACACACACACACACACACACACACACACACACACACACACACACACACACACACACACACACACACACACACACACACACACACACACACACACACACACACACACACACACACACACATACACACAGACAGCGCGCGGCGCGCCTCTTTCTTGTCGCCTCTTGCGCAGCGCTGCAACAAAACACACTCAGATCCTCTCAGTTTCTAGCCGATACTACATAAAACATAACGTAAAATAACGCAGTAACGCATCATGTAGTAACGGTAACTGAGTTACTGAATATAAAAAATAATGCGTTAGATTACTATTTACCGCCTAAAGTAACGCGTTAGTCCTAACACTGTGAGCAAGTCAAACATAACGTTGAAACAACGTTGAGTACTTGTTGAATTAGGTCCTGACGTTGAGCAAGTCAAACATAACGTTGAGTACTTGTTGAATTAGGTCCTGACGTCGAGCAAGTCAAACATAACGTTGAAACAACGTTGAGTACTTGTTGAATTAGGTCCTGACGTCGAGCAAGTCAAACATAACGTTGAAACAATGTTGAGTACTTGTTGAATTAGGTCCTGACGTCGAGCAAGTCAAACATAACGTTGAAACAACGTTGAGTACTTGTTGAATTAGGTCCTGACGTTGAGCAAGTCAAACATAACGTTGAAACAACGTTGAGTACTTGTTGAATTAGGTCCTGACGTTGAGCAAGTCAAATATAACGTTGAAACAACGTTGAGTACTTGTTGAATTAGGTCCTGACGTTGAGCAAGTCCAACATAATGTTGAAACAACGTTGAGTACTTGTTGAATTAGGTCTTGACGTTGAGCAAGTCGAACATAACGTTGAAACAACGTTGAGTACTTGTTGAATTAGGTCCTGACGTTGAGCAAGTCAAACATAACGTTGAAACAACGTTGAGTACTTGTTGAATTAGGTCCTGATGTCGAGCAAGTCAAACATAACGTTGAAACAACGTTGAGTACTTGTTGAATTAGGTCCTGACGTTGAGCAAGTCCAACATAATGTTGAAACAACGTTGAGTACTTGTTGAATTAGGTCTTGACGTTGAGCAAGTCGAACATAACGTTGAAACAACGTTGAGTACTTGTTGAATTAGGTCCTGACATTGAGCAAGTCAAACATAACGTTGAAACAACGTTGAGTACTTGTTGAATTAGGTCTTGACGTTGAGCAAGTCAAGCATAACGTTGAAACAACGTTGAGTACTTGTTGAATTAGGTCCTGACGTTGAGCAAGTCAAACATAACGTTGAAACAACGTTGAGTACTTGTTGAATTAGGTCCTGACGTTGAGCAAGTCAAACATAACGTTGAAACAACGTTGAGTACTTGTTGAATTAGGTCTTGACGTTGAGCAAGTCAAACATAACGTTGAAACAACGTTGAGTACTTGTTGAATTAGGTCCTGACGTTGAGCAAGTCAAACATAACGTTGAAACAACGTTGAGTACTTGTTGAATTAGGTCCTGACGTTGAGCAAGTCAAACATAACGTTGAAACAACGTTGAGTACTTGTTGAATTAGGTCCTGACGTTGAGCAAGTCAAACATAACGTTGAAACAACGTTGAGTACTTGTTGAATTAGGTCTTGACGTTGAGCAAGTCAAACATAACGTTGAAACAACGTTGAGTACTTGTTGAATTAGGTCCTGACGTTGAGCAAGTCAAACATAACGTTGAAACAACGTTGAGTACTTGTTGAATTAGGTCTTGACATTGAGCAAGTCGAACATAACGTTGAAACAACGTTGAGTACTTGTTGAATTAGGTCCTGACGTTGAGCAAGTCAAACATAACGTTGAAACAACGTTGAGTACTTGTTGAATTAGGTCCTGACGTTGAGCAAGTCAAACATAACGTTGAAACAACGTTGAGTACTTGTTGAATTAGGTCTTGACGTTGAGCAAGTCAAACATAACGTTGAAACAACGTTGAGTACTTGTTGAATTAGGTCCTGACGTTGAGCAAGTCAAACATAACGTTGAAACAACGTTGAGTACTTGTTGAATTAGGTCCTGACGTTGAGCAAGTCAAACATAACGTTGAAACAACGTTGAGTACTTGTTGAATTAGGTCCTGACGTTGAGCAAGTCAAGCATAACGTTGAAACAACGTTGAGTACTTGTTGAATTAGGTCCTGACGTTGAGCAAGTCAAACATAACGTTGAAACAACGTTGAGTACTTGTTGAATTAGGTCCTGACGTTGAGCAAGTCAAACATAACGTTGAAACAACGTTGAGTACTTGTTGAATTAGGTCCTGACGTTGAGCAAGTCAAACATAACGTTGTAACAACAAGGTTTATTCAATGTCAGGTTGTAATGTTGATTTGACCATTGAAATGTGGTCATTTCCAAACCAATATTCTACAACAAAAATACAACATACTTTTTGACAACAGTTAATCAATGTTGGGTTGATTTGACATTGAAATGTGGTCATTTCCCAACCAACAACTTGGATCCAACATTAGACATCATCTCAATTTACAAACACTACTATTTTGCAACGTTGTTTCAAAATCACTTTTAAAGGACATGTACGTATAACCAACGTTGTATCAATGTCTTGTGCCTGCTGGGTCATGGTCATGGTGACTCAGCAGAAAACACTAGAAGTGAGTGGCTGGTGCAGAACTTTGAAAGAGTGATGGCGGTGCCTCCAGGGTCAGCGTAGTGACGACAGTACGCAGAAGCATCAAGTAGTCGGGGCCCCAACAGAGGGATAAAAGAGGCGCATTAGGGTCGAGTGAGGGAAAGATGGAGAAGGAAATCAGCCGGAGAATGGGAGCAGCTGGGGCAGTATTGCAGTCTCTCTGCCGCACTGTTGTGACCAAACGAGAGCTGAGCCAGAAGGCAAAGCTCTCGGTCTACCGAGCTATCTACATTCCTACTCTCACCTATGGTCATGAAGTGTGGGTAATGACCGAAAGAATAAGATCGCGGATACAAGCGGCCGAAATGAGTTTCCTCAGAAGGGTGGCTGGCATCTCCCTTAGAGATAGGGTGAGAAGTGCAGTCACCCGAGAGAGACTCGGAGTAGAGCCGCTGCTCTTTCGCTTGGAAAGGAGACAGCTTAGGTCAGGGGTGGGCAATTAATTTTTACCGGGGGCCGCATGAGCTACCCGAGCACTGCTGGAGGGCCACATCGACAATATTTCAATTAAATTTTGCTCAATATTATTTTTGATATATACCGTAAGATAAATAATAATAATAATAATAATAATAATTAATAATAATAGTAATACTTCAACATAGTGTGTGTAACAGCATTCCATGACTAATATAAATAAATTAACATTAATAATAAATGACAGTAAAATAAGCACACGTATGACTGAGGAGTCATAGCGTAACTTTGTGTGGTGTTTGAGTTGTCCGACTTTTTGTGTGGCCATAAACGCACCAGTGGTTTAGTGCTATGCGTGTTGGTGACAGATGACAAGTTGCTTTTGGCCTGGTTTGTACGGCAGAAAATGACTAGTTTTTCGAGATAGAATTGTTTTACTCATGTTTTTGGTGTGGTTATGTCCGAATATAAACAGTTTTGCTCAATAAAGTGATCGATATAATTCCTGTCCTCGAAGCATCTCGATAGACGTTACAATAATTGAACGGTGTTCAATTGAACGGTGTTGTAAACGGTGTTGACGAACACCATTAGGGCCGCTTATTGTCACTGTCACTCAAAGTTGCATTGCAAAATTCCATAGAATAAATATGTTTATTTTGTTTAGAATTCAGATGGGATTTGATATGGTGCGCGGCATATACTTGCTGCGCGCAGCGGACGCTTGAGCAGTGCGCAATTGCGCAGGCACGCACCTTAGAGGGGACGTTGCTTTGCAGTCCATGTCTTGTTGAAAACACGGCATTCCTCATCAACTTTTCTCATTTTAGCGTCTCGGGTATAAACCGTGCATCACTTGTCGCTGCATGTGCACCTTCACTCGCAGGTTACACACGGACACACGCCCATAAATAATACTTTTCAAAATAAAAGCAGCACTGTTGTATTGCGCACAGGACATAGATGTTTTTTCAACTTTATTTTGTAATTGCAGCTGTTCACATTCACTCACAACCACGCACACGCATACGTCCACACGGAAGTAATACAAATAACGATTTTCAAAACAAAAGCAGCACCGTTGTATTGCACACTCGACATAGATACTTTTTAAAATGTATTTTGTAATTTATAATTGGCCTCACGCGGGCCGGACAGGGACGCACAAAGGGCCGGATGCGGCCCGCGGGCCGCAGAATGCCCAGGTCTGGCTTAGGTGGTTCGGGCATCTCCTGGGGATGCCTCACGAGCGTCTCCCTAGGGAGGTCCTTGTTGCACGTCCCACTGGGAGGAGACCCCGCGGCAGGCCAAGGACCAGATGGGGGGATTACATCTCCTCTCTGGTCTGGGAACGCTTCGGGATTCCCCAGGAGGAAGTCGCAAATGTTGCTCTGGAGAGGGAAGTCTGCTGGAGCTGTTGTCCCCGCGACCCGTTTCCGGATAAGCGGTTGAAGATGGATGGATGGATGGATTAGGCTCCAGAGCCGCAGGTTGCAGAGCCCTGCTTTAGAATCGCACAGCGCTGCAGCCAAACTCCACAATCATTGGATAAATGCTGAACTCTGTCCCGCCCACGGACGCTGAGTGAATGAACACGAGTGATGGAAAAGGTCGCATGATGATTGGATGAACAGTCTGGGCTGAACCTTTTTGATTGACAGCAAAATGAGCCAGTCAGAAATATAAAACGCTGCCAAATCATTTTTCAACTTTCATTCCGTTGGTCTTGTTGATATTTATCTGATTTTTTTGGTCAAATCTAGCATGATTATCTTTGATCTGTTATTGGAGACTGTACTGTTAGAGGAGTACTTGAAAGACCAGCAGCTGCCACTTCCACTGTACAATAACAATGATAACAATACAGCAACAATGTTAATACTGATTATTAATAACAGACTTATTTTCAAATGTATGTTAGTTTTAGCATTAATATGTATGCATCGTCAGCAATTATGCAAATTATACTGACAAAGCTTAACCTATTGTTACTATAACAATCTACAAGGTTAAGGTTGCTTCTCTTTCTTCCCCTCCATTTTTCTGCATTCTTTCGTATCTCAAGTTATCATTACGTATATGTATTGTTGCATTTGAACAATTGTATTGTTGATAATAAAGGTAAAGTACTGGTATTGTTTATTATCAATAGCACTATTTCTATTGGTATTCATATTGCTCCATTTTTAGTGTAATAATGCTCATTGTCATTTCTGTATTTTTTTTTTTTAATTTTCGCTAACTGCTTATTTGCTATTACTTTTACCATCATATTTGTACATGTCGTATTTGCTGATGTTGCTCTGTTGTTGTTGTTGTTGTTGTGTTTGCTGTTGTTGTTTTTGTCTCTCTGTCTAATCCCCCTCTTGTCCCCACAATTCCCCCCTCTGTCTTCCTTTTTCTCTCTTTCTATCCCCTCCTGCTCCGGCCCGGCTGCACCAAATGATAATATAAATACATTTAATGAAGTCAAAATACAAGTAAGGCAACAAGAGAAGTATCCTACACTTCTCTTTTGTAAAGTAAATCTGAACAGCCGATATGGGCATCTACATCTGCTATATGATTTGCCCGAGAAGCTGGGCAGGACATTAAAAAAAATAATAAATAAAAAATAAAATAAAAATATGCAAATTGTATGTTGATGTCACATAGGCCACGCCCTTATACATGTCTGGTGTCTTGACATTGATCATTGGATAATGTTTGTTGTCACAGGTCCCAATAAGAAGTACCCGGCTGACCTCCGAGTCAAGTTCCCAGACACAACAACTCTAGTGGGGCAAAACATCACTTTGGAATGCTTCGCATTGGGAAAGTAAGTGACACTTCTTGTCTTGGGAGGGTCCTTTTGATGGAATTGGGCCTTTAGCGAAGGCGGAGGGACTTATGAACAAGTTCATTTTGGCCCTAAATGTGTTTTATTCTTAATTAGTTTATGGACAGTTGACAAGTCACATTAGTCACAAGGCTTCAATGAGCTCATCTGTAGTCCTTCATTTGACACCTTCAAACATACATGGGAGAACATAAATGACAACTACTAAAAACAATACAAGGACGACTTTTAAACGTTTTACAATGACCTCTCCAAAGCTTCGATGTCAACAGAATGACACATCTTGGGGGGCCACCTGACCATTCAGACACATTTGGAGCCAATATTGTTGAAATGTTCCATGTAACCAGCTTTTTGTTCCTTTTTAATATTTAGAAGCATTTACAAATATATATGTTGGTCCGTCAAAAGTGGAATTGCCACAAAACACATTTTCAGATATTAAACACTCTACTGCCATCTGGACGGCTAAAGTGCATCAAACCTTGTCACATTTCATGTGTTAGGTCAGGGGTCACCAACGCGGTGCCCGCGGGCACCAGGTAGCCCGTAAGGACCAGATGAGTAGCCCGCTGGCCTGTTCTAAAAATAGCTCAAATAGCAGCACTTACCAGTGAGCTGACTCTATTTTTTAAATTGTATTTATTTACTAGCAAGCTGGTCTCGCTTTGCTCGACATTTTTAATTCTAAGAGAGACAAAACTCAAATAGAATTTGAAAATCCAAGAAAATATTTTAAAGACTTGGTCTTCACTTGTTTAAATAAATTCATTAATTTTTTACTTTGCTTCTTATAACTTTCAGAAAGACAATTTTAGAGAAAAAATACAATCTTAAAAATTATTTTAGGATTTTTAAACACATTTACCTTTTAAATTCCTTCCTCTTCTTTCCTGACAATTTAAATCAATGTTCAAGTAAACAATTTTTTTTATTGTAAAGAATAATAAATACATTTTAATTTAATTCTTCATTTTAGCTTCTGTTTTTTAGACAAAGAATATTTGTAAAATATTTCTTCAAACTTATTATGATTAAAATTCAAAAAAATTATTTTGGCAAATCTAGAAAAATCTGTAGAATCAAATTTAAATCTTATTTCAAAGTCTTTTGAATTTCTTTTAAAATTTTTGTTCTGGAAAATCTAGAAGAAATAATGATTTGTCTTTGTTAGAAATATAGCTTGGTCCAATTGTTATATATTCTAACAAAGTGCAGATTGGATTTTAACCTATTTAAAACATGTCATCAAAATTCAAAATTAATCTTAATCAGGAAAAATTACTTATGATGTTCCATAAATTATTTTTTTAATTTTTTCAAAAAGATTGGAATTAGCTAGTTTTTCTCTTCTTTTTTTCGGTTGAATTTTGAATTTTAAAGAGTCGAAATTGAAGATAAACTATGTTTCAAAATGTAATTGTCATTTTTTTCGTGTTTTGTCTTCTTTTAAACCGTTCAATTAAGTGTAAATATCATTAATTATTAATAATAACATAGAGTTAAAGGTAAAATGAGCAATTGGCTATTTCTGGCAATTTATTAAGTGTGTATCAAACTGGTAGCCCTTCGCATTAATCACTACCCAAGAAGTAGCTCTTGCTTTCAAAAAGGTTGGTGGACCCCTGTGTTAGGTAAATCGTGATGAATGGGGCCTTCTTACTGTATGTAAGATCTGGCTTGATGTGAGGGTTCTAGCATCTTCTAAGCATGTTTTTTGCCTGACTAATGCATACAATATGAAATCCTTTTGTCTTATTCAGTCCTGTGCCAAAGATCCGCTGGAAGAAGTTGGACGGCGACCTGCCCCCCAACCATGATGTGCGGACATCTGAGGCGCACCTGCACCTGTACAACGTGCAGGTAGAGGACGGCGGTCCATATCAATGTGAGGCGGTCAACTCCAAGGGAAAGGACTACCACAGCGCACTTTTGTCCGTCGAAGGTAATCCACTCTCAGTTGTTTTCAAGCGTCTGCTGTTTTACAACTTCTTGTCACTCATGTGATGCCATTTTCCAGCTTTTCCTGAGTGGGTGGAGCGCATCCACAGCACGGAGAAAGATCTCGGCAGCGACTACACCATGTCCTGCTCAGCCAGGGGCAAACCTGAACCTCGCATCCGCTGGATGAAGAACGGAGAGCCAGTAATGTTCAATATCTGAATACGTTATGCCAGTGGTTCTCTCCTTGCTGTTTTCCCAATTTTGGCTGGTGTTTTTCGTAAGGTACCTAGGGCCAATGACAATCGAGTCACGGGCCACAGATGGCCCCCGTGCCACACTTTGGGCACCCCTGCTGTAGAATCTAACTGTTAATGGCCACTATAGTCTTAGTTCCGTAGTATGGGGCTTCTGGTTGTCTTACGTCAGAGTAGTAAGTACGGTAGTAAAATGAGATGTACACCTGGCGGGTGCTTCCTGTCAGGTTCAAACACTGATGACATTTATTAAACAAGACAAGAGGCAAATAATTAAACAGAGACAGAATTCAATTTGGACTCAATTGAGGAGACACGCCAGGGCACGCTCTGCCAAAAGATTGTATGCCTCCTTCTTTTATTTAGTTTTTGTTTCCAAAGGACAAAGGTCGCAAAAAGTTCACAGAAAAGGCTGTAAACAATTCACAGGAAAGGTCAGTTCAAAAAGAGTTTGTAAATAGTTCAAAAAGAGTTCCATAAAATAGTTCAAAAAGAGTTTGTAAAATAGTTCAAAAAGAGTTCGTCTGGAAATTGGGCAGATCCTGACCAATATCTTTCTGTTGATTACCATACATGAGAGAAAACAGAAATCCCTTCATGTGGCTCTCCCCCTTACACAGTGGAGTTTTACGAGCCTTCTTCTTGGTAGGTTTCAAAGACAGCTTTTGTCTTCTTGCCTGGAACTCATTTCAACACAAAGTTTTTTGTGATAACTTACAAACAATTATTCTAACACTTCCTGTGTGATAAGAGGGCATGAAGGAGAAAGTCTTTTATCACATCCATCCATCCATTTCTACCGCTTGTCCCTTTCGGGATTGCGGGGGGATCTCAAGATAGACAGTGCTTAGTGCTGGTCAATGTTTACTTTTGTATTCACAATAAATCAACACAAATTCCCTACTTTGGAGCAATGTTCACTGACTCTGGATTGCGAGCCATGACCGTCATGGACTGGTGGTTCAGGGAAGGGTTGTTGGATGTTGGATGCTAGAAAATGTTGCAACAGTCAGCCCTAAAGTGGGATGAGAGGCTGAGGTGATCAGGGCCTATGTTGGTCATTCTCCGTGTGAGCGTGATGTCATATTAATACTTTTTCTTCTAACATTTTGGCAATGGACAGGTAGGGCCCCAAAGATACATTAGTCGATCAACCCCTGCAATAAAGTGACAGGCAGCAAGAGAAAGTGACTTTTCAGCTGCTGCCAGTGTAAACAATCCAAGTCCAAGTGAAGGCACAGAGTAGTGGAGGATGTTGCGTCTGTTCAATTAGCTTTTCATCTGACCGAGACAATCCAGACTGCATCAAAACGTTTGGTGTTTTTCTCCACAGTTGGAGCGAAAGGAGATGACGTTCAGCAGCCTGAGGTTTGAGGACTCAGGGATGTATCAGTGCATTGCAGAGAATCACCATGGAGTCATCTTTGCCACCGCCGAGCTGCGTGTGTTTGGTGAGTCAGCTGTGTAAATGTCACATGACAAAGGGGTCCTGTGGAGGTTCACACGATATCCCCTCTAATTCTAGTAAGCTCTGCTTCTTCCTGCTCCCTTTTGGCTCATGTTGAACTGTGTAAACATGTGATGTACTTCAATGTTACGTGTTTTAAACATGGAGCACTGTGATGGGCAGGAACAGGCTACATGTAGCATTTTTAATGAGTAGCTTTTCCTGTAGCTTAGCTACTTTTAGACAAATGTAGCGAGGTAGCTAACATGAAAGCTCCAAAGAGAGAACATGGAGTGTGACTCCAGGCCAAAACAATATGGAGAAGGTAGAAAATAGAACATCCATGATGATTGCTTGGTGTTAGTCACAATTGGCTAAGGTTAGGGTGAAACTGGCCAATCAGAGGCAAGATAAGGCGGGTCATCCAATCATAACAGACACTCATGTCACATGACCAGGAGGGAGTCGGAGACAGAGGGACGCTTCAAGCTGACCACTCAAAAACAAATGAGATTGTTCCTTTAGTGATGAAGATGAAAGCCACAATAATGCGTGTCCTTGGCCATATTTAGACACATTTAGAGAAAACAATGTTGACTCTGTAAAGCACAATCATAAGTGCTCTCTTCATCTAAGACGTGGAACACAAATGTAGGAACACACATTAAGTGAAAAGTTTTACTGCACATAACCATTAGCAACTCTTCCCAACAAGTCTTTCTTTCTTTGTCAACATATGCTGTTTTTTACTGGAGGTAGACAACATGAACAACATTATAGGGGTGGGCAAACTCAATAAATACATAGAGCGACCCCTAGAGATAAATGACAGATAGTTGATAGTAGTATTTTTACACTTACATGAACATTGACATTATACATGTGGCCCATAGATAGAAATGTTGTTCAATGTAGCTTTAATGTAGCTAGCTACTTTTGTCCTGTAGCTTGTAGTGTAGCTTGCTACAATTCTCCAGGGATAGCTTCCCCTTTAACTTAGTTACATTTAATGCAGAGTAACTTGTAGTTTAGCTACATTTAATGGAGAGTAAATTGTAGCTTAGCTACATTTAATGGAGAGTAACTTGTAGCTTAGTTACATTTAATGGAGAGTAACTTGTAACTTAGTTACATTTAATGGAGAGTAACTTGTAGCTTAGCTACATTTAATGGAGAGTAACTTGTAGCTTAGTTACATTTAATGCAGAGTAACTTGTAGTTTAGCTACATTTAATGGAGAGTAACTTGTAGCTTAGCTACATTTAATGGAGAGTAACTTGTAGCTTAGCTACATTTAATGGAGAGTAACTTGTAACTTAGTTACATTTAATGGAGAGTAACTTGTAGCTTAGTTACATTTAATGGAGAGTAACTTGTAGCTTAGTTACATTTAATGGAGAGTAACTTGTAGCGACTGGACAACAAAGTATGAATGTATTGACATTGCTGACTTTGTGATGTCTTTTGTATTCGTGGTTGTGTTGAACTCTGGCCATCAGAACTGCTTAAATACATGTAGTGCTGAATTTGACCAGCAGAGGGTGATAAAGCTACCCTAGGTTTAATTGTGTTAAACCACATGTGTGCAATGTTTGCTGTGGATGTTTAATTTCAATATGTGTAAACATATCACGTTTATTATGTGAATGTATTAACACTAAACCTTCTATTTTATTTATGTAAAATACACAATGGACGTTATACTTTTGTAATGTTTATATTTTCAGTCTTACAAACCTGAAAAAAGGACGTGTAAAGAAATAAGGATAACAATTCAAAAGAAGAAACATCAATAATCAACAAAACTTCTGGAGCATCTGCTTCCTCATCCTGTTAACTATCTGTCTAGCTGCACACGCTGGAAACGATTAGTGAGGGCAGAATAATGACTTTATTGACAGTGCAGTGTGAAAGCTGATGTGTTTACTTTGTAAATAAGTAAACATAGTCTTAAAGGAATAAAACCTGCAGAGGCACTTTCTGAAGAAACTTCCACATTTCGATGTCTGGCCCCTGAGCCCTCTGGCTCTTGAAACTTCGGCCCTCTTCATGATGTAGTTGAATAGCCCTGCTCTACGCGCTACTTTGACATTTTGAAATAAAATAAATGAAGATTTGCCACACATCTTTAAACTGCAGCCAGGAGTTCTGTCAGGACATGGTAGCTGTAAAGTAAATGGTGCTATGCTAGCCTAGCATGATGTTAGCATTGTAGCTCACGCATGACAGTGTTGCTCGAGTTAACGTCTTTTTGCCCCATTATTTTGTTGTGTTACGTTGTTGTATGTGCGATGTGGCATGTATCGTGAGTAAGTGTATTGATCAAAGTGGATTAAGCACACAATAGCGTTAACGGGAGCCACACACTCATTAGCATTAGCATTTATATATATATATGCATCCGTCCGTCAGTGGTGATGATGGGTTGTACCTGGGGGAGGTCATTCTTTCTTGCAGCAGTGGCTGTGGCTGTGCAGTCCCACTCTGGAGTGACAGTCTCTGGCACAGACGTCTGGGGAGGGTTCTGCGTCACCCAGTTTCCGCTTTTGTCTCCTCGCCTGCAACAAGGAGATGGGCTTCTCAGGTTCCTGTGGCAACAGCCTGCCTCCAAACATCGCGGTCTTTTGCAGCTTCCTCCAAGTTGTTGTCAATGCCTGCCTGTTTCATGTCATTCGGGGGCGACCAAGGGGTCTGGAGCCTGGTGACAATTCGCCATACAGGACAGCTCTGGGGAGCCAGCTGGGGTCCATCCTGTGGACATGGCCAATCCATCTGAGGCGGCGTTGGCTGAGCATGGTGAACAGGCTGGTGGAGTGAGCAAGTTCCGGGACTTCCGTGTTGGGAACTTTGTCCTGCCATGCGATTCCAAGGATGCGGCGAGGACAGGGCAGGTGGAAGCTGTTTAGCTGTTTCTCATGTCTGGTGTAGGTGGTCCAGGCCTCGCTGCCATACATCAGTGTGCTAATGATGCAGACTGGGTAGACCTGGGAGTTTAGTGCGCATGGATAGCTGGTTGTTCGACCATACTCTTTTGGACAGCCTGGCCATCACTCTCGCACGACGGGTGGCATGAACCGTGTCGAGTGACAAGTCGCTGGAGATTGCGGATCTCTGGTATGTAAAGGTGTTTACACATTCCAGAGTCTGATTGTCGAAGGAGATGTATGGAGAGTGGAGTTTCAGCTTCTTGGACCATGACATTGGTCTTCTTAATGCTGACGGTGAGACCAAACTCTTACAGGCAGATGAAAGTCTGTCCATCAGCCTCTGGAGCCCGGACTCGGTGTGGGATGCTAGAGCTGCATCATCAGCAACAAGCATTTCCCTCAGGAGGACACTGGTTACCTTGGTCTTGGAGCGCAACGGGCGAGGTTGAAAAGTTTGCCATCAGCTGTTGTGTGTAGGAAGAACCCTTCAGAACATGAGCCGAAAGCAGCAGACAGAACGAGGGAGAAAATTCCAAAGATGGTTGGTGCAAGAACGCAGCCCTGGTTTGCACCGCTGCGGATTGGAAAGGCTTCTGATGTTTCTCCTTCCCAACAGACGGAACCCTGTGTGTTTTCGTGGAATGATCTTATGACGGCGAGGAGTTTTGGGGGGCAGCCGATCTTTGCAAGCAGCTTGAAGAGACCATCTCCGCTGACAAGGTCGAAGGCTTTTGTGAGCTCGACAAAGGCGAGATACAAGGGTCTCCTCTGTTCTCCTGCAGCTGCCGAAGGGGGAAGATCATGGCCACTGTGGATCTTGCTGCTCTAAAGCCACATTGTGACTCAGGGTAGGACACGTTCTGCAAAGAGGTGGAGTCTAGCAAGACTTTCCCCACGATGTTGAGCAGGGGATATGCTCTGGTAATTATCACAGTCACTACGGTCTCCCTTGTTCTTGTACAGTGTGACAATCTTGGAGTCACGCAGATCCTGAGGGACGGCTCCATCTTTCCAGCAGAGGCAGAGGAGATGGTGAAGATGCGGTAGTAAGGAAGGTTTAACTGGAAACATTAAACATCATTAGCATGAAAAGCATGAGAAGACACAAATCAGTGTTTTTCCAGTAGAGCTTAATAAAATCAATTTTAAACTACCTCTCAGGCTTATCTGATTAACATTTTGTATAACTGCTATCTGGTTTTAGAATGCAGAGGGGTGATCAAGGGCTCTCTCATGAACCCGAGCTTCTAATCAGCCGGGATGGACGTGTGGGTCTTAACATCTTTTATCATTAATTCATGCTTGCCTGCATCAATAATCCATATCCCCTCTTCTCTCATCCCCACAAGCCTGCGCCCCCACATTTCAACACAACCCCGTCAAACAAGTCCTGGCTCCACGAAACGGCCGGGTGGTGTTGGAATGTCGACCCAAAGCGGCGCCCAAGCCCAGCATCTCCTGGAGCAAAGAGACGGAACTGCTGAGCAACTCCAGCAGGTGAGCCAACTTCTTCTAGGACTGTGTGGGTCCCCCTGGTCTATGTGGGCCGACGATAAGTGTGCGCTCATCCCTGGGAGATTAAATAAGCCCTGGATCGTCTAAATCTGCTAAATATGTCACAAGGCAGTTGTTGATTTATGTGATTCTCCTGACATTAAGCTGCTTCCCCAACTTGTCAGCCGGGATGACAAAACAAGCCTAATCTGGGTGGGTGGGGGTACCCCAACCTTCTCCCCACCCCCACAGAGGGACTGGAAGGAGGGCTTGAATGGACGCTAGTTGTCATGCATGAGCTGAAATATGCAAAGAAAAAGAGAATTTTTATTTTTGCCTTCAGCTCACTTTCACTCTGTTTTCTCTTCAACTTTATTTGGGAAGAAGCACTTTTATCTCATTTTTCTTCATTATCCAAGAACACACTCTGGACTTTTAACCTCCTCATGTTTTATTCAGCCGCTTCTCCGATGAACAAGGTTTCTTTTTCTTCTGCAGGGTGTTCATCTGGGAGGACGGCAGCCTGGAGATCCTGAACGTGACTCGTGCAGATGAGGGCAGGTACACCTGCTTCGCCCACAACGACCGCGGCAAGGCCAACAGCACGGGCTCGCTGTCCGTAACAGGTACATCAATAAGGTAACAGGTACATCAACAAGGTAACAGGTACATCAACAAGGTAACAGGTACATCAATAAGGTAACAGGTACATCAATAAGGTAATAGGTACATCAATAAGGTAACATGTACATCAATAAGGTAACATGTACATCAACAAGGTAACAGGTACATCAACAAGGTAACAGGTACATCAATAAGGTAACAGGTACATCAATAAGGTAATAGGTACATCAATAAGGTAACATGTACATCAATAAGGTAACAGGTACATCAATAAGGTAACAGTTACATGAATATAAAGGTGGAGGAAGTAGCTGTGATTATTTGTGTTGACTATAAAGGTGGAGGAAGTAGCTGTGATTATTTGTGTTGACTATAAAGGTGGAGGAAGTAGCTGTGATTATTTGTGTTGAATATAAAGGTGGAGGAAGTAGGTGTGATTATTTGTGTTGACTATAAAGGTGGAGGAAGTAGATGTGATTATTTGTGTTGACTATAAAGGTGGAGGAAGTAGGTGTGATTATTTGTGTTGACTACAAAGGTGGAGGAAGTAGATGTGATTATTTGTGTTGAATATAAAGGTGGAGGAAGTAGATGTGATTATTTGTGTTGAATATAAAGGTGGAGGAAGTAGGTGTGATTATTTGTGTTGAATATAAAGGTGGAGGAAGTAGCTGTGATTATTTGTGTTCAATATAAAGGTGGAGGAAGTAGGTGTGATTATTTGTGTTGAATACAAAGGTGGAGGAAGTAGGTGTGATTATTTGTGTTGACTATAAAGGTGGAGGAAGTAGATGTGATTATTTGTGTTGACTATAAAGGTGGAGGAAGTAGATGTGATTATTTGTGTTGAATATAAAGGTGGAGGAAGTAGATGTGATTATTTGTGTTGACTATAAAGGTGGAGGAAGTAGATGTGATTATTTGTGTTCAATATAAAGGTGGAGGAAGTAGATGTGATTATTTGTGTTGACTATAAAGGTGGAGGAAGTAGATGTGATTATTTGTGTTGAATATAAAGGTGGAGGAAGTAGGTGTGATTATTTGTGTTGAATATAAAGGTGGAGGAAGTAGATGTGATTATTTGTGTTGACTATAAAGGTGGAGGAAGTAGGTGTGATTATTTGTGTTGACTATAAAGGTGGAGGAAGTAGCTGTGATTATTTGTGTTGACTATAAAGGTGGAGGAAGTAGCTGTGATTATTTGTGTTGACTATAAAGGTGGAAGAAGTAGGTGTGATTATTTGTGTTGAATATAAAGGTGGAGGAAGTAGGTGTGATTATTTGTGTTGACTATAAAGGTGGAGGAAGTAGGTGTGGTTATTTGTGTTGAATATAAAGGTGGAGGAAGTAGATGTGATTATTTGTGTTGACTATAAAGGTGGAGGAAGTAGATGTGATTATTTGTGTTGAATATAAAGGTGGAGGAAGTAGCTGTGATTATTTGTGTTGAATATAAAGGTGGAGGAAGTAGATGTGATTATTTGTGTTGACTATAAAGGTGGAGGAAGTAGATGTGATTATTTGTGTTGAATATAAAGGTGGAGGAAGTAGGTGTGATTATTTGTGTTGAATATAAAGGTGGAGGAAGTAGGTGTGATTATTTGTGTTGAATATAAAGGTGGAGGAAGTAGATGTGATTATTTGTGTTGACTATAAAGGTGGAGGAAGTAGATGTGATTATTTGTGTTGAATATAAAGGTGGAGGAAGTAGGTGTGATTATTTGTGTTGAATATAAAGGTGGAGGAAGTAGGTGTGATTATTTGTGTTGAATATAAAGGTGGAGGAAGTAGGTGTGATTATTTGTGTTGAATATAAAGGTGGAGGAAGTAGCTGTGATTATTTTTGTTGAATATAAAGGTGGAGGAAGTAGGTGTGATTATTTGTGTTGAATATAAAGGTGGAGGAAGTAGCTGTGATTATTTGTGTTGAATATAAAGGTGGAGGAAGTAGCTGTGATTATTCTGCTTGTCTCAGGGACGTCAAGGTAGAAAGCATGACGCCATCTTTCACATCAGCTCTTTGCTGCCCCTCAGTGGACGACTGTGTGTGCTGCAACTATTTGTTGTATCAACAAACACTTCAGTCACAATGAAAGTTTGACTTCTTTGAACTAAATTATAGTCACCAAAGTAGTGGGAAAAAGAAATGTGTAAGCATTTGATGAGTGTTCGGAGGGCATTTAATTGACAGCAAATATGGATTTTGACTGTTCAATTATAATCACGGTTATTCAATGATCACGATTATTATGCATTGATCATTTTCACAAAATAAAACATTTTCAAAATCACCTTAAAAAATCTTAGAGATTTTGATGTGTTATTTATTAACACATATACTGGGATGTCGATACCAGATCTTTATGTTCTAATATAAATTCTCAAATATATCCATACTTTGGATACTTAAGTCCAAACTTTGTCCACTAATGTCTGCATACTTAAAAGTTCAAGTATGCCATATTGATACTTTTTATTTCAAACACGCTAGAAACAGATATTGTCTCAGCTTTGTGTTATTGGTGAATAGGTATATTATTATTGATTATTAGTTAGAACATTTCAGATTTTTTTTCATTACATACTATTTATTCTGCTCCTTTCTGTACAATTTGTACCCATGTAAGAACAGAATGTAAATATAATAATACAATTCTGCAACTGAGTCGTCAAAAATTCTGCCTGTATGAAAATATTATTGTTCAGTGTTTTTTATGGTTGTTGGAATTTTTCAATTGTATTCAGACGTTAGTATTATTAAATTTTTTTAATTGAGGAAGCGTATTTGTAGTATATTTTATTTAAATTTTTAGAGCTTCTAGTATCTTAAATTAGGGGTGTCTATACTTTTTCCACCAAGGGCTACATACTGAAAAGTCAAGTATATATTCTTTTCTAAAAAGCTAGACGCAGATATTATATATATTTAAATACATACATTTGTGTTATAGGTGACCAAGTATATTATTAATGTTACTTTAAAAAACGTTTTTTTTCTCATTACATTGCAATTTTTTTCCATTTTTTTCTTATGTTTACTGTTTTTTTTTTTTTTTTAGATAGATATGTTATTATTTGAATATACACAACTTTTAACATTTTAGTAGACACATTATGTAAGTATTGATCATTATCACCAATACCATCACAATTATTTATTACTGTCAGGAATAGAAGTCATGAAATAATACCATTGTAATAACAATAACAAATAATAGTCTTACAACCTCGGATTTGAGAGAGAAATGTCAAATCAGCCAACCATTCCACATCTGTGAGTCACTACACCTTCAGCATACAAAGAGCCATTTAAGCCCATTTCCTCCAAATAAAACCCACCTGGAGAGGCAAACTCTGTTGGATTATTAAAATGACACCACTTATAGTTTTGTTACATTTATGCTACAGAATTGATGAAATCAAACAACGACTCACATTTTATTTCTGGGTATGACCGAGAAAATCACCAAATTATTTCGAACATTGGAAAGAAAATATACTGTTCCTTCTCTTATTAATGGATTTGGAAAAAAGTCAATATTGTGAGGCATACGGTGCATACATGCGCAGTGGTATGCCGCATTTAATTGGACAAAAAAGGGAAAACAACAACCTTGTCTTCGGTGAAAGCAAATTCATCTGAATATATTCTATTTTCATCTGAAATGTTCTTGTTTTTTTATCCGTCCATTGCTAGCTTACCGCTAAAACAATACAATCGCTTGGCAGCGAGAGATGACGAATAGGTATGAGGGGTCGTTAGGGACATTATTCAGAATTACCTCTTACATACACTACTGAAATCTTTTTCTCACACACACACAACTTGCACACTCTTATACACACTACTGAAACACTCTTATACACACTACTGAAACACTCTTATACACACTACTGAAACACTCTTATACACACTACTGAAACACTCTTATACACACTACTGAAACACTCTTATACACACTACTGAAACACTCTTATACACACTACTGAAACACTCTTATACACACTACTGAAACACTCTTATACACACTACTGAAACACTCTTATACACACTACTGAAACACTCTCACAGACACTACTGAAACACTCTTATACACACTACTGAAACACTCTTATACACACTACTGAAACACTCTTATACACACTACTGAAACACTCTCACACACACTACTGAAACACTCTTATACACACTACTGAAACACTCTTATACACACTACTGAAACACTCTCACAGACACTACTGAAACACTCTTATACACACTACTGAAACACTCTTATACACACTACTGAAACACTCTTATACACACTACTGAAACACTCTTATACACACTACTGAAACACTCTTATACACACTACTGAAACACTCTTATACACACTACTGAAACACTCTCACACACACTACTGAAACACTCTTATACACACTACTGAAACACTCTCACACACACTACTGAAACACTCTTATACACACTACTGAAACACTCTTATACACACTACTGAAACACTCTTATACACACTACTGAAACACTCTCACACACACTACTGAAACACTCTTATACACACTACTGAAACACTCTTATACACACTACTGAAACACTCTTATACACACTACTGAAACACTCACACGCACTACTGAAACACTCTTATACACACTACTGAAACACTCTTATACACACTACTGAAACACTCTTATACACACTACTGAAACACTCTCATACACACTACTGAAACACTCTTATACACACTACTGAAACACTCTTATACACACTACTGAAACACTCTTATACACACTACTGAAACACTCTTATACACACTACTAAAACACTCTTATACACACTACTGAAACACTCTTATACACACTACTGAAACACTCTTATACACACTACTGAAACACTCTTATACACACTACTGAAACACTCTCACACACACTACTGAAACACTCTTATACACACTACTGAAACACTCTTATACACACTACTGAAACACTCTCACAGACACTACTGAAACACTCTTATACACACTACTGAAACACTCTTATACACACTACTGAAACACTCTCACACACACTACTGAAACACTCTTATACACACTACTGAAACACTCTTATACACACTACTGAAACACTCTTATACACACTACTGAAACACTCTTATACACACTACTGAAACACTCTTATACACACTACTGAAACACTCTCACACACACTACTGAAACACTCTTATACACACTACTGAAACACTCTTATACACACTACTGAAACACTCTTATACACACTACTGAAACACTCTCACACACACTACTGAAACACTCTTATACACACTACTGAAACACTCTTATACACACTACTGAAACACTCTTATACACACTACTGAAACACTCTCACACACACTACTGAAACACTCTTATACACACTACTGAAACACTCTTATACACACTACTGAAACACTCTTATACACACTACTGAAACACTCACACACACTACTGAAACACTCTTATACACACTACTGAAACACTCTTGTACACACTACTGAAACACTCTTATACACACTACTGAAACACTCTCATACACACTACTGAAACACTCTTATACACACTACTGAAACACTCTTATACACACTACTGAAACACTCTTATACACACTACTGAAACACTCTTATACACACTACTAAAACACTCTTATACACACTACTGAAACACTCTTATACACACTACTGAAACACTCTTATACACACTACTGAAACACTCTTATACACACTACTGAAACACTCTTATACACATTACTGAAACACTCTTATACACACTACTAAAACACTCTTATACACTCTACTGAAATGCTCTCACATAAACATGTCATGTCATGTCATGTCCCTCAGACTCCACCAAGATCACCTTGGCCCCCTCCAACGCTGATGTCATAGTGGGCCAGAACGCCTGGATGCAGTGTGCCGCGTCACATGACTCCTCGCTGGACATCACCTTCATCTGGTCCTTGGACGGACACACCATTGATCTTCACCAGCAAGGACAGCACTATGAACACCCCCCGGTGAGACAGTAGTGGTTTTATGTGCTGGCACACTTTATTTATCACAGGGTAGTGGTTTTATATGCTGGCACACTGTATTTATCACAGAGTAGTGGTTTTGTGTGCCAGCACATTGTATTTATGACAGAGTAGTGGTTTTATGTGCCAGCACACTGTATTTATGACAGAGTAGTGGTTTTATGTGCCAGCACACTGTATTTATGACAGAGTAGTGGTTTTATGTGCCAGCACACTGTATTTATGACAGAGTAGTGGTTTTATGTGCCAGCACACTGTATTTATGACAGAGTAGTGGTTTTATATGCCGGCACACTGTATTTATGACAGAGTAGTGGTTTTATGTGCTGGCACACTGTATTTATGACAGAGTAGTGGTTTTATGTGCTGGCACACTGTATTTATGACAGAGTAGTGGTTTTATGTGCTGGCACACTGTATTTATGACAGAGTAGTGGTTTTATGTGCTGGCACACTGTATTTATGACAGAGTAGTGGTTTTATGTGCCAGCACACTGTATTTATGACAGAGTAGTGGTTTTATGTGCTGGCACACTGTATTTATGACAGAGTAGTGGTTTTATATGCTGGCACACTTTGTTTATGACAGAGTAGTGGTTTTATGTGCTGGCACACTGTATTTATGACAGAGTAGTGGTTTTATGTGCCGGCACACTGTATTTATGACAGAGTAGTGGTTTTATATGTTGGCACACTGTGTTTATGACAGAGTAGTGGTTTTATGTGCCGGCACAATGTATTTATCACAGAGTAGTGGTTTTATGTTCCCCATGTCAGATGTTATTGGATGAGGTTTAGGATGAATACAAATGTGATGTTTGAGTCCTAAAGATGAGTACTACTGCATGATAAATTCTATGAAGTACACTAAAGATGAGTACTACTGCATGATAAAGTCTATGAAGTACACTAAAGATGAGTACTACTGCATGATAAAGTCTATGAAGTACACTAAAGATGAGTACTACTGCATGATAAAGTCTATGAAGTACACTAAAGATGAGTACTACTGCATGATAAAGTCTATGAAGTACACTAAAGATGAGTACTACTGTATGATAAAGTCTACGAAGTACACTAAAGATGAGTACTACTGCATGATAAAGTCTATGAAGTACACTAAAGATGAGTACTACTGCATGATAAAGTCTATGAAGTACACTAAAGAAGAGTACTACTGCATGATAAAGTCTATGAAGTACACTAAAGATGAGTACTACTCAAGTCTATGAAGTACACTAAAGATGAGTACTACTCAAGTGTATGAAGTACACTAAAGATGAGTACTACTCAAGTGTATGAAGTACACTAAAGATGAGTACTACTCAAGTGTATGAAGTACACTAACACTTTACTAAGAGTCACAAACATCCTGCTCCTTAATTGTCCATCATTTTCACCCAAAGTTGTCACTTTGTGCAGAACGGGAGCTCCAGTGGTGAGTTGATGATCAAGAACGCTCAGTTGAAGCACGCTGGAGTCTACAGCTGCACCGCCCAGACACCTGTGGACTACATCACTGCCTCCGCCAGCCTGCTCGTTAGAGGTGGGGCCAATTAGCATCTAATCATGCCAATTAGCATCTAATCAGGCCCTGCATAGGGATGACTACCTATGGTCCTCTCCCTGTATGATCAGTGTCAGAGCTTAGTCCTCTCCTTGTATGATCAGTGTCAGAGCTTAGTCCTCTCACTGCATGATCAGTGTCAGAGTTAGTCCTCTCCTTGTATGATCAGTGTCAGAGTTAGTCCTCTCCTTGTATGATCAGTGTCAGAGCTTAGTCCTCTCCTTGTATGATCAGTGTCAGAGCTTAGTCCTCTCACTGTATGATCAGTGTCAGAGTTAGTCCTCTCCTTGTATGATCAGTGTCAGAGTTAGTCCTCTCCTTGTATGATCAGTGTCAGAGCTTAGTCCTCTCACTGTATGATCAGTGTCAGAGTTAGTCCTCTCCTTGTATGATCAGTGTCAGAGCTTAGTCCTCTCCCTGTATGATCAGTGTCAGAGCTTAGTCCTCTCCTTGTATGATCAGTGTCAGAGCTTAGTCCTCTCCTTGTATGATCAGTGTCAGAGCTTAGTCCTCTCACTGTATGATCAGTGTCAGAGCTTAGTCCTCTCACTGTATGATCAGTGTCAGAGTTAGTCCTCTCCTTGTATGATCAGTGTCAGAGCTTAGTCCTCTCACTGTATGATCAGTGTCAGAGTTAGTCCTCTCCTTGTATGATCAGTGTCAGAGCTTAGTCCTCTCCCTGTATGATCAGTGTCAGAGCTTAGTCCTCTCACTGCATGATCAGTGTCAGAGTTAGTCCTCTCCTTGTATGATCAGTGTCAGAGTTAGTCCTCTCACTGTATGATCAGTGTCAGAGTTAGTCCTCTCCTTGTATGATCAGTGTCAGAGCTTAGTCCTCTCACTGTATGATCAGTGTCAGAGCTTAGTCCTCTCCTTGTATGATCAGTGTCATAGCTTAGTCCTCTCCTTGTATGATCAGTGTCAGAGCTTAGTCCTCTCACTGTATGATCAGTGTCAGAGCTTAGTCCTCTCCTTGTATGATCAGTGTCAGAGCTTAGTCCTCTCACTGTATGATCATTGTCAGAGTTAGTCCTCTCCCTGTATGATCAGTGTCATAGCTTAGTCCTCTCCTTGTATGATCAGTGTCAGAGCTTAGTCCTCTCACTGTATGATCAGTGTCAGAGCTTAGTCCTCTCCTTGTATGATCAGTGTCAGAGCTTAGTCCTCTCACTGTATGATCATTGTCAGAGTTAGTCCTCTCCCTGTATGATCATTGTCAGAGTTAGTCCTCTCCCTGTATGATCAGTGTCAGAGCTTAGTCCTCTCTGCCGGCAGTAAGTGGGACACGTTTCCAGTGAGGGTTGGACTCCGCCAAGGCTGCCCTTTGTCACCCATTCTGTTCAGAACTTTTATGGACAGAATTTCTAGGCGCAGTCAGGGCGTTGAGGGGATCTGGTTTGGTGGCTGCAGGATTAGGTCTCTGCTTTTTGCAGATGATGTGGTCCTGATGGCTTCATCTGGCCAGGATCTTCAGCTCTCACTGGATCGGTTCGCAGCCGAGTGTGAAGCGACTGGGATGAGAATCAGCACCTCCAAGTCCGAGTCCATGGTTCTTGCCCGGAAAAGGGTGGAATGTCATCTCCGGGTTGGGGAGGAGACCCTGCCCCAAGTGGAGAAGTTCAAGTACCTCGGAGTCTTGTTCACGAGTGAGGGAAGAGTGGATGGTGAGATCGACAGGCGGATCGGTGCGGCGTCTTCAGTAATGCGGACGCTGTATCGATCCGTTGTGGTGAAGAAGGAGCTGAGCCGGAAGGCAAAGCTCTCAATTTACCGCTCGATCTACGTTCCCATCCTCACCAATGGTCATGAGCTTTGGGTTATGACCGAAAGGACAAGATCACGGGTACAAGCGGTCAAAATGAGTTTCCTCCGCCGGGTGGCGGGTCTCTCCCTTAGAGATAGGGTTAGAAGCTCTGTCATCCGGGAGGAGCTCAAAGTAAAGCCGCTGCTCCTCCACATGGAGAGGAGCCAGATGAGGTGGTTCGGGCATCTGGTCAGGATGCCACCCGAACGCCTCCCTAGGGAGGTGTTTCGGGCACGTCCGACCGGTAGGAGGCCACGGGAAAGACCCAGGACACGTTGGGAAGACTATGTCTCTCGGCTGGCCTGGGAACGCCTCGGGATCCCCCGGGAAGAGCTGGACCAAGTGGCTGGTGAGAGGGAAGTCTGGGCTATCCTACTTAGGCTACTGCCCCTGCGACCCCACCTCGGATGAGCGGAAGAAGATGGATGGATGGATGGATGGAACTTGTAGTTTAGTTAAATTAATTGGAGAGTAACTTGTAGCTTAGCTACATTTAATGGAGAGTAACTTGTAGCTTAGCTACATTTAATGGAGAGTAACTTGTAGCTTAGCTACATTTAATGGAGAGTTACTTGTAGCTTAGCTACATTTAATGGAGAGTAACTTTTAGCTTAGCTACATTTAATGGAGAGTAACTTGTAGCTTAGCTTACTACATTTTCCAAGTAGTTTGCCCATCGCTGCTTATTACACAGCAGCTGTGTGACTGCAACGTACATCTTAGTTGTAGTTTTGATTACCAAATTTAGAGGGGTTGAAATCTCCATGAGAAATCACAACAGCAAATCAGTAGCATGCATACTTGCCAACCCTCCCGAATTGTCTGGGAGACTCCCGAATTTCAGTGCCTCTCCCGAAAATCTCCCGGGACAACCATTCTCCCGAATTTCTCCCGATTTCCAACGGGACAACTATATCGGGGGCGGGCCTTAAGGCACTGCCTTTAGCGTCCTCTCACCTGAAAAGGAGACTATTATATATGTCTCCGTTATCCATAGTTTTATCTACAACCCATAAAGTGGGCAGGCACGGAGCTATTTCTCAGCGTGTGTTTATTCCAGCCGGCACGTTAATACACTGACACACAACATCTCCATTACCATCATGCATTGCTTCAAAACTACGGCAAGTAGTCATGTCCGCGCCAAGTATCTGGTGATGTCATGTGCGACAAAGGTATTGAAAAGTGGTTTGATCAATCAATACTTGGTCATACCCACAGAATTTGCTCGGTGCCTATAAAAGCATGAGCCCTCAGTCTCGTCTCGGATAAAACTCCACTCCTTATGACAATTGTTTGTAGCTTGTATGTAAAAAGCGAGGAGAGAACTCCTTGAACACTGCAAAAAGTCAGTGTTCAAAAACAAGAAAAAAATACAAAAATGAGGGGTATTTTATTTGAACTAAGCAAAATTATCTGCCAATAGAACAAGAACATTTGGCTTGTCAAGACTTTCCAAAACAAGTAAAATGAGCTAACCTCAATGAACCCCAAAATAGCTTAAAATAAGTATATTCTCACTAATAACAAGTGCACTTTTCTTGCTAGAAAAAAAATATCTATTTTTGCTCAATATGTTGAAAAATATTCTTAAATGAAGTAAATGCTAGTGCCATTATCTTGACATAATGATATGCGCTCGGCATTACATTTCTTGAAACTAATTTATTGTTCTTAATGGAAAGGCAACAAGGCAAGCGCTTGTTACTCTCGGGGTCTCCTAGCCGCTCAGGCAAATCATATTGTCTAAAAATGCATTTTTCCATGGATAACATGACATCATCGCGCCAAGTGCGTGCTCTTTCAGTCAATTAGTGTGCATATATACAGCCCGGCCCCCGGACAACATTTTTTTAATTGTAATTTTGAAGAATTTATCTGACTGTGCATGAACTATTTCTGTTCAAAATTGTTAGAAATGTCAAATGTTTAAATATTAACTGTCAGTTTACTGTACTGTGCCAACTGTACTACTATATGAGTACATATTTTCTATTGTTTCATTGAAAATAAAACAGCAAAGTCCATTTGGCTGTCATCTGTTTTAATTATGAGACACAATTGTGGCAAAGTCATGATTTTTTTTTCATACTTGAAATAAGAAATGGGGACTTTAAAAAAGTAGTTTTATACTTGTGAGTGTTGATGACAGCTTTGCAACACTTGATATTCTAGTTTCAAGCATGTTTTACTCAATATAGCTCATCAAATCTCAGCAACAAGCTTTAATATCTTACTGACATCATTTAGGACCAAAACACTTCAAACAAGTAAAACACTCTAACATCAAATCTGCTTAGTGAGAAGAATGATCTTATCAGACAGAAAATAAGCAAATATCACCTTATTTGACATATTTCATCTTACTTAGATGTCACTTTTTGCAGTGTATGAAGTGAGTTGATGGCCAGACTTGACGTCCATGACAGGACTCTCTGCTACAAGAAATTTAAGTCAGTTGATGGCCAGACTTGACGTCCATGACAGGACTCTCTGCTACAAGAATGTTAAGTCAGTTGATGGCCAGACTTGACGTCCATGACAGGACTCTCTGCTACAAGAATGTTAAGTCAGTTGATGGCCAGACTTGACGTCCATGACAGGACTCTCTGCTACAAGAATGTTAGCCTCTTACATGGAATGATTATTCCAGATCTAGGATTCCACTCCTGACGCCAGTTGTGACCGCTGAATGGTCTCGGTTCATGTCCACCACTCTATTTCTGAGACTGCGGGTTTGGGCCCAGGCTGATCCAGCCTGACTCGGTCTTTATGTTCCCTATCAGGATTTGTCATGTTCCAGTGGAAGGCCAACTGATCATTAGCCAGGCTTTCACTTCACTCGTCTTTGCACTTTCACACACAAACTCCCGCTACAAACCTAACAAGATATTCATCAACCTTTAAAACCCCTCTCAAAGGTGCGTGGGGGTTGTCAGTTCAAACCCTGCATTCCATCGCTGCTGTTGTGTCCTTGGGCAAGGCACTTCGCCCACACTGCTGCATCAATGTCAATAAGTGTTAAATGGTGGTGGCAAGTGGGCAGCCACGTTTGTGTTGGTCACACCACTGTGGGACTGTGGACTCAATCCAAAATGGCCTCCCACTGTTGGCACGCGGGTGTCTTCAGGCGCTATAAAAAAAATAAATCAATCAAATAAATTTGTTTTTTTTTTAAAACTAATTAAACTTGTAAACATAAATGTCCAAAAATCTTAGGGATAGTTAAAAATTGTTTATAAATGTGTTTTTTAGGGGTGTAACGGTACGTGTATTTGTATTGAACCGTTTCAATACGGGGGTCTCGGTTCGGTTCGGAGGTGTACCGAACGAGTTTCCACACAAACATGTTAAGTAGCGTACCGCACGTTGTGTAAAAAATGCACACCAAGGCACAACACACGGCATGCTAGCAGCGACCGGGCTAGGACAACATGTAAAAGCCAGAGCTGGAAGACCCTCCTGCCTCGTTAAGATCTCCCGTTTGGGAACACTTTGGCTGTGTGATACAACAATGGAGGACGGAGGTTTGCCGACATTGTTCAGCAGCTGCTTCTGACAACACGTCAAATATGCTAACCCATTTGAAGCGTCACCACCGCATTCAAGCAGCCTCTCCTCGGCGAGTCAGGCAGGGCTAAAGCAATAACAAATGTTTTTTTAGCAGCAGATATAAATCAAATCAAATCAAATCAACTTTATTTCTAAAGCACATTTAAAATGTACCACAGGGGGAGCCAAAGTGCTGTACAATGGGCAGGTTAAAAGATAATACGAGAACCGAGCAAACACAACACAACACAAACAGAACACGATAAAAAATAAATAAATAAAACATAAATAAATAAAACATAAAAACAGGTTCACAGAAGGTGTATTATGGGGCGCCATTGCAGGATGGATATCACTCAGTGTTAAAAGCCATGGAATAAAAGTATGTTTTTAAGAGAGATTTAAAAACACGAAGAGAGGAGGCTTGTCTAACACTCAGAGGTAGGTCGTTCCAGAGCTTGGGAGCAGCAGCGGCGAAAGCTCTGTCACCTGTAAGCTTCAGCCTTGTGTCAGGGACCATTAGTAGCGGTATATATAAGACCATATTGCATTAAGAACTAGATTTTGACCCTCTTCTATGGTGGAAGAACTATGAGCCCGTATGTTAATCTGAGGGTGAGTTGACTTGAAACTGTTTAATGTTGCACTTTTTATATGTAGAATAAAAGTTTTGTCATTTTATTTATTCTGAGCAACAACTTGAGGCAGTTTAATGTTGATTAACGTGGACCCCGACTTAAACAAGTTGAAAAACTTATTGGGGTGTTACCATTTAGTGGTCAATTGTACGGAATATGTACTGTACTGTGCAATCTACTAATAAATATGTAGTGTACTGTGCAATCTACTAATAAATATGTAGTGTACTGTGCAATCTACTAATAAATATGTACTGTACTGTGCAATCTACTAATAAAAGTCTCAATCAATCAATCAATCAAAAAAAGCACTTTATATGTAGAAAAGTTTGGTTAATAAACCATTCTGAGCCATATCTTATTTAGTTTTTATTTGATATATGTTGACCACATGAACCCTGGCAATGGACCCTGTGTGTATATGCATGGTATGCTATTGTTTACACATTTAATAAATAACCAAAACATTTATATTTTGTTGTTTTCTTACTGTACCGAAAATTAACCGAACCGTGACCTCTAAACCGAGGTACGTACCGAACCAAAATTTTTGTGTACCGTTACACCCCTAGTGTTTTTCCATTTCTTCCAGAGTGTGTAGTATACAAGTATATTTTTCAAATATTTTTTTACCCCTTTAATATTTTGTAAAGAATAATATATTTTTCTATATGTTTTTTCGCTATTTTTAGATATATGCATTTCAATAGTCATAATATACTGTAGTTTTAATTATTTAATTTATCAAGGGGCGTCGTATACAGGAAGTGCACTGCAAAAAGTCAGTGTTTAAAAACAAGAAAAAAAAATATAACAATTAATCTGATAAATCTATGGATAAAAAGCAGAGCTTTGCGAGGCATGCACGTTTATCATAACTCTCTCACTCTCTCTGTCTCTGCCCCTCCCTCACCAATGCTGCTGTTTGTTTTGTTTTTAACCCCTTCTTAACCCTGAACGTACATTGAAAATACACGCAACCCTAACTCAAAATGCCGGACATTTGAGGCATTTAAGAAACTCCGCCCTGACAGCTCCGCAAAAGAGGACATGTCCGGTGAAAAGAGGACGTATGGTCAGTCTATCCTAGCCCGTTAGCTGCTAGCATGCGTGTGTTGTGCCTCGGTGTGCATTGTTTACACAACGTGCGTTACGCTACTTCATATGTCCATGTGGAAACTCGTTCGGTACACCTCCGAACCGAACCGGAACCCCCGTACCGAAACGGTTGAATACAAATACACGTAGCGTTACACCCCTACTTTTATTTAATGATTTATGATGAATACCGTTCACTGTTAACCTCTTATATGAAATGATTATTCCAAATCTTTGGGATGTATGATTCCGATTCCTATGTGCTTAAAAGCCTTCATACATCATTTTAAAATGTAAAACTTGAAAGAAGAGTACGCAATGGTACTACAATGAAACGGTGATGCAATAAGTGAAGAGCAAACACTGTCAGTATCTAAAGGAGTCTACTGTCACTTCAAGGCGCTAAAAAAAAAGGTGTAAAATGTATATGGAAGGCTGCACGTATGAAACCTGTAATTTTCCTACCTTATCCATCAAGCAACACTCACTGGTCCTCTCTTCTCCCCAGGACCCCCCGGGGCCCCGGCGGGGGTGCGAGTGAGGGACAAAAGTGAGAGGAACGTAACGCTGCAGTGGAGCCGCGGAGCAGACAACCACAGCCCCATCTCCAAATATAAGATCCAGTGCAGGGACGCCTCCTCGCAGGAAGTGTGGAGGAAGGCCAGCACATGTGAGAAGAACACATCATTTATGTTGGGTCACAACTTCTTCCACTGACGTCCGCACACTGGGGGACCTTCATAGAAGCAATACAATATACAGATTATTTTCACCTTTCGGGCCACCCTCAAGTTATGAAGGATCTCGCTCATAAAAATATCCAAAAATAAGTCATTTACAATTATTTTTTTTAATTATTATTCAACGGTTCAAAAGGAGACTGCACTTTTTTGGAATGTTGCCTCTTGTTCAAAATCATTATGAGAGATGAGAACACACCTCTTTTGTTTTTATTTTTAGGATTTTAAAGATGACAAAAAAAACGCTTGAAAGATGCAACTAATGTCAAAGTCTCTAAAACTACTTCAAAACCCTCCAACATTTTATATACACACTGCAAGTATATATATATATCATGTAGTAACAGACACCTTCATAACAATATGTAATATGTACAATATACACACTGCAAGTATATATATCATGTAGTAACAGACACCTTCATAACAATATGTCATATGTACAATATACACACTGCAAGTATATATATAATGTAGTAACAGACACCTTCATAACAATATGTAATATGTACAATATACACACTGCAAGTATATATATAATGTAGTAACAGACACCTTCATAACAATATGTAATATGTACAATATACACACTGCAAGTATATATATCATGTAGTAACAGACACCTTCATAACAATATGTAATATGTACAATATACACACTGCAAGTATATATATAATGTAGTAACAGACACCTTCATAACAATATGTAATATGTACAATATACACACTGCAAGTATATATATAATGTAGTAACAGACACCTTCATAACCATATGTAATATGTACAATATACACAATGCAAGTATATATATAAAATGTAGTAACAGACACCTTCATAACAATATGTAATATGTACAATATACACACTGCAAGTATATATATAATGTAGTAACAGACACCTTCATAACAATATGTACAATATACACACTGCCAGTATATATATATATATATATATATATATATATATATATATATAATGTAGTAACAGACACCTTCATAACAATATGTAATATGTACAATATACACACTCAAGTATATATATCATGTAGTAACAGACACCTTCATAACAATATGTAATATGTACAATATACACACTGCAAGTATATATATAATGTAGTAACAGACACCTTCATAACAATATGTAATATGTACAATATAAACACTGCAAGTATATATATAATGTAGTAACAGACACCTTCATAACAATATGTAATATGTACAATATACACACTGCAAGTATATATATATAATGTAGTAACAGACACCTTCATAACAATATGTAATATGTACAATACACACACTGCAAGTATATATATATAATGTAGTAACAGACACCTTCATAACAATATGTAATATGTACAATATACACACTGCAAGTATATATATCATGTAGTAACAGACACCTTCATAACAATATGTAATATGTACAATATACACACTGCAAGTATATATATCATGTAGTAACAGACACCTTCATAACGTGATGATGTGACTCGCATGTTCATTAACTCTCAAAATGGCTCAGGAATCTCCGTGAGATTGTTACTATTTTGAGCACATCCATTTATCTGTAAACGTTGTAAGTCTGAAGGTGTCATAAATCATATATATACGATCATATCTTCAATGTTTTTCAGCTCTACTGCTACTTGAAAGCCACTTTGACCACATGAAGGTCCTAAAGCATATTTGACAGAACAATGACAGGCTGCACAAACATGAGGGATTTATTACAAGAAACATGCGTCAAGAAGAAACCACCCTAAGTTTGGGAAACTTTGAGCTGAAACTTAGTTTTTACTCTTCTAGAAGCATCTTAAAATGTCTTTGCAGTTCCAGCAGATGTTGAAGGCAACGCAGAGACGGCCACCGTGGTGGATTTGGTGCCCTGGACCGAGTACGAGTTCCGGGTGATGGCCACCAACACTCTGGGCACGGGGGACCCCAGCAACCCCTCGCCTAAGGAGAAGACCTTGGCCTCACGTAAGTCTGTTTCACATCCCGTCCAGTTTTCCCTTCATTTTGACAGTCCTGAGTAAGTGTTTGGTGAACACACCTCAGCCTGACCTCCTACACCACACGCCAAAGTCACCGCATGAACTTCTAAATGAGCACCTTGTGTGCTGCATGTCAAGTATAAATGACAATCCCAGATTGGAGGCGTCCCTCAGTTCCCACGCCCACGTGAAGGTGTTGCACTTGGAAGACGACACTGAGTGGAATTTGCAAGAGGAAAGATGTTGCAGGAGCCAGAGAGAAGTTATAGCCTGCTGTGGTTTCTCCTTGTAGCTCCTGTGGTGGCGCCTTCAGATGTGGACGGGGGCGGGGGGACCAGCAGGGAGCTGACCATCACGTGGACGGTAGGTTTGGTCCTGGACATTCTTCACAAACTTCTTTATATTTCTGCTTCTTACAAGCTTTTATCACCACTTACTCTTCAAGTTTGAAAGGAGCATTGCAGGAAGATCAAAAAGATACAAAGTATAAAGTATACCAAAAAACAATGAATTTAAAAAAAATCATTACAGAAACTAAATATTTAAATGTGAAAATAAAACAGTTTTATGGACACTAAAGGAGAATCCATCCATCCATCTTCTTCTGCTTATCCGAGGTCGGGTCGCGGGGGCAGCAGCCTAAGCAAGGAAGCCCAGACTTCCCTCTCCCCAGCCACTTGGTCCAGCTCTTCCCGAGGCGTTCCCAGGCCAGCCGGGAGACATAGTCTTCCCAACGTGTCCTGGGTCTTCCCCGTGGCCTCTTACCGGTCGGACGTGCCCCAAACACCTCCCTAGGGAGGCGTTCGGGTGGCATCCTGACCAGATGCCCAAACCACCTCATCTGGTTCCTCTCCATGTGGAGGAGCAGCGGCTTTACTTTGAGCTCCTCCTGGATGACAGAGCTTCTCACCCTATCTCTAAGGGAGAGACCCGCCACCCGGCGGAGGAAACTCATTTGGGCCGCTTGTACCCGTGATCTTGTCCTTTCGGTCATAACCCAAAGCTCATGAC
>NC_084740.1:62566498-62627886 GCF_033978785.1 Entelurus aequoreus
GGCCGTGGGCGTGACCCGAGGTGCGACAAGCAGAGCGCAAGGATGAGGGCGCATTGGAATGTGCCCTGGCTGTGACACTTTAACAAGGAAAAAAACATGGCGCCTTAACTTTTGATGTATTTCCATTGTAGCTAATTGCACTCCTTTGTTGTGCTACTGTCATGTTCCCCAGCCCGTCCAGGAGCAGTACTACTACGGTCCTGACTTTGGCTACATCGTGGCCTTCAAACCACGAGCTGGCTTGGAGTGGACGCAGGTGACCGTGTCGGAGCCACAGGCCAAGCGCTACGTACACAAAGATCCTTCCATCCCTCCCTGGACCGAGTACCACGTCAAAATCAAAGCCTTCAACGGCGAAGGGGAGGGGCCGTACAGTCTGACAGCGGTGGTGTACTCCGCACAAGAGGGTAGGCAATGTTGAAGTTGATAGATCAATGTCACACATCGTGCATGTGGAATGTTAATACCTCTTGAAGGTGCAGGGGGGGGGGGGATTATCCAGATGAGTGAACCTGATCGTTCAGTTATTAACTTCCACTGACAGACTGTGGAGATAACCGCTCGCTCGCGCAGAGAGTGGAGTCTGGTTACCATGGCAACACTTGCAGAACACCTGCTGTTCAACGTGGAATTTGGCAGCGAGATGGCTGTCTTGACTTTATGCGCGACGACTGACACGGAATCACATGATCTCATTCTAGCGCCCTCTGACGCCCCTGCGAGTATCGACGGCAAAGCTCGCTCGGCCACAGAAGCCATCGTGTGGTGGCTCCACATCCCGCAGACCTACATAGACGGATACCAGGTCAGTAGATCTAAATCAGGGGTCACCAACCTTTTTGAAACCAAGAGCTACTTCTTGGGTACTGATTAATGCGAAGGGCTACCAGTTTGACACACACTTAAATAAATTGCCAGAAATAGCCAATTTGCTCAATTCACCTTTAACTCTATGTTATTATTAATAATTAATGATATTTACACTTAATTGAACGGTTTAAAAGAGGAGAAAACACGAAAAAAATGACAATTACATTTTGAAACAGTTTATTTTCAATTTCGACTCTTTAAAATTCAACATTCAACCGAAAAAAATGAGAAAAACTAGCTAATTTGAATCTTTTTATGGAACATCATTAGTAATTTTTCCTGATTAAGATTAATTTTAGAATTTTGATGACATGTTTTAAATAGGTTAAAATCCAATCTACACTTTGTTAGAATATTTAACAAATTGGACCAAGCTATATTTCTAACAAAGACAAATCATTATTTCTTCTAGATTTTCCAGAACAAAAATTTTAAAAGAAATTCAAAAGACTTTGAAATAAGATTTAAATTTGATTCTACAGATTTTCTAGATTTGCCAGAATAATTTTTTTGAATTTTAATCATAATAAGTTTGAAGAAATATTTCACAAATATTCTTCGTCGAAAAAACAGAAGCTAAAATGAAGAATTAAATTAAAATGTATTTATTATTCTTTACAATAAAAAAATAAATTTACTTGAACATTGATTTAAATTGTCAGGAAAGAAGAGGAAGGAATTTAAAAGGTAAAAAGGTTTATGTGTTTAAAAATCCTAAAATAATTTTTAAGGTTGTATTTTTTCTCTAAAATCGTCTTTCTGAAAGTTATAAGAAGCAAAGTTAAAAAAAATAATGAATTTATTTAAACAAGTGAAGACCAAGTCTTTAAAATATTTTCTTGGATTTTCAAATTCTATTTGAGTTTTGTCTCTCTTAGAATTAAAAATGTCGAGCAAAGCGAGACCAGCTTTTTAGTAAATAAATACAATTTTAAAAATAGAGGCAGCTCACTGGTAAGTGCTGCTATTTGAGCTATTTTTAAGAACAGGCCAGCGGGCTACTCATCTGGTCCTTACGGGCTACCTGGTGCCCAGCGGGCACCGCGTTGGTGACCCCTGATCTAAATGGAGTCAATCTGTTCCAAAGCCTTCCAAAGAACTTTGATTAACTCATTTAAAGCAGGGTGTCAAACTCATTCTAGCTCAGGGCCGCATGGAGGATACTCTATTCCCACACGTGACATGATAACATAAAAATAAAGACAACTTCAAAATGGTTTTCTTTGTCTTAACTTTGGCCAAAAATAAAACAAGTACATTCTGAAAAAGTACACATAAAAAAATAATCCTCTTGGCAAAACACTTCAAGTTAGTTCAAAATTCTGAGGAAAAATTGGTGCAGTTTCAAAAACACCACGAACAATGCAATGGACAGAGATTTGGTGTGTATTCAACTTTAAGCACTTCCTCATGTTGGCAGTTCACCATTAAAGACGTGTTTGGAAAAGCAACCAAGTGTTTCCTCAAATCGACGCATTGGTGACATCCGCAACTGCCTTTGCCTCTTTGGTGGAAATAATCCTCAGTGCTGAACTCTGAAGAACTTGCACCTGGCTCGCTGACCATAAACTATCCATACACTTGGGTAAAACAGAATCCATCCTATTTGGGTCCCACATCAACCTTAAGAAAGTCAGTGACTTCACTATAAAACTGGGTGACATTGTTATCACCAGGAAAGATGAGGTCACCTACCTAGGTTCCATTCTAGAGGCTAATCTTTCCTGTGATAAAATGGCAACCAAGGTCATCAAAAAGGTTAACCAACGAACGAGATTTCTCTACAGAATCTCCTCTCTGGTCAACAAAAGCATCCTAGCGGGAACTCTCGTTCAACCCTTTTTCGATTACGCTTGCACCGCCTGGTACCCTAGCACCTCCAAAACCCTCAAATCTAAACTCCAAACATCCCAGAACAAGCTAGTCAGATTACTTCTAGACCTCCACCCCAGATCACACATCACTCCTACCCACTTCTCCAAAGTGGGCTGGCTCAGGGTGGAGGACAGAGTAAAACAACTTGCACTGAGCCTAGTCTATAAAATCCACTACACCTCCCTGATACCGAAGTACATGCCATAACCACAACACCAGGGGGAGCTCCACTAACTACGTTAAACCCAGATTCCGATCTAACAAAGGTCTTAACTCATTCTCCTTCTATGCCACATCAATGTGGAATGCACTCCCAACAGGTGTAAAAGAAAGGGCATCTCTATCCTCCTCCAAAACCGCACTAAAAGAACACCTCCAGGCAACTTCAACCCTAGACTAACACCCTCCCTTCCACATCATACCTCAACCCTAGACTAACACCCTCCCCCCTCCACATCCCACCTCAACCCTAGACTAACACCCTCCCCCCTCCACATCCCACCTCAACCCTAGACTAACACCCTCCCCCCTCCACATCCCACCTCAACCCTAGACTAACACCCTCCCCCCTCCACATCCCACCTCAACCCTAGACTAACACCCTTCCCCCTCCACATCCCTCCTCCCCGGATTGTAAATAATCAAATGTAAATAATCAAATGTATAAACTTGTTCTTATGCTATCTGAACTCTCTATGTTCTCTGCTCACTGTACATATCCTACCAAGTCACACCTACACTGTTTCAATGTCCATTTCTCTGATGATGCAATTGTTTTGATGACTGAAGTGCTGATATCCACCAAACCTAACCCCCCTGCCCAATCTCCCCCCCGTCCACATCCCATCCCCCGGATTGTAAATAATGTAAAGAATTCAATGTATATACTCTGATGATGAACTTGTGTGATGACTGTATTATGATGATAGTATATATTTGTACCATGAATTGATTTACGTGGACCCTGACTTAAACAAGTTGAAAAACTTATTGGGGTGTTACCATTTAATGGTCAATTGTACGGAATATGTACTGTACTGTAATAAAAGTTTCAATCAATCAATCAATCAATGCCACAACACATTCATTTATCTTTCAAATATTACAATTATAATCAAAACAGTTGTCACAATGACACAATAATATTACAAATTAAAGCTAACATAACTACAAACTTAACCAATGTGAACATCCCTTGCTCCTGATGGGTTGTGGTTAGCGCCTTGCATGGCAGCTCCCGCCATCAGTGTGTGAATGTGTGTGTGAATGGGTGAATGTGGAAATAGTGTCAAAGCACTTTGAGTACCTTGAAGGTAGAAAAGCGCTATACAAGTATAACCCATTTATCATTATCATTTATCAATACACCTGTGCATGTTCCTCAGGTGAAGTACTGGAGGAAGCAGGAAGACAGTGAAGGTGGGGCCCATAGGGTCGTGGTCTCCGGCAGGGAAAACCAAACCAGACTAGACAGGATGAAGCCGGACACCACTTATCTCATTGAGGTCCGAGGATACAACTCTGCAGGATACGGGCCGGCCAGCGAGCGCCTGCAGATCCACACCAAGAAACCTCGTAAGTTCTTTGTCTTCATGGTCAACAACTTCTTCAACTCTTACTTGTTTGTTTGTTTGTTTGTTTGTTGTTCAGCCCCCAGTCAAGCCCCCACAATCATAGGCAGGAAGTACAAGGGCAAGAATGTCACCGTGTCCTGGAAGGACGTGAAGACGCTCGCCAACGAGGCACCTGTGAAGTCTTACAAGGTGACTCATTCTTCACTTTCACTTTCTGTTCAGCACAGGTGACTTTAGTCTTACCTTTGTCAAATCTACACAGGTGACTTTGTTCTTACCTTTTTCAACTCTGCACAGGTGACTTTAGTCTTACCTTTGTCAACTCTGCACAGGTGACTTTAGTCTTACCTTTGTCAACTCTGCACAGGTGACTTTAGTCGTACCTTTGTCAACTCTGCACAGGTGACTTTAGTCTTACCTTTGTCAACTCTGCACAGGTGACTTTAGTCTTACCTTTGTCAACTCTGCACAGGTGACTTTAGTCTTACCTTTGTCAACTCTGCACAGGTGACTTTAGTCTTACCTTTGTCGACTCTGCACAGGTGACTTTAGTCTTACCTTTGTCAACTCTGCACAGGTGACTTTAGTCTTACCTTTGTCGACTCTGCACAGGTGAATTTAGTCTTACCTTTGTCAAATCTGCACAGGTGACTTTGTTCTTACCTTTGTCAACTCTGCACAGGTGACTTTAGTCTTACCTTTGTCAACTCTGCACAGGTGACTTTATTCTTACCTTTGTCAACTCTGCACAGGTGACTTTAGTCTTACCTTTGTCAACTCTGCACAGGTGACTTTAGTCTTACCTTTGTCAACTCTGCACAGGTGACTTTAGTCTTACCTTTGTCGACTCTGCACAGGTGACTTTATTCTTACCTTTGTCGACTCTGCACAGGTGACTTTAGTCTTACCTTTGTCGACTCTGCACAGGTGACTTTAGTCTTACCTTTGTCAAATCTACACAGGTGACTTTGTTCTTACCTTTTTCAACTCTGCACAGGTGACTTTAGTCTTACCTTTGTCAACTCTGCACAGGTGACTTTATTCTTACCTTTGTTAACTCTGCACAGGTGACTTTAGTCTTACCTTTGTCAACTCTGCACAGGTGACTTTATTCTTACCTTTGTCAACTCTGCACAGGTGACTTTAGTCTTACCTTTGTCAACTCTGCACAGGTGACTAGTGGTACGTTTGCTGACTGTGCACAGGTGACTTCAGTGGTACGTTTGCTGACTGGTGTTAGGTTTGCTGACTGTGCACAGGTGACTTCGGTGGTACGTTTGCTGACTGTGCACAGGTGACTTCAGTGGTACGTTTTCTGACTGTGCACAGGTGACTTCAGTGGTATGTTTGCTGACTGTGCACAGGTGACTTCAGTGGTACGTTTGCTGACTGTGCACAGGTGACTTCAGTGGTACGTTTGCTGACTGTGCACAGGTGACTTCAGTGGTACGTTTGCTGACTGTGCACAGGTGACTTCAGTGGTACGTTTGCTGACTGTGCACAGGTGACTTCAGTGGTACGTTTGCTGACTGTGCACAGGTGACTTCAGTGGTACGTTTGCTGACTGTGCACAGGTGACTTCAGTGGTACGTTTGCTGACTGTGCACAGGTGACTTCAGTGGTACGTTTGCTGACTGTGCACAGGTGACTTCAGTGGTACGTTTGCTGACTGTGCACAGGTGACTTCGGTGGTACGTTTGCTGACTGTGCACAGGTGACTTCAGTGGTACGTTTGCTGACTGTGCACAGGTGACTTCAGTGGTACGTTTGCTGACTGTGCACAGGTGACTTCAGTGGTACGTTTGCTGACTGTGCACAGGTGACTTCAGTGGTACGTTTGCTGACTGTGCACAGGTGACTTCGGTGGTACGTTTGCTGACTGTGCACAGGTGACTTCAGTGGTACGTTTGCTGACTGTGCACAGGTGACTTCAGTGGTACGTTTGCTGACTGTGCACAGGTGACTTCAGTGGTACGTTTGCTGACTGTGCACAGGTGCTGTACAGACAACAGGGCCAGTCCAATGGCCAGCTGTACGTCACACACACATCGTTCATCGAGCTTCCACTCCACAAGGATGGGACCTACGTGGTGGAGGTCCGAGCGTCTACGGAGGGCGGAGACGGGGCCGTGTCACAAATCTCCATCACAGGTAGCAAGACTCCAACGTTGGCAGGAGGCGATGTTTCTCCCAAAAAGAGAGTTCCTATTGTAGGTTCCAGTTCAGCCTTGAAGGCAATTGACCACATCCTTTCTATGAAGGAAGTCCTGCTCTGCTTTCTTATCCTGCAGTCCACACACACCTGGCAGTCCACACACACCTGACAGTCCACACACACCTGGCAGTCCACACACACCTGACAGTCCACACACACCTGGCAGTCCACACACACCTGGCAGTCCACACACACCTGACAGTCCACACACACCTGGCAGTCCACACACACCTGGCAGTCCACACACACCTGGCAGTCCACACACACCTGGCAGTCCACACACACCTGGCAGTCCACACACACCTGACAGTCCACACACACCTGGCAGTCCACACACACCTGGCAGTCCACACACACCTGGCAGTCCACACACACCTGACAGTCCACACACACCTGGCAGTCCACACACACCTGGCAGTCCACACACACCTGACAGCCCACACACACCTGGCAGTCCACACACACCTGGCAGTCCACACACACCTGACAGCCCACACACACCTGGCAGTCCACACACACCTGACAGTCCACACACACCTGGCAGTCTACACACACCTGGCAGTCTACACACACCTGGCAGTCCACACACACCTGACAGTCCACACACACCTGACAGTCCACACACACCTGACAGTCCACACACACCTGGCAGTCCACACACACCTGGCAGTCCACACACACCTGACAGTCCACACACACCTGACAGTCCACACACACTTGGCAGTCCACACACACCTGACAGTCCACACACACCTGACAGTCCACACACACCTGGCAGTCCACACACACCTGGCAGTCCACACACACCTGGCAGTCCACACACACCTGGCAGTCCACACACACCTGGCAGTCACATTTCATGGGGATGTTAGCCAGAGCTGGGAGGGCTATTAGATGATCCTTACTATGCTGTTTAGTTGGGATGATAGCAGGACACTTCTTCTTTGTTTCTGACCTTCTAGTCCGTCAGTTTGAGGACATGTAACACAACACGTCAGTGTGAGGACACGTAACACAACACGTCAGTGTGAGGACATGTAACACAACACGTCAGTGTGAGGACATGTAACACAACACGTCAGTGTGAGGACATGTAACACAACACGTCAGTGTGAGGACATGTAACACAACACAAAATAATCCAACACAATATAAGTTAATACGGCAACACTACAAACCACAACTTAACAAAGCATGATGCAACACAATATGATGGAACACAAACATAATATCACAAATGGGGAGTCATACCGCCGATACTGATACCAATCACCCATGAGGGAGATCGGAGGATAGCGATCACTTGTATTAACTGTACATTTTCCTATTTATTTATAGTGAGTTGTATTGGACAACATCAAGCCAATATTTGAATGACTTCCTTGTCTGATGAAAACAAAATCAATAGTACAATTACTCAAAGTAAAAATCTACAAATTATTTCATTGTTTGCTTTTTGCCCTCAAATTCCCTCCTCGCTCCAGGGAATCAATCAATCAATCAATCAATGTTTATTTATATAGCCCTAAATCACATGTGTCTCAAAGGGCTGCATAAGCCACAACCACATCCTCGGTACAGAGCCCACATATGAATTGTTCCCTGAGTTTGTAGAGATGAACAAAAACAACACAAAATATATCTAGAGAAAATAAAAAAAAGTGATCAAATCACACTACCATGATATTACTTTTGGAATCAACACCAGCAATTCATGGATCGAACCTCCTCTTCTTTTTTCAACATTATTGTGTAGGGGTGTAACGGTACACAAACATTTCGGTTGGGTACGTACCTCGGTTTAGAGGTCACGGTTCGGTTCATTTTCGGTACAGTAAGAAAACAACAAAATATACATTTTTTTGGTTATTTATTTACCAAATTTGTAAACAATGGCTTTATCCTCTTAACATTGGCAACACTATAATATTTCTGCCCACGTTAATCAACATTAAACTGCCTCAAGTTGTTGCTCAGATTAAATAAAATGACAAAACTTTTCTTCTACATATAAAAAGTGCAACATTAAATAGTTTCAAGTCAACTCATCATGCTTATTTTATTACAGCATTTGGGAAGCCTGTAGTTGATTTTTATGATGTAAATGTTATATTATTATCAACATGTGATAGCAGGGACCCTGCCATTCAAAACTAGGCTGCTGCATTACTAATGATTCATGTAACTATAGCTGAAAAAATAGTACAATAGCAATAGGAGAGACTATTCATCCCTGAACACCATGGAGTTCATGTAGGCTTAATGATGCACTTACATTATTATATCAACTATCAGAGACAGAAACTCTTCATTTAACATAATGTCCTTTTTTGCTGCTTCAACACAGCTCAATCAACACAGAAAAAGGTCAAGTGAAATAACAGACAGACAGGGCTTTGCTGTCCGTAACACACACACACACACACACACAAACAAACACACACACACACACACACACACACACACAAACACACACACACACCGCAAAATGAGCTAACATTACGCTAAAAGCGAATTAGCCTTCACCTCAAGCCAGGATTGCGAGCGAGCTGAGCTGCCTTTTATATTTCTAGAAGGTCAACGGGCTCATAGTGATGTTACTAGTAGTTGACTGGGAGGTGTTTATTATCATTTGGGGAGAGTCCGCTGCCTGATGCTTACCTGCTAAACGCTAAGCACTGACTACATGCACTCTGAATACGCACTGCTGATTGGCTGTTACCGCTCTGTTTGTAACCAATCAGATGGTTGTGTGGGTGTGACAATGCCGGGTGCTGTGTAGAGGACTGACAGAGACAGGCAGAAGGAAGCGAAGGCAGCTACTTAATATGTCCGTGTGGAAAGTCGTTCGGTACACCTACGAACCGAACCGAAACCCCCGTACCGAAACGGTTCAATAGAAATACACGTACCGTTACACCCCTATTATTGTGTGTTTAGACCACAATTGACAGCAATGGTCAAAAATACATCAAATGCAGTTTCCCCCCCAACAAGTAAACAATAAATACATCTAATAATAATAAAGTCAATGAAAAAAGTGACTGATGATATTGTGTGTGTCCCAGGAGGAAGTGTCATGGCCGCCCAGGCCCTCAGTGCACTCTGCCTGCTCCTGGTCTCTCTTCTCTGCCTGAACCTCTGAATGTAGCATCTTTATCTTCACTTGGACGTGAAGGACAGTCTTCACGGGCTGCAAGGACTTCTGGGACTCTTTCCACCATCCTTTGGTTCCAGGGTTACCCATTCCGACTCTTCTTAAGAAGTTAGTGGAAACGGGAATCCCTTATTTATCCACAAAAGGTCTTTTTGGAGGAACTTCAAAGTTTGAAATCTGCCTTATGTAAATGTCTGCACTTATCTTTCACAATGACCTTTCATTTTTCAAGCTTTTTGATACAAATACATGCCACATACTCCAATCAGCTGTGAAAGATAAGTGCACCCCTCTATCAGTATCTCTGTACACATCTTTCTTTACGTCTTGCTCTTTTATGCTCTTTTCTTACAAAAGTGAAGCACAGCCTCTGTTGAAGACGATACAGTCAAAGCAAAAAAATCGACCTACATTGGTATCAATTGTCACTGCTTGTCAGTGTCATCAGCCACTACTTTATCCCTCAAGTGTACTTAGTGTACTTACATGAACACCATGTAAGGAGCAGCCAATGTCAATCAGAAGCAAAGCATTGGAGCCAAACTCCACCACAAGCGACTCTGCCAAGCCAGGCCAGGAAAATCCAAACACTGTAACACCACCAAGTGGGGACGCACAAAAGCAGATGCTTGGATTGCAAAAACCCAGCAGATGAGCTTTAGATGTCTCAACCAGGACAGGAAAAGTCTATCTTTTAACGACGCTCTGTGAAGCCCAAATGCTTAGTTTTGGACCAGAGATTCCTACCAACTAAAAGTCTTTGGAGAAGTTTCAGGATTGCAGGGTTGGAGTTCTGGACGCAACTTAAAATGACACCACTTTGATGATGCAAGCCTGTGCGTACAAAATAAGATGCGCCATAACACAGTCACATGATCATTGTCACCACATTAAAGACTAAGATGCATCATAACAGTCACATTAAAGACTAAGATGCATCATAACACCACATTAAAGACTAAGATGCACCATAACAGTCACATTAAAGACTAAGATGCATCATAACAGTCACATTAAAGACTAAGATGCATCATAACAGTCACATTAAAGACTAAGATGCATCATAACAGTCACATTAAAGACTAATATGCACCATAACAGTCACATTAAAGACTAAGATGCACCATAACAGTCACATTAAAGACTAAGATGCATCATAACAGTCACATTAAAGACTAAGATGCATCACAACAGTCACATTAAAGACTAAGATGCACCATAACAGTCACATTAAAGACTAAGATGCACCATAACAGTCACATTAAAGACTAAGATGCATCATAACAGTCACATTAAAGACTAAGATGCATCATAACAGTCACATTAAAGACTAAGATGCATCATAACAGTCACATTAAAGACTAAGATGCATCATAACAGTTAAATTAAAGACTAAGATGCATCATAACAGTCACATTAAAGACTAAGATGCATCATAACAGTCACATTAAAGACTAAGATGCATCATAACAGTCACATTAAAGACTAAGATGCATCATAACAGTCACATTAAAGACTAAGATGCATCATAATAGTCACATTAAAGACTAAGATGCACCATAACAGTCACATTAAAGACTAAGATGCACCATAACAGTCACATTAAAGACTAAGATGCATCATAACAGTCACATTAAAGACTAAGATGCATCATAACAGTCACATTAAAGACTAAGATGCATCATAACAGTCACATTAAAGACTAAGATGCACCATAACAGTCACATTAAAGACTAAGATGCACCATAACAGTCACATTAAAGACTAAGATGCATCATAACAGTCACATTAAAGACTAAGATGCACCATAACAGTCACATTAAAGACTAAGATGCATCATAACAGTCACATTAAAGACTAAGATGCATCATAACACCACATTAAAGACTAAGATGCACCATAACAGTCACATTAAAGACTAAGATGCATCATAACACCACATTAAAGACTAAGATGCATCATAACACCACATTAAAGACTAAGATGCATCATAACAGTCACATTAAAGACTAAGATGCATCATAACACCACATTAAAGACTAAGATGCATCATAACAGTCACATTAAAGACTAAGATGCATCATAACAGTCACATTAAAGACTAAGATGCACCATAACAGTCACATTAAAGACTAAGATGCATCATAACAGTCACATTAAAGAATAAGATGCATCATAATAGTCACATTAAAGACTAAGATGCACCATAACAGTCACATTAAAGACTAAGATGCATCATAACAGTCACATTAAAGAATACGATGCACCATAACAGTCACATTAAAGACTAAGATGCACCATAACAGTCACATTAAAGACTAAGATGCATCATAACAGTCACATTAAAGAATAAGATACATCATAACACCACATTAAAGACTAAGATGCACCATAACAGTCACATTAAAGACTAAGATGCATCATAACAGTCACATTAAAGACTAAGATGCACCATAACAGTCACATTAAAGACTAAGATGCATCATAACAGTCACATTAAAGAATAAGATGCATCATAACAGTCACATTAAAGACTAAGATGCACCATAACAGTCACATTAAAGACTAAGATGCATCATAACAGTCACAATAAAGAATAAGATGCACCATAACAGTCACATTAAAGACTAAGATGCATCATAACAGTCACATTAAAGACTAAGATGCATCATAACAGTCAAATTAAAGACTAAGAATGCACCATAACAGTCACATTAAAGACTAAGATGCATCATAACAGTCACATTAAAGACTAAGATGCATCATAACAGTCACATTAAAGACTAAGATGCATCATAACAGTCACATTAAAGACTAAGATGCACCATAACAGTCACATTAAAGACTACGATGCATCATAACAGTCACATTAAAGACTAAGATGCACCATAACAGTCACATAAAAGACTAAGATGCATCATAACAGTCACATTAAAGACTAAGATGCACCATAACAGTCACATTAAAGACTAAGATGCATCATAACAGTCACACTAAAAGACTGAGATGCATTATAACAGTCACATTAAAGACTAAGATGCATCATAACAGTCACATTAAAGACTAAGATGCATCATAACAGTCACATTAAAGACTAAGATGCATCATAACAGTCACATTAAAGACTAAGATGCATCATAACAGTCACATTAAAGACTAAGATGCATCATAACAGTCACATTAAAGACTAAGATGCATCATAACAGTCACATTAAAGACTAAGATGCATCATAACAGTCACATTAAAGACTAAGATGCATCATAACAGTCACATTAAAGACTAAGATGCACCATAACAGTCACATTAAAGACTAAGATGCATCATAACAGTCACATTAAAGACTAAGATGCATCATAACAGTCACATTAAAGACTAAGATGCATCATAACAGTTAAATTAAAGACTAAGATGCATCATAACAGTCACATTAAAGACTAAGATGCATCATAACAGTCACATTAAAGACTAAGATGCATCATAACAGTCACATTAAAGACTAAGATGCATCATAACAGTCACATTAAAGACTAAGATGCATCATAATAGTCACATTAAAGACTAAGATGCACCATAACAGTCACATTAAAGACTAAGATGCACCATAACAGTCACATTAAAGACTAAGATGCATCATAACAGTCACATTAAAGACTAAGATGCATCATAACAGTCACATTAAAGACTAAGATGCATCATAACAGTCACATTAAAGACTAAGATGCACCATAACAGTCACATTAAAGACTAAGATGCACCATAACAGTCACATTAAAGACTAAGATGCATCATAACAGTCACATTAAAGACTAAGATGCACCATAACAGTCACATTAAAGACTAAGATGCATCATAACAGTCACATTAAAGACTAAGATGCATCATAACACCACATTAAAGACTAAGATGCACCATAACAGTCACATTAAAGACTAAGATGCATCATAACACCACATTAAAGACTAAGATGCATCATAACACCACATTAAAGACTAAGATGCATCATAACAGTCACATTAAAGACTAAGATGCATCATAACACCACATTAAAGACTAAGATGCATCATAACAGTCACATTAAAGACTAAGATGCATCATAACAGTCACATTAAAGACTAAGATGCACCATAACAGTCACATTAAAGACTAAGATGCATCATAACAGTCACATTAAAGAATAAGATGCATCATAATAGTCACATTAAAGACTAAGATGCACCATAACAGTCACATTAAAGACTAAGATGCATCATAACAGTCACATTAAAGAATACGATGCACCGTAACAGTCACATTAAAGACTAAGATGCACCATAACAGTCACATTAAAGACTAAGATGCATCATAACAGTCACATTAAAGAATAAGATACATCATAACACCACATTAAAGACTAAGATGCACCATAACAGTCACATTAAAGACTAAGATGCATCATAACAGTCACATTAAAGACTAAGATGCACCATAACAGTCACATTAAAGACTAAGATGCATCATAACAGTCACATTAAAGAATAAGATGCATCATAACAGTCACATTAAAGACTAAGATGCACCATAACAGTCACATTAAAGACTAAGATGCATCATAACAGTCACAATAAAGAATAAGATGCACCATAACAGTCACATTAAAGACTAAGATGCATCATAACAGTCACATTAAAGACTAAGATGCATCATAACAGTCAAATTAAAGACTAAGAATGCACCATAACAGTCACATTAAAGACTAAGATGCATCATAACAGTCACATTAAAGACTAAGATGCATCATAACAGTCACATTAAAGACTAAGATGCATCATAACAGTCACATTAAAGACTAAGATGCACCATAACAGTCACATTAAAGACTACGATGCATCATAACAGTCACATTAAAGACTAAGATGCACCATAACAGTCACATAAAAGACTAAGATGCATCATAACAGTCACATTAAAGACTAAGATGCACCATAACAGTCACATTAAAGACTAAGATGCATCATAACAGTCACACTAAAAGACTGAGATGCATCATAACAGTCACATTAAAGACTAAGATGCATCATAACAGTCACATTAAAGACTAAGATGCATCATAACAGTCACATTAAAGACTAAGATGCATCATAACAGTCACATTAAAGACTAAGATGCATCATAACAGTCACATTAAAGACTAAGATGCATCATAACAGTCACATTAAAGACTAAGATGCATCATAACAGTCACATTAAAGACTAAGATGCATCATAACAGTCACATTAAAGACTAAGATGCATCATAACAGTCACATTAAAGACTAAGATGCACCATAACAGTCACATTAAAGACTAAGATGCATCATAACAGTCACATTAAAGACTAAGATGCATCATAACAGTCACATTAAAGACTAAGATGCATCATAACAGTCACATTAAAGACCAAGATGCATCATAACAGTCACATTAAAGACTAAGATGCATCATAACACCACATTAAAGACTAAGATGCACCATAACACCACATTAAAGACTAAGATGCATCATAACAGTCACATTAAAGACTAAGATGCATCATAACAGTCACATTAAAGACTAAGATGCATCATAACAGTCACATTAAAGACTAAGATGCACCATAACAGTCACATTAAAGACTAAGATGCACCATAACAGTCACATTAAAGACTAAGATGCACCATAACAGTCACATTAAAGACTAAGATGCACCATAACAGTCACATTAAAGACTAAGATGCATCATAACAGTCACCTTAAAGACTAAGATGCATCATAACAGTCACATTAAAGACTAAGATGCATCATAACAGTCACCTTAAAGACTAAGATGCACCATAACAGTCACATTAAAGACTAAGATGCATCATAACAGTCACATTAAAGACTAAGATGCACCATAACAGTCACATTAAAGACTAAGATGCACCATAACAGTCACATTAAAGACTAAGATGGGATGGGAAACGTCTCTTCCTCAGACCTTTTTTTTGTCTCCCTCGCACTCATTCGAAGACGAGTCAGGACGCATTGATGCACTTTCAAACTGTGGGAACATAAAACTGTTTCAGCAAGAACCAGCGCAGATATTTTCCAAAAATGCACATTTATTTAAAAAAAAAGCCAAAGTACACAAGAGGAGTTTTCAAAAAAATGTCACACACGGTCTGTCCAAAGCAAAAGAAGCAAGGACAGATGATTGGTGCGTGACATCTTACCAACATACTGATGCACTACAGTGGCTGTGCAATAACTTATGGTGCGTGACATCTTACCAACATAGTGATGCACTACAGTGGCTGTGCAATAACTTATGGAAGCTTTAAAACCCAGGAAGATGCATTTTTAACCAGGTGGAAAGTCGGCCACGAGGTTTTGTCAGGTAATGTTTCCTCCTTGAGGTGTGATGGACTTTATCACAGGTGGGTAGACTTGTACTCCAGTAAGAATACCACTACTTTACAATAATAGGACTCAAGCAAAAGTCACAAGTAGTCATCAAAATAATGACTAGAGTAAAAGTAAGTAAGAATTCTGTCAAAAATTGAGTAACTTGTGAGTAACTTCTGATTTATTTAGTAGTTTTTTAATGGTTCTTGTACTACAATTATAGTTGGTGTGTGTGTGTGTGTGTGTGTGTGTGTGTGTGTGTGTGTGTGTGTTCTTGTATTTCTACCCTTCTTGAGACATCAACAAGGAAAAGTACCTTCCATATGAGGAGATGTGAACAAGTTAAAAGCATTGCATCTAATAGAGAATGTCTCATTTGCACCCCTGATGGTGAATGCCATCAACATGAGAAAGGAGGGGTTTTTCAAATTGACTGTGTGTCTCTTTTAAAAGTGCTCCCCCTCTGGTCAACATATGAAATAACAAGTGTTTGTAAAAATTTGAAGTGCTCCCCCACTGGCCAACATATGAAATAACAAGTGTGTGTAAGAAACCGAAATGCGCCCCGTATGGCCAGAATTAATAACAAATAATTATTTAAATAGAGACATACTCTAATAACTGGAAGTAAATAATGAAGGTTCAAAACCAATTACAAACAAAACATTCAGAAAATAAAAATGAACTTAAAGCAGTCTTTTTCTCACAATGTGTCGACTTTTTTCTTATAAAATTGGCAATAATTTCTCAATTTATTTTTGTTTCTGTAATATTGCAATATTTTCTCGTAAAATTATGACTTTTCCATGTAAAATTGTCACTTTTTAATGCAAAATGTTGACATTTGTCATATAAAATTCTGACTTTTATAACAATATTATAATATATATCTTATAAAATGGTGACATATTTGAGTAAAATTATGACTTTTGTCATAATTTTGCCAAATAAAATTCCGATGATTATTATAATATTGCCAGCATTTTAAAGTTTTCTTATAAAATTGTGACTTTTGTCAAGTAAAATTACAACTTTTATCATAAAATTGCACAAATGTTCAGTTTTTCTTGTAAAAGTTTGACTTGCGTTGAGTAAAATTACGACTTTTATTAAAACACTGCCAAAATTCTAAGTTTTTCTTGTGAAATTCCAACTCATTTTTCACAACAAGCTTTTTTGTATTTACATAGTTTGTATATATTATTAATGTTGTAAATACAAATCTTTTATATATCTAGAAAGGGTGGTCCTAAAGAGGTAGGCATTTTTCGGAGGTCTCGAGAAGGTAAACAATACAAGAATATGTGTGTGTGTGTGTGTGTGTGTGTGTGTGTGTGTGTGTGTGTGTGTGTGTGTGTGTGTGTGCGTGTGTGTGTGTGTGTGTGTGTGTGTAAAACATACAATTAATTTACACTTGACTTCAACATGTTTTGTGTAGTTTGTTTGCTGTCAGTTGAAAAGTGCCACAGATGATGATATAAATGTTCTTTTTACTAGTTGCAAAGAAATGATTGAAGATGTGTTTTTACCATCCAGTACCAGCTGGATGTTTGCTGAAGTCTAAATGTTTCATTTTGGAGCAGAAGCAGAACCCCTTGCTTGGTACGAAGAGACTTAGGAATGAAGAAGCGTATAAAAGTAGTTGCCACAGCCGAGGAGTCTGCCAAGACAAAGTGAACATGGCCGAGTGTAAATGTTCCCACAAAGTGTGTGACCAGCACCATCACAGAAGGTGCACCTGGCACTGTTCCACTTTTTTGCGTAGTCTCAGAGCTGTAACAGGAACAGAGCCCAGGGGCCCCACCCAATCAGGGGCCACCTGTTTTGATAGCAATGTTTGGAGTTCCTCGCTTCCAACCACCAACCTGAGCTGAATCGCAAGATGGATCACATCATGGAGAAGCTTGCTGAAAAAGAAAATGGAATTGAATTGAGATCACCCAGCATGGACGAATAGAACAGACAAGTCATTGTTTTGTCTGCTCGCGGAAAACAAACATCCCAATCTACGATTTGACTCCCTCGAATGGCCTTGACACTGTGAAAACAGGACCAGGCTGTTTTGAAAAACACCCCCGAGGACACCTCAATGATGGATGCTTGGCCTGAGCTTGGCCGTCGCCTGTGGCAGAGACCAGTGTACTACTACTGAGCTAAAACACTCCTGGATGGCAGCACTCTGCTCCAAGTTGAGTGACTCGATCGTTCTGATACAATACAGATATTGCACGATACCGATACGATATCAGCACAAGTCATTCACTTTTGTTTTGTATTCAAAGTCTCTGCAGGTTTTTAACAAGTCAAATTGAAGACTTTTTGAGAGCATCATGAATACAATATAAGACCCAAATGGATGTGAAGCAACATTAAGGGACGGAACATACTAGAGAACATAATAGGGCAACAACTTTGGCACATTTTGTGCACAAAAACTTGTAAAATTAGTTGAATGTAGTGTATTGTAAGTTATATTACTTTGTATTACAGGCCATCAAGTGAAAATACTCTCATGTCTAAAAAGACATCTTATTTTTGGCAATAAACTGGGGGCCGAAAATGGCCCCTGGGCCGCACTTTGGACACCCTGGTTTACAGTCAGTACACTACAATCCATACACTAAATGATTCAGCTTTCTTGCTCTGCTGAGGACACCCTTTGTGTCGTGCATGTGTCAGGGTTAGGTCAGGGCTCTGTTGCAGTACACCTGTGTGAAAGCATGTTTGTTGAAATATTGCAGGTATTTGTTTTGCTTTGGCTGTATCATGCTGGGGCTTTTTCCTTTATGGCCACCACACAGCACAGGAAGTTCTCACCACACCGTTTGGTGCGGTATACCCTAAACTAGTTTAGTACGGTAAACCCAAACTAGTTTAGTGCGGTAAACCCTAAACTAGTTTAGTATATCAATATATGTTGTATTCCATTTAAACTAGTTTGGTACGGTATACCCTAAACTAGTTTAGTATGGTAAACCCAAACTAGTTTAGTATGGTAAACCCTAACTAGTTTAGTACGGTAAACCCTAAACTAGATTAGTATGGTAAACCCTAAACTAGTTTGGTACGGTAAACCCTAAACTAGTTTAGTATGATAAACCCTAAAATAGTTTGTTTAGGTGAACCATAAACTAGTTTGTTATGGTAAACCCTAAACTAGTTTGGTACGGTCAACCCTAAACTAGTTTAGTATGGTAAACCCTCAACTAGTTTGGTACGGTAAACCCTAAACTACTTTGCTACAGTAACTAGTGTGAGTCAGCAAGATCAAGGTGATCTTTTATATATTTCCAACGGGCGCCACTAAGCCAACACGACATGCAAAGTGACTATGAAAAGTGGAACCGTGCTGCTTGGTGGAAACACGACCTAAAACATGCACCAGGTCCCATGTGTTGCTTCTCTAACAAAACAAGATGGTAGAACATTTGTCATCTTCTCATTCTTCAAGCAGAGACTAGCTGCCTGTTATTTTTCCCTTGTTGTTTGTCATCATTGCCACACACACTTTGTGTTGTTGTTTGTCATCATTGCCACACACACTTTGTGTTGTTGTTTGTCATCATTGCCACACATACACACTGTGTGTTGTTGTTTGTCATCATTGCCACACACACTTTGTGTTGTTGTTTGTCATCATTGCCACACACACTTTGTGTTGTTGTTTGTCATCATTGCCACACACACACTGTGTGTTGTTGTTTGTCATCATTGCCACACACACTTTGTGTTGTTGTTTGTCATCATTGCCACACACACTTTGTGTAGTTGTTTGTCATCATTGCCACACACACACTTTGTGTTGTTGTTTGTCATCATTGCCACACACACTTTGTGTAGTTGTTTGTCATCATTGCCACACACACACTTTGTGTTGTTGTTTGTCATCATTGCCACACACACTTTGTGTTGTTGTTTGTCATCATTGCCACACATACTTTGTGTTGTTGTTTGTCATCATTGCCACACACACACACTTTGTGTTGTTGTTTGTCATCATTGCCACACACACTTTGTGTTGTTGTTTGTCATCATTGCCACACACACTTTGTGTTGTTGTTTGTCATCATTGCCACACACACTTTGTGTTGTTGTTTGTCATCATTGCCACACACACTTTGTGTTGTTGTTTGTCATCATTGCCACACACACTTTGTGTTGTTGTTTGTCATCATTGCCACACACACACTTTGTGTTGTTGTTTGTCATCATTGCCACACACACAGTTTGTGTTGTTATTTGTCATCATTGCCACACACACACTTTGTGTAGTTGTTTGTCATCATTGCCACACACACACTTTGTGTTGTTGTTTGTCATCATTGCCACACACACTTTGTGTTGTTCGTCATCATTGCCACACACACTTTGTGTTGTTGTTTGTCATCATTGCCACACACACTTTGTGTTGTTGTTTGTCATCATTGCCACACACACTTTGTGTTGTTGTTTGTCATCATTGCCACACACACTTTGTGTTGTTGTTTGTCATCATTGCCACACACACACACTTTGTGTTGTTGTTTGTCATCATTGCCACACACACTTTGTGTTGTTGTTTGTCATCATTGCCACACACACTTTGTGTTGTTGTTTGTCATCATTGCCACACCCACACTTTGTGTTGTTGTTTGTCATCATTGCCACACACACTTTGTGTTGTTGTTTGTCATCATTGCCACACACACTTTGTGTAGTTGTTTGTCATCATTACCACACACACTCTGTGTTGTTGTTTGTCATCATTGCCACACACACTTTGTGTTGTTGTTTGTCATCATTGCCACACACACTTTGTGTTGTTGTTTGTCATCATTGCCACACACACACTTTGTGTTGTTATTTGTCATCATTGCCACACACACACTTTGTGTTGTTGTTTGTCATCATTGCCACACACAACAATGCTGCGTCCATGTGTGTAGTCACCAAGTGCTTCTCACAGTGTCCTCCATGCAACTACACAATGCATGACTGGCCTCCCTTCATACCATAGAGCATAGACCTAAACCTCATCTGTGCTTTAGAAGTCATTTCTCATGATGCTTTCTTCCCTCTAAAGTGTGAGGGACAAATACTGGAATTGCTTGTTGGCTAAAGAAGGAACAATAAAAGTCTAGTAAACTGTTGCAAGACTTCTCTTCTTTTTATGACCGCTCTGATCAATACTTCATCTTTTACTGCAATACTTGATTAGTGATTCTCAAACTTCTTTCACCAAATACCACTCAGCTCAGTAGCACACCTAAGTATTCATTAAGTACCACCATAATGACAACATTAAATACAGTAGTGTAGTAGACCTAAGTATTCATTAAGTACCACCGTCATGACAACATTAAATACAGTAGTGTAGTAGACCTAAGTATTCATTAAGTACCACCATAATGACAACATTAAATACAGTAGTGTAGTAGACCTAAGTATTCATTAAGTACCACCGTCATGACAACATTAAATACAGTAGTGTAGTAGACCTAAGTATTCATTAAGTACCACCATAATGACAACATTAAATGCAGTAGTGTAGTAGACCTAAGTATTCATTAAGTACCACCGTCATGACAACATTAAATACAGTAGTGTAGTAGACCTAAGTATTCATTAAGTACCACCATGATGACAACATTAAATACAGTAGTGTAGTAGACCTAAGTATTCATTAAGTACCACCATCATGACAACATTAAATACAGTAGTGTAGTAGACCTAAGTATTCATTAAGTACCACCATCATGACAACATTAAATACAGTAGTGTAGTAGACCTAAGTATTCATTAAGTACCACCATAATGACAACATTAAATACAGTAGTGTAGTAGACCTACGTATTCATTAAGTACCACCATCATGACAACATTAAATACAGTAGTGTAGTAGACCTAAGTATTCATTAAGTACCACCATCATGACAACATTAAACATGATAAAACTGTTGAAACATGATACATTATTATTCATTCAATCAATTAATACAATTAAAATGTAATTTAGGGCTTTGGACCAAACTATAAAAACATGTCAGGAGGAAAAACTGTTTGAAAATAATGATGAATGCATTATAAAGTATTATTTATTAAATATAATTCATAATAATATTAATTCATACAATCAAAATGTAACTTAATTTAATAATATGTCAGGATAAAAAAAAGTTTACAAATAATAAAATAAATTATACACTATTTATTATTAATAAAATAAATTAGAACAATTAAAATTAAATTAAATTTTTGGTAAAAGTATTTAATACATTATAAATAAGCAGTTGACATACACTGTTTAATTGACCATCAACATCCTACACCTGAGTAACAAGGACAAACGGTAGAAAATGGATGGATATTATTTAAATCAATAAATGATGATTCATATTTTATATGATCATATCACCAAACATATTAATGTGAATGATTTGAATTTTATTATATATATATTTTTTAAAATAAATATCGTTTTGTATTCTTGCCTTTCATACGACGTTTTGTCCTCATTACTCATTCTTCTTCTATAAGTCTTTTTATTTTGTTTCTCTTTTTCACAAAGTGTCATAAACACATCATTTGACTTTTTCACTCCTCACATTTTATTCACTTTTTTTTATTTATTGTTGTTTTTTTTTATGTCAACTTTTGGCTGAAATGTCCTTAACGTCATGGCTTAGAGCGCCACCTGGAGCTCTGCCATGCAAACTGCAGCCTTCATCATCCATCATCCATCCATCCATCCATCCATCCATCATCCATCCACCTCTTCTGTCAAAAAGGTCTTACTACAGTCCCAGTTGAGTTCAGGTCAAAAATGACAATAAATACTGAAATATGACATAGAATTATAAAATCTAAAGCAGGATGGATTTTTAATGAGACAAAAGGGGGTCAGGGGTTAATTAGTGTGAGATTCCGCTGCCATGGAGACATCGCGCATGCGCACACCGTGCACACTTTCCATCCGCGTGTCCAAACTTGACTTTTTCCTCCGGAGTTCCGTGGACGGACCTAACTTTTCCTGCCCGGTGACCCCACGCGTCTTGCGGACAACATCACTAAGGTTCGAGTCCCGTTGAAGCCAATGGAAACAAAGCAGCCGGACGCGACTTTCCTCCAGGGCTGTCACCGAGGCTTCGGGCTGCTCTTACCCGGCGAGGACGCCCCAGGAGCGGGGCGAGTGGAGCAGCTCCTCCCGCTGACTGGGCTGGAGGATGTGCATGAGCACGACACGACTTTCCTCCAGGGCTGTCACCGAGGTTTCGGGCTGCTCTTACCCGGCGAGGACGCCCCAGGAGCGGGGCGAGTGGAGCAGCTGGAGGATGTGCATGAGCAGGGGGGAGAAGCCAGCATGCTGCAGCAGTGTTTCATGCACTTGGAGGACATCACCCTGCACCTCCTCCACCACTACCAGGTGAGAGGACGCATGCAACATTTTATGGATGGGAAAGTTCAAAACGTTTTGTATTCCATTTAGAGAGATGTGAGAAGAAAGATGTCAACATCAGAACAAGTCCAAGGATCAGAGGTAAGACTTTGATACTCCACATTGTTGCATCACAGGCTAGACTTTTCAGGTGTGCTGCTTATATGGAGGGCAGACCTGGGCATTCTGCGGCCCGCGGGCCGCATCCGGCCCTTTGTGCGTCCCTGTCCGGCCCGCGTGAGGCCAATTATAAATTACAAAATACATTTTAAAAAGTATCTATGTCGAGTGTGCAATACAACGGTGCTGCTTTTGTTTTCAAAATCGTTATTTGTATTACTTCCGTGTGGACGTATGCGTGATTGTGAGTGAATGTGAACAACTGCAATTACAAAATAAAGTTGAAAAAACATCTATGTCCTGCGCGCAATACAACTGTGCTGCTTTTATTTTGAAAAGTATTATTTATGGGCGTGTGTCCGTGTGTAACCTGCGAGTGAAGGTGCACATGCAGCGACAAGTGATGCACGGTTTACACCCGAGACGCCAAAAAGAGAAAAGTTGATGAGGAATGCCGTGTTTTCAACAAGACATGAACTGCAAAGCAACGTCCCCTCACCTAAGGTGCGTGCCTGCGCAATTGCGCACTGCTCAAGCGTCCGCTGCGCGCAGCAAGTATATGCCGCGCACCAAATCAAATCCCATCTGAATTCTAAACAAAATAAACATATTTATTCTATGGAATTTTGCAATGCAACTTTGAGTGACAGTGACAACAAGCGGCCCTAACGGTGTTCGTCAACACCGTTCAATTGAACACCGTTCAATTATTGTAACGTCTATCGAGATGCTTCGAGGACAGGAATTATATCGATCACTTTATTGAACAAAACTGTTTATATTCGGACATAACCACACCAAAAACATGAGTAAAACAATTCTATCTCGAAAAACTAGTCATTTTCTGCCGTACAAACCAGGCCAAAACCAACTTGTCATCTGTCACCAACACGCATAGCACTAAACCACTGGTGCGTTTAAGGCCACACAAAAAGTCGGACAACTCAAACACCACACAAAGTTACACTATGACTCCTCAGTCATACGTGTGCTTATTTTACTGTCATTTATTATTAATGTTAATTTATATATATTAGTCATGGAATGCTGTTACACACACTATGTTGAAGTATTACTATTATTATTATTATTATTATTATTTATCTTACGGTATATATCAAAAATAATATTGAGCAAAATTTAATTGAAATATTGTCGATGTGGCCCTCCAGCAGTGCTCGGGTAGCTCATGCGGCCCCCGGTAAAAATTAATTGCCCACCCCTGATATACAATATACTCTATTTCTGTTCAGTTTTTATTCATTGTTAGTTTTCTGTGGTATTATTTCCCTGTTTTTTTAGTTTTCAGTGTGACTGTTGAATTGTGGTCATTTCCCAACCAATATTCTACAACACAAACACAATGTTGAAACAACGTTCATTCAATGTTGGGTTCTGATGTTGAAATGCGGTCATTTCCCAATTAATATTCTACAACAGGCCTGGGCAATTATTTTGACTCGGGGGGCCACATTTAGAGCAAAAATGTGTCTGGGGGCCGGTATATCTATTTTTAGGAACACTAATACAAAACCTCACAATAGAGTCTGATTGAATGCTAAAAACGTTATGACAGACCGCCTTAAAAAACGTAATGGAATTTTAAATTTTTCTATGAAGGATAAAACACTGAATATTGACAACATATGAACGTCACACCCCCTTTTGATCGACATGTTTTACAATCAAGTGAAACGCAACAAAAATGCAACAAACGGTGAACAATGAACACGAAGGGTACAAAATAAACCCACCTAAAATCTGATATATCACTAAGCTTTACAACTTTGTTGTGAAAATCTCCTTCCGCGTCTGTGGAAACGCTTCCCGCCCACACTGCTTGGTGCCTCGCCTGAGCTGCTGTAACGTAGATTACCATAGTAACTAATGAGATGACCATAGTAACTCATTAGATGACCATAGTAACTAATTAGATGACCATAGTAACTAGTATATCATGCAGATTCCAAGCATTGAAAGACTTAGTATAGTTGAAGACTTCCGGTCATTATAAAAGATGAGTGCACATCATAATGGCAGCTACACTTTACATCTTAAAGATCTAAAAAAATGATTTGGGAATGTCCGGCGGGCCAGATTGAAAAGCTTAACGGTCCGCATGTGGCCCCCGGGCCTTCATTTGCCCAGGTCTGTTCTACAACGTGAATACAACGTAGAAACAACGATGTTTGCACAATGTCGTGTTGTGACGTTGATTTGACATTGAAACTCGGTCATTTCCCAACCAACAATGTTGATCCTGTCATGATCCGTGGTGCGGATCGTGTTTTGTGTATTCTGTTTGTTTTGGACTCCTGTAGTTCCTGTTTGTGCACCTCCTGAGTTTAGTCACCATGGTTACTTATGATTTTCACCTGCCTCTGTTGTTCGAAACACACCTGTTTGTAATCAAGAGAGACTATCTAAGCCTGCCTTTGTTGATCACTCGTCCTGGCTACTTTGTTTGCGGTATGCAACTGTTACGTTGGTTTATTCCTGTTCTCCATTCCTGTGCTAAGTTGTTGCCTTAGCTTCCCGTGCGATCGGCACACTTTTCTTTTGTTTGTTCCCGTCTTTTGGTACGGTGTATGATTTATTATTAATAAATCATCTCCTACATTCACATTTTCGTCCAGAGTTGTCCGTTTTGCATCTGGAGCAGGCCTGGGCAATTATTTGACTCGGGGGGCCAGATTTAGATAAAAAAGTGTGTCTGGGGGCCGGTATATCTAATTTTAGGAACACTAATACAAAACCTCACAATAATGATTGAAAGCTAAAAACGTTATGACAGACCGCCTTAAATAACGGAATGGAATTTGACATTTTTTTTACTGAATGAGACACCCAGAATGTACATGAAAATAAAGAATGTGGGTTTTACAATATTAACTATGACCGATAAAATACTGAATATTGAATACATATTTTACAATCAAGCGAAACACAACCAAAATGCAACAAACAGTGAAATATGAACGTGAAGGGTAAAAAAAAACCCCACCTACAATCTGAGATATCTCATAGTGACCAAAGTAATTATTTAATTGACCAGAGTAACTAATTCGTTGAGCATAGTAACTAGTATATCATGCAGATTCCAAGCATGTAAAGACTTAGTATAGTTGAAGGTCATTATAAAACATGAGTGCACATCATAATGGCAGCTACACTTTACATCTTAAACATCTAAAACAATTATTTAGGAATGTCCGGTGGGCCAGATTGAAAAGCTCAACGGGCCGCATGTGGCCCCCGGGCCTTTATTTGCTCAGGTCTGATCTGGAGGAACGACCCCGCATAAAGATGTGACCCCGCATAAAGATGCGACCCCCTCGTGACAGATCCAATGTTAGACAGCAGCGTTGTCTCCATTTACGAATACAACTATTTTGCAACGTTGTTTAGAAGTCAGTTTTAAAGGACATGTATGGAAAATAACTATCAATTGTGCCTGCTGGGATATGTTATGGCCCTCTACTTCACCTCATAGTTTAGTGTAATTGTGGCCTGCACACCTAAGTGGTTAGTAGTTACATATTTCATGGCTAGTTTAATCTGGAAGTTTAGTTTAATCTATATTACTGGAAGAAGTGGTTAACTATAGGGCTGTCAAACGATGACATTATTTAATGGCGATAATATCAGTTTGTTCGTACTTAACTCACAATTAATTGCAGATAAAAATCATTTTTTCACAAGTGTACCTCAGACGGATCATTTTCAAGTTTTAATACCATGACTGCACAATTAGTTTGCTTTAATGAAAGGTTTTTGGAACACTATGCTTTATTTTTTTAAACCGCTCAACCTAAAAATGGCATAAACTTCCCTTTTAAAGAGAATTCAAAGGCAATACCTGCAGTGCGTTGCTGTCTTGCCAGATTTTGTATTTTGTAGGAATACAGAATTTGTATTCCTGCTATAGGAGCACTTGCATTAAATGGTATGTTTAGATACCAGTTTCATGCATTATTAACACCAAATGTGGATTGTTCCGACCACGGTTTGATTGTCAAAGATGTTAGGTAACACAAAATATGCCTGAATACGTGCTTCTGATGTGTTGTACAAGTCAATCATATTCATATCTCTGCATTTTTACATTCTCTATTTATTAATGAAGTATAACATTCAGCCTGCTAAACATTCTCTCATTGCGGACTATCAATCAAAGAATGGGAATATTGTGTAGTCAACTGTAATTGCCTCATGTGGCCTGCAGAGGGCAGTGTCAGGCATGCCTGCAGTAGTAAAGCTCCACTCAGTGGGAATGAAGGAGACAAGACAGTGTGTGTGTGTGTGTGTGTGTGTGTGTGTGTGTGTGTGTGTGTGTGTGTGTGTGTGTGTGTGTGTGTGTGTGTGTGTGTGTGTGTGTGTGTGTGTGTGTGTGTGTGTGTGTGTGTGTGTGTGTGTGTGTGAGTGAGTGAGTTGGACAGCGTGGGAGAGTGGCTGTGCCAGCAACCTGAGGGTTCCTGGTTCGATCCCCACCTTCTACCATCCTAGTCACGTCCGTTGTGTCCTTGAGCAAGACACTTCACCCTTGCTCCTGATGGGTGCCATCAGTGTGTGAATGGGTGAATGTGGAAATAGTGTCAAAGCGCTTTGAGTACCTTGAAGGTAGAACAGCGCCATACAAGTATAACCCATTTACCATTTACCATTTACAGTGCTGTTTGTGAACATAAATAAAAGGCTGACTCCTTCATATCTATTGCACTTCATTTCAATCAGAAAACATTTATTTTAGGTAGAAATATCACAGAATTTTATTAAAAAATCGTAAGAATATTTTTGTTGTTTTGTTGGTTGTACCGGATGTGAAGCATAGTGCTATTATTAGGGCTGCAACTAACGATTAATCTGATAATCGATTAATCTGTCGATTATTACTTCGATTAATCGATTAATAATTGGATAAAAGAGACAAACTACATTTCTATCCTTTCCAGTATTTTATTGAATATGTTTGTGTGGAAACTCGTTCGGTACACCACTGAACCCAAACCCCCGTACCGAAACGGTTCAATACAAATACACGTACCGTTACACCCCTATTATTTAGATTATTGTTTCTCAGCTGTTTGTAAATGTTGCAGTTTATAAATAAAGGTTAAAAAAAACAAAACAAAAAAACGTAGCCTCAGCGCATGCGCATAGCATAGATCCAACGAATCGATGACTAAATTAATCGCCAACTATTTTTATAATCGATTTTAATCGATTTAACCGATTAGTTTGTTGCAGCCCTAGCTATTATTGTGAAAAGTCTCAGATTAAAGTGACTTTAGACTTCCTCTCTGCTGTGCTTTTATTCCATCTTCCTGAAGCAGTTGGAGTAACATTTAATGTTGTCAATGCACTTAACTGTAAGACAAACACGGACGTGACGCTCCTCCTCTCTACAAGCGGCCAGCAGCGTTGGCTGCAATGATGTGGTCTCACGGGGATTGCCTTGTCTTGTCTTTAGAACCACTTTGTCATGGCTTTGGACCTGAGTCTTCTATAATCTCCCGCTTTTTGTGTGCATTTTTGCTGGTTATTTACCCCGCTTGTGGCTCCACAGTTACTGGACGCCTTTACATTTCCTCCAGCTACAGAACGGGCCGAGGGTCAAAAAGGAGTCAGGACGTTACCCGAGCGTTAAAAAAAATGATCGCTGTTTAAGGAACTTATAGTTATGGCGTTAACTTTGACAGCCCTAGTTAATTGATTTAGTCACGTGACTAAAACGTGATTCTGAAGGGAATACTTGAGCCTCACCCCAGTGGCCCCCAGGTCAGACCCCTGCTATAATGCTGTTTTTTCATTGACTCTGTGGCCTAATGTTACGTAATTGTCACATTTAGTCTGTTTCTAATCATTTGACCCCAGAAAGCCAAATGTTACAAACACTTCCCATAATCCACCATAAAATTGGCCACTGTCTTTTTTTTGAGGATTTGGACTTTTAAAAGCCTCCTATGTACCTTTTTTACCCTTAGTCCTACGAACTGAACTCTAAACTGCTCTAAATGTTGATTTAATTGACTAAACTTTTGGCTTCCATCCCAAATTAATAAAACATGTCCACTTCACGTTTTGTGTCAACGTTCTGACCTTTTAATTTTTTTAATGTCCTTAATATTTGTAAAATGCACTGTACATTGAGTAAACAACCTCAAAGTGCTATAGTGCATTTAAAAAAATAAAAAGATAATAAATAAAAATAAAAACTAGAACAGCCAAATAGCTAAAACGAGTATGCATATATCTCAAAAAGGCTTTTTTTTAAAAGAAGGGTTTATAAGCCTTTTTTTAAAAGCATCCACAGTCTGTGGTGCCCTCAGGTGGTCAGGGAGAGCGTTCCACAGACTGGGAGTGGCGGAGCAAAAAGCTGGGTCTCCCATAGTTTGTAGCTTTGTCCTCTGAGGTTGGAGGAGGTTAGCCTGTCCGGAGCGGAGGTGTGGTGTGGAGGATTTGAGGGTGAGTAGTTCTTTGAGGTAGAGGGGGGCATTTCCATGGAGGCACTGGTGGGTTATTAGGGAGACTTTGAATTCAATCCTGAGTGGAACAGGAAGCAAGTGAAGGGATTTGCGAGTTGGTGTGATATGGTCATATTTCCGTACTCTCATCTTTGTCTTTGTGCTCTACTTCTGCTTCACATGATCACATGACATTGGTTGGTATAGTTACCTAAACTGCCAAGATACCTGTGGCAGTAGGGGCGTGGTCACCATGACATCATTGAGTAATTTGCATAATTTTCTATGATACGATTATCTTTAAAAAGGTAAAAAAAAATGTATACATACATTTCAAACAAATCTGTTTTTATGAATTAGTAGTAACATGTTTTTATTGTTTTGTCATATTTGCAATTGTTGCTGCTTTTTGTACAAGGTACTTTGTTGAGATTATTTCAAGTGTTTACAGACTTTTAATGACTTTTTTTTTAAATTAAAAACAACTAGCAACAAATCTAGCATCTTCTTCTGGTGTTATTATAGAATGTACTGGTGTTTAGAGACTACTTCTGTCCCTGACTGAAGAGGCTGCAGCTAGCATGACGTCACACTTGTTTGGCACTGGTGCTCTACTTTCACTTTCTTTTCTTAAAAGCCACCACTGTCCTCTTAGTATTTGCACGTTTTGTAGATGGCTGTCCGCAGGTATATCTGTAATATATATAAATATCACATCCACATCACAGACATGCTGACAATGCTCCAGACAATGGTGTGGGTTTTGTTTACATCCGGTTTCAGTAGCACAGTGTTCGGTGATCAAAGTCTTTTTTCGGTGGTTAAGTTTTTGGTGCATCACTTGTCAATAGTGCAAGAATAATAGGCTATATATATCAATTTATATTGTAACGACCAGCTAATGTTAATGTTTTATGTTCCTGTGGTTTGGATTTGATGTCAGTTTTTCCCATGTTTACAAACACACCCTCTGTGCCTGAAAGGTGATTGGTTGAGAATGAGGAAGTGTTGTTGTGTGTCCGAGGAAGCGAAGATTGAAGGAGACAAAAGTGTTTTCACGGGAGATAAAACCTGTTGGAATTGTGCCGCTGTTTATCATCAGATTGGTAATAAAAGTTAAAAATAGCGTTGGACTTTGTTCGATTTCTTCTGGGCGCGACAAGACATAACATCACCTTAATTTGTCTTCAAGTAAAGAAACAACCTTATTTTTAAGGTGTGGTAAGAAAAATGTTGCCACAATTAATTACATTAATGGGAAACACTTTTAGCAGGAAATTGGTCTCGGGTCACATGACTTAGTCTGCATTGTTTAGTCTTTTGCTCTGTTTGGGTTGAGTTGACATTTACTGGGAATTGACTTGTCAGCTGTTTATCCTTCAAGCGTGAGACGGACCGCCCTGCTCACTATTTCCTATTGCACACACACACACACACACACACACACACACACACACACACACACACACACACACACACACACACACACACACACACACACACACACACACACACACACACACACACACACACACACACACACACACACACACACACACACACACACAGCCTCATAGGATGACACTGGATTAATGCACACGATAACTTCCAGTATGTACTAAAAGTACATATACATTTAATGATATCTTCTCCAGAGAGGCCTGCATGCACTTTGCAGACGTCCACTGACTAAAATGTGTGCCAGTTTACTGTCTGTAATGTTTCCCCTTGGTAAGATTACTGGATAGTGTCAGCGTGGAATTAGAAGACCACACCCCCTTTACAGACCTCCCGTTGCCCTCACTGTGGTTTGGCCATGGTGTTGTTATTGCACAGCATGCGCCTCCTTCGGCTAATAATGTTCATGCTGACATCAGCATTATTACAGAAGAGTGAAATATACTTCATGTGAGTGCTGGCTGCTGCCTGACCAAGGTCTTGACCAAGGTCTATTGGTTTAGGCAAGACGTGTGCGGCTCCAGACCTCTGTGCCTATTGCATTGTGGGTCATTTAGAAAATGTAGGCTTATGCTGGAAGTGGTCGGAAGCTTTGTGCGCATTAGAGTCAAGCAAATAACGTGTAGACTAGACTTCTTTGTGGGCAGGACGTGGTTTTCTTTGGACAAGGTCCAGTCTGGAGCAGCACCGAGGACTGGCCCAGAACTTTCTCTTTTGTTTGTTTTGTGGCACATGGTCTTGTTGACTGGAATATCAGACTGTGTTTGATATTCTGGGTCTAGACCAGTACCACATGCAGACCAACAGGTAGGGGTGTAACGGTACGTGTATTTGTATTGAATCGTTTTGGTACGGGGGTTTCGGTTCGGTTCGGAGGTGTACCGAACGAGTTTCCACACGGACATATTAAGTAGCGTAGCGCACGTTGTGTAAACAATGCACACCGAGGCACAACACACGGCATGCTAGCAGTGACCGGGCTAGGACAACATGTAAAAGCCAGAGCTGGAAGACCCTCCTGCCTCGTTAAGATCTCCCGTTTGGGAACACTTTGGCTGTGCGATACAACAATGGAGGACGGAGGTTTGCCGTCATTGTTCAGCAGCTGCTTCTGACAACACCTCAAACATGCTAACTCATTTGAAGCGTCACCACCGCATTAAAGCAGCCTCTCCTCGGCGAGTCAGGCAGGGCTAAAGCAATAACAAATGTTTTTATAGCAGCAGATTTAAGTCCATATTGCTTTAAAAACTAGATTTTGAGCCACTTCTATGGTGGAAGAACAATAAGCCCATATATCCTCTTAATGCCAAGTTAGCCAGACTGGGGGGGAAAGAAAAGTTAATCTGAGGCTGAGTTGACTTGAAACTGTTTAATGTTGCACTTTTTATATGTAGAAGAAAAGTTTTGTCATTTTATTTAATCTGAGCAACAACTTGAGGCAGTTTATTGTTGATTAACGTGGACCCCGACTTCAACAAGTTGAAAAACTTATTGGGGTGTTACCATTTAGTGGTCAATTGTAGAAAGGTTTTGTTAAGAAACCATTCTATTTAGTTTTTATTGTATATATGTTGACCACATGAACCCTGGCAATAGACCCTGTGTGTATATGTATGTTATGCCATTGTTTACACATTTGGTAAATAAATAACCAACAAATTTATATTTTGTTGTTTTCTTACTGTACCGAAAATGAACCGAACCGTGACCTATAAACCGAGGTACGTACCGAACCGAAATTTTTGTGTACGGTTACACCCCTACCAACAGGTGCTGCCAAAAGGCTTCTCCCCCAGCGAGTCAAAGTAATACATAAATGATAAATGGGTTATACTTGTATAGCGCTTTTCTACCTTCAAGGTACTCAAAGCGCTTTGACAGTATTTCCACATTCACCCATTCACACACACATTCACACACTGATGGCGGGAGCTGCCATGCAAGGCGCTAACCAGCAGCCATCAGGAGCAAGGGTGAAGTGTCTTGCCCAAGGACACAACGGACGTGACTAGGATCGTAGAAGGTGGGGATTGAACCCCAGTAACCAGCAACCCTCCGATTGCTGGCACGGCCACTCTACCAACTTTGCCACGCCGTCCCAAAGCTTTTCTACTTGTCACTCATGAGCCCACTAATGACCTGAAGATATGCAGTTGTTATACAAACTTGATCTCAAAGGTTTGTTAGCAAGTTAGCCAACAACAGAGGAGGATTATTGGCAACCAATGAAGACTTTTGAGCTCATAAAAATGTATTTTATATTGCAATCTACTATTGGTTCTTTAAACAGAAAATGATACATTTTGTTTTTGATTTCCTCTCACAAAAATAAGTCTTGAAAAAGAGGAGTCATCTTATATTTGGGTGAATTTGAGTAAAACATTTAGGCTACATTCACAATATATTTGTATGTAGTCCTTCATATATCTAAAACATATGCAACTTTCATTGCACGATACAGATGATATACCATATATAGTATGTGTGTGTGTGTATATATATGTATGTATGTATGTATGTATGTATGTAGCGATCAAAAGTGTACGTACACTTGTAAAGAACATCATGTCATGGCTGTCTTGACTTTACAATCATTTCTACAACTCTTATGTTTTTGTGATGTAGTGATTGGAGCACATACTTGTTGCTCACAAAAAACATTCATGAAGTTTGCTTCTTTTATGAATTTATTATGGGTCTACTGAAAATGTGAGCAAATGTGCTATACTTTTAGTGTGGGGACAATACTGTCCACACCTGTCTCCATCTAAACACAGCAGTGTTCACACCTGTCTCCATCTAAACACAGCAGTGTTCACACCTGTCTCCATCTAAACACAGCAGTGTCCACACCTGTCTCCATCTAAACACAGCAGTGTCCACACCTGTCTCCATCTAAACACAGCAGTGCGCTCTTGAACGCACGCTGGGAAGCGAGGAGAAGTGACATTAAAGCAAGCGCTTGGCCCCGTTTACACACGTTTCCGAGGGGACATCTCCGGAGCAAAGTCTGTGTAGTTAGTCGTAGTAGTTGGTCACAAAAACATTCATGAAGTTTGCTTCTTTTATGAATTTATTATGGGTCTACTGAAAATGTGAGGGTCAAAAGTATACATACAAGCAATGTTAATATTTGCTTACATGTCCCTTGGCAAGTTTACCTGCAATAAGGCGCTTTTGGTAGCCATCCACAAGCTTCTGCTTGACCACTTGACCACTAAATTGCTGCAGTTCAGCTAAATGTGTTGCTTTTCTGACATGGACTTGTTTCTTCAGCATTGTCCACACCTTTAAGTCAGGACTTTGGGAATGCCATTCTAAAACCTTCATTCTAGCCTGATTTAGCCATTCCTTTACCACTTTTGAGGTGTGTTTGGGGTCATTGTCCTGTTGGAACACCCAACTGCGCCCAAGACCCAACCTCCGGACTGATGATTTTAGCTTGTCCTGAACAATTTGGAGCTAATCCTCCTTTTTCATTGTCCCATTTAAAGCAGCAGTTCCATTGGCAGCAAAACAGGCCCAGAGCATAATACTACCACCACCATGCTTTAGGGTTAGGGTTAAAAAACCCTAACCCTATGACCACCAATGACGGACATCACAGCCGTGTTCATCTTTGCGAACAACGATTTATTTTGCAATAAGTTGTGCTTTTCAGCCATGCTCAAGTTTCCCTCGCTCGTTCTCCACCATCAACAACCTCCTCTCCTTCCCGTAACATATATTAATTATTACCATGTACTGTACATTGGGACAACATATATTATTACCATGTACTGTACGTTGGGACAACATATATTATTACCGTGTACTGTACGTTGGGACAACATATATTATTACCGTGTACTGTACGTTGGGAAAACATATATTATTACCGTGTACTGTACATTGGGACAACATATATTATTACCGTGTACTGTACGTTGGGACAACATATATTATTACCATGTACTGTATGTTGGGACAACATTTATTATTACCGTGTACTGTACGTTGGGACAACATATATTATTACCGTGTACTGTACGTTGGGACAACATATATTATTACCGTGTACTGTACGTTGAGACAACATATATTATTACCATGTACTGTACGTTGGGACAACATATATTATTACCATGTACTGTACGTTGGGACAACATATTATTACCGTGTACTGTATGTTGGGACAACATATATTATTACCGTGTACTGTATGCTGGGACAACATATATTATTACCGTGTACTGTATGTTGGGACAACATATATTATTACCATGTACTGTACGTTGGGACAACATATATTATTACCATGTACTGTACGTTGGGACAACATATATTATTACCACCACTGACCAAGGAAAGCGCTGAGGCAGAAAATTGGAATTTCTCATCACGCTGAGTTATTGTGAGCAGTTGTTTTGTTGGGGGTGACCTTGACAAGTCAATGAGGGCACCAAACACCAGTTGAGTACACTTTGAATAGCGTGTTTGGCAAAGAAGAATCACGTCTATCCTGGTGTCTGTGGATCTGCACCCAGGTCTTCTTGTCTCAGTGGGATTATGGTCTTAATGACATGTGGACAGAAACCTGTACAGTGGATTATTAATGAGGAGGCGTTGAGTGGAGGGGGTAATAAACCAGGTGCGTCTGAGGGTAATAAGCCAGGTGCGTCTGAGGGTAATAAACCAGGTGCGTCTGAGGGTATTAGTGAACGCAGAAGCTGCCAAAAACATGGAAAGAAAAATGAACCCCTCAGAGCGTTTCATTCTCTTGTTTGCCTTTTTTGTGTTGCTAAAACAAACACAGTCGTAGTGTCGTACCAACGCCAACTGAGAAGTGACAGTACATTCATACCTGGATGTGTCAGTACGGCCCACAGGTGCACCAATTAGCTACCTGGACAAGGTTGAAGAGTGACCACAAGAGTAGCTGCTATGGTCAAGCGGACTGAGACCCATCTCTGAAGTGGTCTTGCTTTGCTTGTTTGGTGCACTTTAAAGGCCTACTGAAAGCCACTACTAGCGACCATGCAGTCTGATAGTTTATGTATCAATGATGAAATCTTAACATTGCAACACATGCCAATACGGCCGGGTTAACTTATAAAGTGACATTTTAAATTTCCCGCCACACTTCCGCTTGAAAACGTCTCGGTATGATGACGTATGCGCGTGACATAGCCAGTTTAACAGAGGTATGGCTCCCCCATTGAAGCCAATATGAATTAGCTCTGTTTTCATGTCATTATTCCACAGTATTCTGGACATCTGTGTTGGTGAATCTGTTGCAATTTGTTCATTGCATTATGGAGAAAGAAGCTGAGCAAGCAAAGAAGAAAGTTGTCGGTGCGAAGCGTCTATTTTGCGAGGGAAGTCAGCAACACGTACACAGTCGGTGTTTCATTGTTTACATTCCCGAAAGATGCAGTCAAGATCGAAGAACTCGGACAACAGAGACTCTAACCAGGAAGACTTTGATTTGGATACACAGACGCGATACCGTGAGTACACAGCTGCGCTTCCAAACATTTGATCGCTTGCTATAACTAGCTCGAGCTAGTAGCTTGGAGCTAGGAGCTAGCATAGGAGCTAGGAGCTAGCATAACAAACACCTAGGTGTTTGTTATGTGGGATTAAATATAAGCCTGGTTGTGTTGTGGCTAATAGAGTATATATATGTCTTGTGTTTATTTACTGTTGTAGTCATTCCCAGCTGAATATCAGGTCACCCCCGGCTCTCACAGCATCTTCCCTATCTGAATCGCTTCCACTCCCCACTAGTCCTTCACTTGCATTTTCCTCATCCACAAATCTTTCATCCTCGCTCAAATTAATGGGGAAATTGTCGCTTTCTCGGTCCGAATCTCTCTCACTTCATGCGGCCATCATTGTAAACAATAGGGAACTTTGTATATGTTCAACTGACTACGTCACGCTACTTCCGGTAGGGGCAAGCCTTTTTTTTTATCAGATACCAAAAGTTGCAATCTTTATCGTCGTCGTTCTATACTAAATCCTTTCAGCAAAAATATGGCAATATCGCGAAATGATCAAGTATGACACATAGAATAGATCGGCTATCTCCGTTTAAATTTAAAAAAATCATTTCAGTAGGCATTTAAGTTTAGGTGACTCGGGCAGCAGCTATCCATTATTTTAGTATACATTTTTATATGATTTAATTGAGTTATCACAATAAAACACTTAATAGCCTCAAAGCGTGTTTTCGGGAAAAACGGTTAAAGATTTTTCTTTTTACAAATGCGCCTAAAATAAAAATTGCACTTTTACTAAAGGACAATTGCTAAAAAGGACTTATACAAAACAACAGTGTAATCTTAAACCAGCTAATAGTACATCAACAAATAGACTCTCTGATAAAGTATGATAACTTGAGTATTTAACACTTTAACTCAAACACATTTGAGAAGTTTTAGTTGGAGTTGAAGTTGGTGTGTGTGTGTGTGTGTGTGTGTGTGTGTGTGTGTGTGTGTGTGTGTGTGTGTGTGTGTGTGTGTGTGTGTGTGTGTGTGTGTGTGTGTGTGTGTGTTTAGTTACCCACTGAAAGCCAGGTCTATTTCACCCTCATGTTGGATGAACAAATAGTCTGCTATTCACCCTCATGTTGGATGAACAAATAGTCTGCTATTCACCCTCATGTTGGATGAACAAATAGTCTGCTATTCACCCTCATGTTGGATGAACAAATAGTCTGCTATTCACCCTCATGTTGCATGTACAAATAGTCTGCTATTCACCCTCATGTTGGATGAACAAATAGTCTGCTATTCACCCTCATGTTGGATGAACAAATAGTCTGCTATTCACCCTCATGTTGCATGTACAAATAGTCTGCTATTCACCCTCATGTTGGATGAACAAATAGTCTGCTATTCACCCTCATGTTGGATGAAGAAATAGTCTGCTATTCACCCTCATGTTGCATGTACAAATAGTCTGCTATTCACCCTCATGTTGCATGTACAAATAGTCTGCTATTCACCCTCATGTTGGATGAACAAATAGTCTGCTATTCACCCTCATGTTGGATGAACAAATAGTCTGCTATTCACCCTCATGTTGGATGAACAAATAGTCTGCTATTCACCCTCATGTTGGATGAACAAATAGTCTGCTATTCACCCTCATGTTGGATGAACAAATAGTCTGCTATTCACCCTCATGTTGGATGAACAAATAGTCTGCTATTCACCCTCATGTTGGATGAACAAATAGTCTGCTATTCACCCTCATGTTGGATGTACAAATAGTCTGCTATTTACCCTCGTGTTGGATGTACAAATAGTCTGCTATTCACCCTCATGTTGGATGTACAAATAGTCTGCTATTTACCCTCATGTTGGATGAACAAATAGTCTGCTATTCACCGTCATGTTGGATGAACAAATAGTCTGCTATTCACCCTCATGTTGGATGAACAAATAGTCTGCTATTCACCCTCATGTTGGCTGTACAAATAGTCTGCTATTCATCCTCATGTTGGATGAACAAATAGTCTGCTATTCACCCTCATGTTGGATGCACAAATAGTCTGCTATTCACCCTCATGTTGGATGAACAAATAGTCTGCTATTCACCCTCATGTTGGATGTACAAATAGTCTGCTATTCACCCTCATGTTGGATGTACAAATAGTCTGCTATTCACCCTCATGTTGGATGTACAAATAGTCTGCTATTCACCCTCATGTTGGATGTACAAATAGTCTGCTATTCACCCTCATGTTGGATGAACAAATAGTCTGCTATTCACCGTCATGTTGGATGAACAAATAGTCTGCTATTCACCCTCATGTTGGATGTACAAATAGTCTGCTATTCACCCTCATGTTGGATAAACAAATAGTCTGCTATTCACCCTCATGTTGTATGAACAAATAGTCTGCTATTCACCCTCATGTTGGATGTACAAATAGTCTGCTATTCACCCTCATGTTGGATGTACAAATAGTCTGCTATTCACCCTCATGTTGGATGAACAAATAGTCTGCTATTCACCCTCATGTTGGATGTACAAATAGTCTGCTATTCACCCTCATGTTGGATGAACAAATAGTCTGCTATTCACCCTCATGTTGGATGAACAAATAGTCTGCTATTCACCCTCATGTTGGATGTACAAATAGTCTGCTATTCACCCTCATGTTGGATGTACAAATAGTCTGCTATTCACCCTCATGTTGGATGAACAAATAGTCTGCTATTCACCCTCATGTTGGATGTACAAATAGTCTGCTATTCACCCTCATGTTGGATGAACAAATAGTCTGCTATTCACCCTCATGTTGGATGAACAAATAGTCTGCTATTCACCCTCATATTGGATATACAAATAGTCTGCTATTCACCCTCATGTTGGATGTACAAATAGTCTGCTATTCACCCTCATGTTGGATGAACAAATAGTCTGCTATTCACCCTCATGTTGGATGAACAAATAGTCTGCTATTCACCCTAATGTTGGATGTAAAAATAGTCGGCTATTCACCCTTATGTTGGATGAACAAATAGTCTGCTATTCACCCTCATGTTGGATGAACAAATAGTCTGCTATTCACCCTCATGTTGGATGAACAAATAGTCTGCTATTCACCCTCATGTTGGATGAACAAATAGTCTGCTATTCACCCTCATGTTGGATGAACAAATAGTCTGCTATTCACCCTCATGTGTGTCCTCCTCCTTGATGAAGAGGTGGTGCAACATGAGACATGAGTGGTGCAACATGTGTGTCAGATGCAGGTGGATGTGGTGGAGCAGTGTGCTCTCTCTCGGCATGACGTCAGAATGTGTGCTGTAATACTGCCTTTCGGCCAGCAGATGGCAGCAGAGGTCCAGTGTGGACACTGCCTGGAAGACCCTGCTGAACAACAATAAACCAATTCACTTTTCACCCTCAGGCCACACAGAGCATCCCATGATGGAATGAATGAATGAATGAAGACCCTGCATAATAACAATAAACCAATTCACTTTTCACCCTCAGGCCACACAAAGCATCCCATGATGGAATGAATGAATGAATGAAGACCCTGCATAACAACAATAAACCAATTCACTTTTCACCCTCAGGCCACACAAATCATACCATGATGGAATGAATGAATGAATGAAGACCCTGCATAACAACAATAAACCAATTCACTTTTCACCCTCAGGCCACACAAAGCATACCATGATGGAATGAATGAATGAATGAAGACCCTGCATAACAACAATCAACCAATTCACTTTTCACCCTCAGGCCACACAGAGCATCCCATGATGGAATGAATGAATGAATGAAGACCCTGCATAACAACAATAAACCAATTCACTTTTCACCCTCAGGCCACGCAAAGCATCCCATGATGGAATGAATGAATGAATGAAGACCCTGCATAACAACAATAAACCATTCACTTTTCACCCTCAGGCCACACAGAGCATCCCATGATGGAATGAATGAATGAATGAAGGCCCTGCATAACAACAATAAACCATTCACTTTTCACCCTCAGGCCACACAGAGCATCCCATGATGGAATGAATGAATGAATGAATGAAGGCCCTGCATAACAACAATAAACCATTCACTTTTCACCCTCAGGCCACACAGAGCATCCCATGATGGAATGAATGAATGAATGAAGGCCCTGCATAACAACAATAAACCATTCACTTTTCACCCTCAGGCCACACAAAGCATCCCATGATGGAATGAATGAATGAATGAATGAAGACCCTGCATAACAACAATAAACCAATTCACTTTTCACCCTCAGGCCACACAGAGCATCCCATGATGGAATGAATGAATGAATGAATGAAGACCCTGCATAACAATAAACCAATTCACTTTTCACCCTCAGGCCACACAAAGCATCCCATGATGGAATGAATGAATGAATGAAGACCCTGCAAAACAACAATAAACCATTCACTTTTCACCTTCAGGCCACACAAAGTATCCCATGATGGAATGAATGAATGAATGAAGACCCTGCATAACAACAATAAACCATTCACTTTTCACCCTCAGGCCACACAGAGCATCCCATGATGGAATGAATGAATGAATGAAGGCCCTGCATAACAACAATAAACCATTCACTTTTCACCCTCAGGCCACACAAAGCATCCCATAATGGAATGAATGAATGAATGAAGACCCTGCATAACAACAATAAACCATTCACTTTTCACCCTCAGGCCACACAAAGCTTCCCATGATGGAATGAATGAATGAATGAATGAATGAATGAAGACCCTGCATAACAACAATAAACCAATTCACTTTTCACCCTTAGGCCACACAAAGCATCCCATGATGGAATGAATGAATGAATGAAGACCCTGCATAACAACAATAAACCATTCACTTTTCACCCTCAGGCCACACAAAGTATCCCATGATGGAATGAATGAATGAATGAAGACCCTGCATAACAACAATAAACCATTCACTTTTCACCCTCAGGCCACACAGAGCATCCCATGATGGAATGAATGAATGAATGAAGGCCCTGCATAACAACAATAAACCATTCACTTTTCACCCTCAGGCCACACAGAGCATCCCATGATGGAATGAATGAATGAATGAAGGCCCTGCATAACAACAATAAACCATTCACTTTTCACCCTCAGGCCACACAGAGCATCCCATGATGGAATGAATGAATGAATGAAGGCCCTGCATAACAACAATAAACCATTCACTTTTCACCCTCAGGCCACACAAAGCATCCCATGATGGAATGAATGAATGAATGAATGAATGAATGAAGACCCTGCATAACAACAATAAACCAATTCACTTTTCCCCCTCAGGCCACACAGAGCATCCCATGATGGAATGAATGAATGAATGAAGACCCTGCATAACAACAATAAACCAATTCACTTTTCACCCTCAGGCCACACAAATCATACCATGATGGAATGAATGAATGAATGAAGACCCTGCATAACAACAATAAACCAATTCACTTTTCACCCTCAGGCCACACAAAGCATACCATGATGGAATGAATGAATGAATGAATGAATGAAGACCCTGCATAACAACAATAAACCAATTCACTTTTCACCCTAAGGCCACACAAAGCATCCCATGAAGGAATGAATGAATGAATGAAGACCCTGCATAACAACAATAAATCATTCACTTTTCACCCTCAGGCCACGCAAAGCATCCCATGATGGAATGAATGAATGAATGAAGACCCTGCATAACAACAATAAACCATTCACTTTTCACCCTCAGGCCACACAGAGCATCCCATGATGGAATGAATGAATGAATGAAGGCCCTGCATAACAACAATAAACCATTCACTTTTCACCCTCAGGCCACACAGAGCATCCCATGATGGAATGAATGAATGAATGAAGGCCCTGCATAACAACAATAAACCAATTCACTTTTCACCCTCAGGCCACACAAATCATACCATGATGGAATGAATGAATGAATGAAGACCCTGCATAACAATAAACCAATTCACTTTTCACCCTCAGGCCACACAAAACATCCCATGATGGAATGAATGAATGAATGAAGACCCTGCATAACAACAATAAACCATTCACTTTTCACCTTCAGGCCACACAAAGTATCCCATGATGGAATGAATGAATGAATGAAGACCCTGCATAACAACAATAAACCATTCACTTTTCACCCTCAGGCCACACAGAGCATCCCATGATGGAATGAATGAATGAATGAAGGCCCTGCATAACAACAATAAACCATTCACTTTTCACCCTCAGGCCACACAAAGCATCCCATAATGGAATGAATGAATGAATGAAGACCCTGCATAACAACAATAAACCATTCACTTTTCACCCTCAGGCCACACAAAGCTTCCCATGATGGAATGAATGAATGAATGAATGAATGAATGAATGAATGAAGACCCTGCATAACAACAATAAACCAATTCACTTTTCACCCTTAGGCCACACAAAGCATCCCATGATGGAATGAATGAATGAATGAAGACCCTGCATAACAACAATAAACCATTCACTTTTCACCCTCAGGCCACACAAAGTATCCCATGATGGAATGAATGAATGAATGAAGACCCTGCATAACAACAATAAACCATTCACTTTTCACCCTCAGGCCACACAGAGCATCCCATGATGGAATGAATGAATGAATGAAGGCCCTGCATAACAACAATAAACCATTCACTTTTCACCCTCAGGCCACACAGAGCATCCCATGATGGAATGAATGAATGAATGAAGGCCCTGCATAACAACAATAAACCATTCACTTTTCACCCTCAGGCCACACAGAGCATCCCATGATGGAATGAATGAATGAATGAAGGCCCTGCATAACAACAATAAACCATTCACTTTTCACCCTCAGGCCACACAAAGCATCCCATGATGGAATGAATGAATGAATGAATGAATGAAGACCCTGCATAACAACAATAAACCAATTCACTTTCCCCCCTCAGGCCACACAGAGCATCCCATGATGGAATGAATGAATGAATGAAGACCCTGCATAACAACAATAAACCAATTCACTTTTCACCCTCAGGCCACGCAAATCATACCATGATGGAATGAATGAATGAATGAAGACCCTGCATAACAACAATAAACCAATTCACTTTTCACCCTCAGGCCACACAAAGCATACCATGATGGAATGAATGAATGAATGAATGAATGAATGAAGACCCTGCATAACAACAATAAACCAATTCACTTTTCACCCTAAGGCCACACAAAGCATCCCATGAAGGAATGAATGAATGAATGAAGACCCTGCATAACAACAATAAATCATTCACTTTTCACCCTCAGGCCACGCAAAGCATCCCATGATGGAATGAATGAATGAATGAAGACCCTGCATAACAACAATAAACCATTCACTTTTCACCCTCAGGCCACACAGAGCATCCCATGATGGAATGAATGAATGAATGAAGGCCCTGCATAACAACAATAAACCATTCACTTTTCACCCTCAGGCCACACAGAGCATCCCATGATGGAATGAATGAATGAATGAAGGCCCTGCATAACAACAATAAACCATTCACTTTTGACCCTCAGGCCACACAAAGCATCCCATAATGAAATGAATGAATGAAGGCCCTGCATAACAACAATAAACCATTCACTTTTCACCCTCAGGCCACACAGAGCATCCCATGATGGAATGAATGAATGAATGAAGGCCCTGCATAACAACAATAAACCATTCACTTTTCACCCTCAGGCCACACAAAGCATCCCATGATGGAATGAATGAATGAATGAATGAAGACCCTGCATAACAACAATAAACCAATTCACTTTTCCCCCTCAGGCCACACAGAGCATCCCATGATGGAATGAATGAATGAATGAAGACCCTGCATAACAACAATAAATCATTCACTTTTCACCCTCAGGCCACACAAAGCATACCATGATGGAATGAATGAATGAATGAAGACCCTGCATAACAACAATAAACCAATTCACTTTTCACCCTCAGGCCACACAAAGCATACCATGATGGAATGAATGAATGAATGAAGACCCTGCATAACAACAATAAACCAATTCACTTTTCACCCTCAGGCCACACAAAGCATACCATGATGGAATGAATGAATGAATGAAGACCCTGCATAACAACAATAAACCAATTCACTTTTCACCCTCAGGCCACACAAAGCATACCATGATGGAATGAATGAATGAATGAAGACCCTGCATAACAACAATAAACCATTCAATTTTCACCCTCAGGCCACACAAAGCATCCCATGATGGAATGAATGAATGAATGAATGTGGTCAGAGACATGTGTTCATAATGAGAGTCGAGGGGTCCGCAGTGTCGGCACAACAATGTTTGTACGTGATGCTGCACTGAATTAATGACAACATCATAAAAGCTTTATTTTACAAGTGTAAAATGAAGTGAAGCCCTCAACTATTAGTGACAATGCGACACAGATACTGTACACAGTAGAGGATTATGGCTCAAGCATCCACAACCTCCATAAAAAGTGCAGATTCCTTATTTTATACACAAAGCAATGAAACGCCAAGCTTGGTCATTACCTTTTTTTTATTTGTTTTGCAGCTTTTTTCTCCCCTTTCTTACAGCCGTGCCGCCTGTTTCGTCAGCCACACCATTTTTACAATGGCAGATGCTTCCTTTGGGTCTTGTTTAGTGCGAAGTGGAGTGGTCAGCATCCTCTTGGACCTTTTAATACCTTTGGCTCTGCGGGGAGGGCTGCACAAACAAATATTTACCGTACATGTAGCAAGGAATTAGTGTGCTTCACTTGCTCCCCCGCCATTACTGCATATTGTTGTATACATGTGTATACATTACTGCATACTGCTGTATACATGTGTATACATTACTGCATACTGCTGTATACATGTGTATACATTACTGCATACTGCTGTATACATGTGTATACATTACTGCATACTGCTGTATACATGTGTATACATTACTGCATACTGCTGTATACATGTGTATACATTACTGCATACTGCTGTATACATGTGTATACATTACTGCATACTGCTGTATACATGTGTATACATTACTGCATATTGTTGTATACATGTGTATACATTACTGCATATTGCTGTATACATGTGGATACATTAGGAAGGGAATCAACATGCTGTTGGCATTACTCCATGCTGTTTGAATTCAATCTGTTCCAGGGTAAAACTGTGTCTTCAACTATAAAGTGATGAAAGTGACAAAGCAGAGACCGGGTGTAATCACAAAGCCTCCCAGCACATTTCCGTTCTGAATAATCACGTATTGTGCGTACTGAGCTGCTTGCATAATGTGTGACTCCTCCCTTTAGAACAGTGGTTCTTAACCTGGGTTCGATCGAACCCTAGGGGTTCATTGAGTCGGAGGTCAAGACACACTCGAGTCATCGTGTAAATAAAAACTTCTCCCTACCGGCATATTATGGATACCCCCAAACAATGTTCCCTCTAATTTTCCATCTGATTTGCAGGTGTGTCATTTGTTGTGAGTTCATGCACTGTTGGGTTTTTTCTTTGAACAAGGTGATGTTCGTGCGCGGTTCATTTTGTGCACCAGTAAAGAAAACATATAACTGTCTTGAATTTGAAAACATATATATTTTTGTTTCACTAAAGAAGGGTTCGATGAATGCACATATGAAACTGGTGGGGTTTGGTACCTCCAACAAGGTTAAGAACCACTGCATTGGAAGCAGCCTCAGCTATGTAACTAGGGAACTCCTGAATAAAAAGGGGGTGGGTTGATGCAGGGGCTGTTCCTCAGAGCGTAGGGTGAAACTGTAACTGAGTGTGCAGCTCCATGCGTTCTCCTCATGAGCAAAATGTAAGTCTGTCTCTGCCTGATTCCTTGCTTCTTGTTCTGTTTAATAGATAGTTCGGTGCTTAAACCTGACAACCACACTGCCACTCATCCCTAATATGTGGCACACACATGCTTGTCGACTTTGGCATCCCAGTGATCACACTGCCACTCATCCCTAATATGTGGCACACACATGCTTGTAGACTCTTTGCTTCAGGAAATAAATTGCTATGTTTCACAACACAATGCCACAATTGAGACTCTTGATGGCAGATACTTAAGGAGGAATGATTTTTAGTTTGTTCCAAAAGCTTCCGCCTGCCCGTCGCCCTCCCCAGGAGAACCTCAACAAATTTGCTTTGCTCCCATTAGTCTGCAGCAGCTGTTGATTAAGTTTCAATAGACTCACTAGTTGGTTTCCTCCTCTTAGCCTCCTAATGAATGTCGGCGCTGATTTGGCTGCCGTTGTCTTCCCTCATCACTGCAAATTGCCACTGAGTGCCGCCGCGCCGTGGAATCAATGGCGTCGGACGATACGAGCCTCAGACGCTGGCAGATTACTGATGAGAACAATCGGAGGTGTTGAGCTGTGGTTTGAAAAAGAGCTGTTTGTGTTTGTCTACATGTTGGAAGTGAAATCAATGTAAGCTGCGGCAAACAGCTTTACTGTTGGCAGGCCGGCATAATTGGCTTGAGGTGATGCATGCTGGAACAAAGGTAAGACATGGCACATCAGTCAGTGTGCATGGAGATCCACAAACATAATAATAGTTGGCTTGAGCTGATGCATGCTGGAACAAAGGTAAGACATGGCACATCAGTCAGTGTGCATGGAGATCCACAAACATAATAATAGTTGGCTTGAGCTGATGCATGCTGGAACAAAGGTAAGACATGGCACATCAGTCAGTGTGCATGGAGATCCACAAAGATCGTGGCCAATGGGATTGTTTCTCCATCCTTCCCTATTCTCTCTGTCTTCAGTCAGCTACCTTTTTGAGGACGAGGCGGCGTGATTCATCATTTTGCTCATTGAATTTTTATTCCTCCTACCCCTGTGGTTTTTTACCTTCATTTTCTCCTTTCCCTTTGTATTTTATCCGGAAGATCTCTCCATCTTCTCAATGTGCTTGTTTGTACAGCAGAAAAAGGCCATGAATCACACCTGCATCTGCACTCTGCATAATGTATCTCATGTTTGGATGAGGATCCTATGAATAATACAAGATTCTCAGTCTTGGATGCCAGTACAGATGATAATAAAGCAGGTTTCTAGTAATGTGGGCCAACCTGGAGAGCCTCAATGCATTAGCTGCTGGATGGCCGGTGATAAATCAGGCGATTGCCTGGCACTGGTCGCTCCCTGCGGAGGCCTCCCGGAGCTGTGCCATACGATGAGGCGAGGCCTTCACAATGCCCTCCTTACCCGGCACCACAGGTCTCCGGGGTGGCTTTTAATCGCCACAAATGGGCGGCGATAACAACTGGCCGTATTTCACGCTCTGTCCAATAGTTACGACCTGCTGTAGGTTTTACGACGAGATGTCAGGTTCCTGGCATAATTGGCTCTTCTGTGTGGATTTTACGAGTCTGTTTACTCTGTGTAGAGCACTCGTCTCTGGGATGCACTCCTCGGGGTCCGCTGGGCCGTTCATACACTCTCAGCCTCCGTCTGGTGGGGGAGGCATTGTAAGGATCCCATCCCGGGCGGTCTCCTGATTGATGCGCCTTAGGCTAAAACCGGTGGCGCTTGGGGTTATCTGACAACTGAATCTTTGTCTTGGCCGATCACGGGCTGTTTTTCAAACTGGTCTGGTAAAGATGAGCATGACAAAACATCATTTGGTTGCTTGTGTGAAACTTGTGGAGTCAATGACTGTATCGCACAATGTTACTGTTTTCCCTCAGTGAACCAGAACTTCCTCAATGTCAGCAGCTCTTGTCAATCACAAGACCTTGATGCCACCACCACCACCACCATGCTTGACTCTAGGCTCGACACAATTCTCCTGCTACTCACTTGTCTTGCCAGCTATTTAGGCAATAATGTCTGTTCTTTGACCCATTTTCAGTAGAGATGTCCACATCCCATAATCTGGGGTCGATACTTGCCTTTTTGAACTGATCAGCTTGTACAGGCCAGCCGATCTTAACCACAGCTATGTCCTACTTTGTACAAGGTTAAGGATAGTACTAACATGAACGATTCCTTCAAAATGGATGCATAATTACATTTCGGGATTCCTTCGGACTAGATCTGAGCAGTCTAAGACTACATCTGACCAATCCAAGTCTAAGAATAGACCTGCGCAATCTAAGACTAGATCTGACCAATCTAAATCTAAGACTAGATCTGACCAATCTAAGTCTAAGACTAGATGTGACAACAATAGAACAACATCAGCAAATACATTATATACAAATATGATAGTAAAAGTGATATCAAATAAGCAGTTAGTGAAATAAATAATAATACAGAAATGACAATGAGCATTATTACACTACAAATGGATCAATACAAATACCAATAGAAATATCAATATTGATAATGAATAATAACAATAATTACTTCTATTATCAACAATACAGTTGTTCAAATGCTACAATACATATATGTCATGATAACTAGAGATACAAAAGAAAGCAGATAAATGGAGGGGAAGAAAGAGAAGCAACCTATATTAACCTTGTAGATTGTTATAGTAACAATAGGTTAAGCTTTGTCAGTGTGCCATGTGTTATACCCAGTTTACCCTAGGGCAACAACGTTAATATATGTTTGATGAAACATGATTATGTGCATGAGTGTATGTATGTATGTATATGTACTTGTATATGTACAGTATGTGTATATGTGTGCTTGTACAGTGAATGTATATGTACAGTATGTGTATATGTATGTTTGTACAGTGAATGTATATGTACAGTATGTGTATATGTGTTTGTATAGTGAATGTATATGTACAGTATGTGTATATGTGTTTTTATAGTGAATGTATATGTACAGTATGTGTATATGTATGTTTGTACAGTGAATGTATATGTACAGTATGTGTATATGTGTTTGTACAGTGAATGTATATGTACAGTATGTGTATATGTGTGTTTGTACAGTGAATGTATATGTACAGTATGTGTATATGTATGTTTGTACAGTGAATGTGTGTGTGGATGTACAAACATTGAGTGTGTAGGTATGTACTGTATTTGTGTATGTATGTGGGAGCGTAGCTATGTACAGTATGTATGTAGAAAATAAAGAAAAGAAGGTGTAAGGCAAGCATTATTTAGTTGAGTCTTCTTCCATCCTGAAATGTTGGACTTCTTGGGGACAGAAGTGCATTGCAATGATTGCTGCCATATTGACATGTTATTGCAGCATCCCTCACTTCTTATCTTTGCTTTGCATTTCAAGTTGGAGAAGGCATTGCTCAGCATTTACAATCACAGAGAGAGAGAGAGAGAGAAAATAATACATTTTTACATGCATCGCAATTTGAACATGGACGATCGATTAGTAAACATCATTAGATAATGGATGTATTTATTGTAAATAAAGTACAGTTGTAAAATGTGTCTGACTGTAGCGAGACACCTCACTGACAGATCTGACCAGTTCCTTCAATATCGGGCATTTATGTTCCAGTTTTACACTAATTTATTTCCACGAATATGATGGGAATGTCTTATTAGAAATGCACTGTTTTTAAAAGTTGCAAGTGATAAACACTCATTTAGTCAAATGAAAATAAATAAATAAATATATATTTATATACATAAATAAAGATGCACCAATAATTGAATCATAATCAAATCATGAAGTGCCCAAAGATTCCCACCTCTAGTATGTAGTATATGAATGTGTGTGTGTGTGTATATATATATATATATATATATATATATATATATATATATATATATATATATATATATATATATATATATATATATATACTTATACACATGATTGATTGATTGATTGAGACTTTTATTAGTAGATTGCACAGTACAGTACATATTCCGTACAATTGACCACTAAATGGTAACACCCCAATACGTTTTTGTACTTGTTTAAGTCGGGGTCCACGTTAATCAATTCATGGTAATGTATATATATATATATATATATATATATATATATATATATATATATATATATATATATATATATATATATATATATATATATATATATATATATGTATATATATATATATATATATGTATATATATATATATATATATATATATATATATATATATATATATATATATATATATATATATATATATATATATATATATATATATATATATATATATATATATATATATATATATATATATATCCTGGATTATACTTTGTCTTGTCTTCACAATGTGGTAGTCCTTGGGGATGGACTCAATGCTCCTGGATTATACTTTGTCTTGTCTTCACAAAGCAAAGAAGCTGAGTAGAAGGTTCAGCCATACAACAGCTTGTGGTGGGAGGTGTGCCCTTCTCACGTTCTCGGGGTCTTCTGTAGTGTTCATCAATTTGGAGGAGCTATTATTGTAGGAAGGGAGATGTCAGGTAATCATTTGATGTTTCCTCCCCTAATCACGCCGCTGCAGACTTGCCTAAAGGTTAAAGCATCCTCTGGAGTTCTTCCCCCACCGCTTCAAGTCAGCATTTTATGGCTTTATACTTTTTATGTTTGTTTGTCGGAGCTCATCTGTCGGCAATAACCTTAAAGACTCTGAGAAGTTTGGAGGCGGCAAACAACTTGAGCCGCCGCACACTTTTAAAGAAGAAAAGGGAAAAAAACAAGACTGCAATAATGTTGATAAACTGTAGGTCATGAAAGATGCGCTCGCAAAAAAATATGTTTGTTGTGTGTGTATTTGTGTGTGTGTGCGTTTGTGTGTGTGTGTTGCGCTTTTGGAGGGAATAAATGACGTGAACATATCCTCTGTAGCCTTATTATGCTCCATGTGGTCAGAAGGGATGCTATGATTCATGGCTATCATTATCACGGTGACTTGCAGCACTGAAGCCATGACATGTCAGCAAACAGCAGGGGGCGCCATTAATTACATCTGAACTTGTTGACTGTCTGAAATAATGTCGCTCTCCACAGGGAATGAAATGATCCAAACAACACAATGATATTGTCATGACAACTGGACTGTTGGGATGACATCAATGTTCAATCTGAAGAGTCCAATGAGAATATTCACAAGTACTGCATGTCATTTGTGGAAATATAGATATTAAAAAAAAAAACATTTTAATTAGCATTTCTATTTGCATCAGCAGCTGCTTTTTGAAAGAAGTCAGCTGTGTGTGCAGTGCAAGGTGACATGTGTCATCTTGTAAACTTCAAACAGTCATCACAATTACACTCGGCTTTATATATGGCATTCATCTTTTGGTTAGACTAAGGAGAGATGACGGCAACAGACACCAGGGGGGAGTATGCACAAAGATTTATTATATATATATATATATATATATATATATATATATATATATATATATATATATATATATATATATATATATATATATATAGACCATTATATATAATAATAAAACAATAATTATATAAACTAAGGAAATGGAGTGTGAACTAGATCCAAAAGCGTATGTGGTGTGAGGCTATGTGTGTAGTTAGCTGAGGTGTGTGTTACCAAATGTCGTTGAGAGCGAAGGAACACGGAAGTCCGTGGGGCAGGCAGATGATCCAGGGGCGAGAGAAAGAGAGACGTCAAGAGATCCGTGTCCAAACGGACAGGTCGAGATCCAAGAGGCAGTCCGGGACGCAGGGGGAGAAAGGAGGAATGTCGAGACGCACGGCTCGACACGTGGAACAAAGGCAGACTGCAGGAAGGACGACAAGGGAAAACGTGAGACCATATAAACACGACGGTGGAAAACACAGAGAGCGAAGCAAGGTTTTGCATAGAGCAGGGCGAGGCTTACTGTACGCGAACAGAAGGTTATATTCCGGCCAGGCATGGCAGGTTGTGCGGGCTTATGAAGGCAGCTCCTTCATTACAGGCGGGTGCGCTGATTGCCGGTGAATGATTGCAGCTGGTGGCTGCTGCAGGGCGGAGACGCGCCCTGGATGTGCAAGTGTGCTTCACTACACACCGTGGGAGGATACAATAGCTCACCGCCATCAAGCTAGCGCTCCACAATGTAAACAAACGCCATGGGTGGATCCACACCTGACATCCACTGTAATGATACCAAGTACAAGAGCGTATTTAGTCGATACTACTATGATTACATCCATATTTTTTATCGTCACTAAATCTTTTTTTACTTTAAAAAAAAAAATGTATATTATGTTTATAAAGTCAGTAAATATGTCCCTGGACACATGAGGACTTTGAATATGACCAATGTATGATCCTGTAACTACTTGGTATCACATCCATACCTAAATGTGTGGTATCATCCAAAACTAATGTCAAGTATCAAAGAAGAGAAGAATAAGTGATTATTACATTTGAACAGAAGTGTAGATAGAACATGTTCAAACAGAAAATAAGCAGATATTAACAGTAAATGAAAAAGTAGATTAATAATCCATTTTTACAGTTTGTCCCTCATAATGTGTACAAAATAATAGATGTATAAATGACACAATATGTTACTGCATACGACTAATTAGGAGTCTTTGTTTGTTTACTTACTACTAAAAGACAAGTTGTCTAGTATGTTCAACATTTTATTTAAGGACTAAATGACAATAATAAACATATGTTTCATGTACGTTTTGTTACAATAAAGACAATAATGACATTTTTTGTGGTCACCTTTATTTAGAAAAGTATTGAAATACATTGTCCTACTGGGACAACCTTAGTGTAGCATTTCACCCACATTAAGCTGGGATAGGCTCCAGCCACCCCCCTGCGACCCCTAGAGGGACAAGCGGTATAAAATGGATGGCTGGATGGAAGGTTCCAGGGCCAGATATGTGGTATAGACAGTGGATGGATGGTGGAACATCCTGAATATAGACAAAAGAAGGGAGCGATTGCCTATGTGACAGAATCCTCCATGAGGAGGCTTGACAGGAGAAAAACGAGGCTTTTCCCCCAGGTAGTCACAATAATAGTGCAGACATCCTATTGTCTTTCATTTCCTCTCCACCTTTCCCTGAGTGACACCATCACAGTGGCACACTCCCCTGTGTGTGTGTGTGTGTGTGTGTGTGTGTGTGTGTGTGTGTGTGTGTGTGTGTGTGTGTGTGTGTATGTGTGTGTGTGTGTGTGTGTGTGTGTGTATGTGTGCCCTTGTCTGCTTTCGGTGCTGCCAGCGTGGACTCATGCTGTGCAGTATCGTCGCTGCCTCACCTGCTGTGTCTTATCACACACACACACACGCACACGCACACACACACACGCACACGCACACGCACACACACACACACACACACACACACACACACACACACACACACACACACACGTCTTGATGAATAATGAAGAAGGTAACTGTGTAGATAAGAGGCCAGTGCACCTGAAGGAGTGTTTTCTCGACACCTTTATGTCAAACACCTTTGAATTAAACACACACTTTCTCTGCTGGCTTCACGTCAAGAAGACTGACATTTTAGGTACACACTAACGCTTTCTTCCTACATTATATATATACACACTGCAAGTATATATATCATGTAGTAACAGACACCTTCATAACAATATGTAATATGTACAATATACACACTGCAAGTATATATATAATGTAGTAACAGACACCTTCATAACAATATGTAATATGTACAATATACACACTGCAAGTATATATATATATATATATATATATATATATATATATATATATATATATATATATATATATATATATATATATATATATATATATATATATATATATATATATATGTGTGGGAAAAAATCACAAGACTATTTCATCTCTACAGGCCTGTTTCATGAGGGGTTTCCTCAATCCTCAGGAGATTTGAGGAAACCCTGAGGATTGAGGAAACCCCTCATGAAACAGGCCTGTAGAGATGAAATAGTCTTGTGATTTTTTCCCACACATACATATTACGCTCTACCACGGTATCGAGCACTATTTTTTGGATAATCTAATTAAGACATATATATATATATATATATATATATATATATATATATATATATATATATATATATATATATATATATATATATATATATATATATATATATATATATATATTAATAATAATGATAATAATAACTGGGATTTATATAGCGCTTTTCTAAGTACCCAAAGTCGCTTTACATGTTAAAAACCCATCATTCATTCACACCTAGTGGTGGTAAGCTACTTTCGTAGCCACAGCTGCCCTGGGGTAGACTGACGGTATATATATATATATATATATATATATATATATATATATATATATATATATATATATATATATATATATATATATATATGTCAGGTTGGGCTTATACTGCCACAGGTAAGATGTACCCCCGTGCTACCTGCCACATATACCTTAAAATAAGTATATTCTCACTAATAACAAGTGCACTTTTCTTGGTATAAAAAAAAAAGAGACCTTTTTGCTCAATATGTTGAAAAATACTCTTAAATGAAGTAAATGCTAGTGCCATTATCTTGACATAATGATATGCACTCGGCATTACATTTCTTGAAAGCAGCAAACTTATACTAAAAACTAATTTATTGTTGTTAATGGAAAGGCAACAAGGCAAGCGCTTGTTACTCTCGGGGTCTCCTAGCCGCTCATATATTTATATATATACAGCCTGGCCCATTTTTTTTTTATTGTAATTTTGTAGAATTCATCTGAATGTGCAAGAACTATTTCTGTTCAAAATTGTTTGAAATGTCAAATGTTTAAATATTAACTGTCAGTTTACTGTACTGTGCCAACTGTACTACTATATGAGTACATATTTTCTATTGTTTCATTGGAAATAAAACAGCAAATTCCATTTGGCTGTCATCTGTTTTAATTATGAGACACAAAGTCATGATTTTTTATTTCATGCTTGAAGTAAGAAATGATGACTTTAAAAAAGTAGTTTTCTACTTGTGAGTGTTGATGACACAACACTTGATATTCTAGTTTCAAGCATGTTTTACTCAATATAGCTCATCAAATCTCAGCAACAAGCTGTAATATCTTACTGACATCATTTAGGAGCAAAACACTTCAAACAAGTAAAACACTCTAACATCAAATCTGCTTAGTGAGAAGAATGATCTTATCAGACAGAAAATAAGCAAATATCACCTTATTTGACATATGTCATCTTACTTAGATTTCAGTTTTTGCAGTGCAAACACTTGCTCTCCAAACAGATGACCTTTTTGGATTCTGAAAAGTCCCTTTTTTTGTGCATAAGCTGAGGTGCTGAGCCAGATGTTTGCATGTGCTAATGGAGGATGCTGCTATCATGAGAGCCATTAACTCTTTTATGACATTGTGGATTATGGATGCCTTGTGCAGGCCGCTTCATCTCAGGTCATAAACGTCGGCCCCGTCAGCAAAGTCCACTCATTAGGAGACATTTAACTGTAATTATTTATTGATAACTTTTCCCCATCTATTTTTCTGACCTTTGGTCGATGACTTGGTCCATGTTGGTCGCTGTCGCGTTAGACCAGAAGTCATTTTCATGAGCTTTTGTTCAAGTCCAATAAGTCCTGTTTTTAAAAAGTATTTCTGTAAACAACATGCAATCACGCCAATAGAATGTGCGCACATACACTGCAAAAAGTGACATCTAAGTAAGATGAAATATGTCAAATAAGGTGATATTTGCTTATTTTCTGTCTGATAAGATCATTCTTTTCACTAAGCAGATTTGATGTTAGAGTGTTTTACTTGTTTGAAGTGTTTTGCTCCTAAATGATGTCAGTAAGATATTACAGCTTGTTGCTGAGATTTGATGAGCTATATTGAGTAAAACATGCTTGAAACTAGAATATCAAGTGTTGCAAAGCTGTGTCATCAACACTCACAAGTATAAAACTACTTTTTTAAAGTCATCATTTCTTATTTTAAGTATGAAAAAAAAAATCATGACTTTGACACAATTGTGTCTCATAATTAAAACAGATGACAGCCAAATGGACTTTGCTGTTTTATTTTCAATGAAACAATAGGAAATATGTACTCATATAGTAGTACAGTTGGCACAGTACAGTAAACTGACAGTTAATATTTAAACATTTGACATTTCTAACAATTTTGAACAGAAATAGTTCATGCACATTCAGATACATTCTTCAAAATTACAATTAAAAAAATGTTGTCCGGGGGCCGGGCTGTATATATGCACACTAATTGACTGAAAGAGCACGCACTTGGCGCGATGATGTCATGTTATCCATGGAAAAATGCATTTTTAGACAATATGATTTGCCTGAGCGGCTAGGAGACCCCGAGAGTAACAAGCGCTTGCCTTGTTGCCTTTCCATTAACAACAATAAATTAGTTTTTAGTATAAGTTTGCTGCTTTCAAGAAATGTAATGCCGAGTGCATATCATTATGTCAAGATAATGGCACTAGCATTTACTTCATTTAAGAATATTCTTCAACATATTGAGCAAAAAGGTCTAATTTTTTTCTACCAAGAAAAGTGCACTTGTTATTAGTGAGAATATACTTATATTAAGGTGTTTTGGGTTCATTGAGGTTAGCTAATTTGACTTGTTTTGGAAAGTCTTGACAAGCCAAATGTTCTTGTTCTATTGGCAGATCATTTTGCTTAGTTAAAAAAAAATACCCCTCATTTTTGTATTTTTTTTTCTTGTTTTTGAACACTGACTTTTTGCAGTGTATTGACTTATGGCAGCAGAGAGATCTTCATAACCCATCAAGTAAGAAGAGGACTGGGACTATGTTTGTGATAAATAGTTGACGTCATGGAGCGTGTCCAGTTCTATTGGCCGCGTGATGGCGTGCCAATGAAAGTCTGCCCCGGAACGTGGGCGAGCACCAGCATCATAAAGCTGGCCAACCCTCACACTTTATCAATGACATTTTTGCTCACTTAAGGTTTTATTAGGCGACACTACGCCGCAGACAAGCGTGCATGAAGCTCTGCTGAGGAAATGTCATGAGGAGGTCACCGTGAAGGAGTCATCAGCTCTGGGTTTTATACAAACCCCGTTTCCATATGAGTTGGGAAATGGTGTTAGATGTAAATATTAACGGAATACAATGATTTGCAAATCCTTTTCAAGCCATATTCAGTTGAATATGCTACAAAGACAACATATTTGACGTTCAAACTCATAAACTTTATTGTTTTTTTGCAAATAATCATTAACTTAGAATTTCATGGCTGCAACACGTGCCAAAGTAGTTGGGAAAGGGCATGTTCACCACTGTGTTACATGGCCTTTCCTTTGAACAACACTCAGTAAAGGTTTGGGAAGTGAGGAGACACATTTTTGAAGTGGAATTCTTTCCCATTCTTGCTTGATGTACAGCTTAAGTTGTTCAACAGTCCGAGGGTCTCCCTTCTGCTATTTTAGGCTTCATAATGCGCCACACATTTTCAATGGGAGACAGGTCTGGACTACAGGCAGGCCAGTCTAGTACCCGCACTCTTTTACTATGAAGCCACGTTTTGCTGAGATATTCTGGGGCATTCACTGTGTCCACTTGCGCTGGGGAGGCTCTTAACCCACATTTTTGCTAGCAAGCCATAGCATAACTTGGCCAAGAGACAGCTTGAATGGCCCAGAAGGTGTGAGCTGGGGTACACGTAAGCCGTGGTACCACTGTACTACAAATAGTACCTTGTCATAGCCACTTTTGTCCATAGAAAAGTGGTCATTAGGAGAGTCCTGCTGAGTCGGATCACAGGCTTCTCTAAACTGTTGCCACAAAGTTGGAAATAAAGAGTTCAATTGTTGAGGAGGACCTAAGCCAAAACCATAAATACCACCAATTTGAGTTGGCAACAAGAACCTAGCACAGTTCTTAGGAAACTGATTGGATTAGTAAAGGCCGACTGGACTAGGACTTGGAAATACATAGCCTTTCTTTCATTGTCCACTTCTAAAGCTTGCAAGGGGAATCAATCGAGTATCTTCATGTTCTTTGTTCAAATGGTGTCAGCAGCTCTTAAAAACATTGTTGTTTTTCCTCACTTTCATCTTGCTGAGACAAGGAGGAGCCTGCCTCTGCTTGGCTGTCTCCATCAAGGTGACACATCAATCACACAGCTCTTTATCTCGCCCACAAAAGATGCACTCAGCGGGCATGGACATTCATATTTCTCCTCAAAAAACTTATTTCCAAACCCACACAGGCAATATTTTACACCAACACTTGGGTATGTGTCATTAACCGGGACTGGGTGCTGGTCTGGAGCTAACGTCCAGGACCACAGAGCTGGTGTCTGCTGGGTTATGGTGGACCCAAAAGGATGGCGAGATAAAAAGAGGGTGACAGGCTCCATCCATCAGACCAAGAGGTGGCACAGATGACTCCCTCCGTGGGCGAGAAGACATGGACGTGCTTGTCATTAGTGGACAAGTCTGGACCATAGGCATGTCATTAATGGAGAAGCCTGGACCATAGGCATGTCATTAATGGAGAAGCCTGGACCATAGGCATGTCATTAATGGAGAAGCCTGGACCATAGGCATGTCATTAATGGAGAAGCCTGGACCATAGGCATGTCATTAATGGAGAAGCCTGGACCATAGGCATGTCATTAATGGTGAAGCCTGGACCATAGGCATGTCATTAATGGAGAAGTCTGGACCATAGGCATGTCATTAATGGAGAAGCCTGGACCATAGGCATGTCATTAATGGAGAAGCCTGGACCATAGGCATGTCATTAATGGAGAAGTCTGGACCATAGGCATACCATTAATGGAGAAGCCTGGACCATAGGCATGTCATTAATGGAGAAGTCTGGACCATAGGCATGTCATTAATGGAGAAGCCTGGACCATAGGCATGTCATTAATGGAGAAGCCTGGACCATAGGTATGTCATTAATGGAGAAGCCTGGACCATAGGCATGTCATTAATGGAGAAGTCTGGACCATAGGCATGTCATTAATGGAGAAGTCTGGACCATAGGCATGTCATTAATGGAGAAGCCTGGACCATAGGCATACCATTAATGGAGAAGTCTGGACCATAGGCATGTCATTAATGGAGAAGCCTGGACCATAGGCATGTCATTAATGGAGAAGCCTGGACCATAGGCATGTCATTAATGGAGAAGCCTGGACCATAGGCATGTCATTAATGGAGAAGCCTGGACCATAGGCATGTCATTAATGGAGAAGCCTGGACCATAGGCATGTCATTAATGGAGAAGCCTGGACCATAGGCATGTCATTAATGGAGAAGCCTGGACCATAGGCATGTCATTAATGGAGAAGTCTGGACCATAGACATGTCATTAATGGAGAAGCCTGGACCATAGGCATGTCATTAATGGAGAAGCCTGGACCATAGGTATGTCATTAATGGAGAAGCCTGGACCATAGGCATGTCATTAATGGAGAAGTCTGGACCATAGGCATGTCATTAATGGAGAAGCCTGGACCATAGGCATGTCATTAATGGAGAAGCCTGGACCATAGGCATGTCATTAATGGAGAAGCCTGGACCATAGGCATGTCATTAATGGAGAAGCCTGGACCATAGGCATGTCATTGATGGAGAAGCCTGGACCATAGGCATGTCATTAATGGAGAAGCCTGGACCATAGGCATACCATTAATGGAGAAGCCTGGACCATAGGCATACCATTAATGGAGAAGCCTGGACCATAGGCATGTCATTAATGGAGAAGCCTGGACCATAGGCATGTCATTAATGGAGAAGTCTGGACCATAGGCATGTCATTAATGGAGAAGTCTGGACCATAGGCATACCATTAATGGAGAAGCCTGGACCATAGGCATACCATTAATGGAGAAGCCCGGACCATAGGCATGTCATTGATGGAGAAGCCTGGACCATAGGCATGTCATTAATGGAGAAGCCTGGACCATAGGCATACCATTAATGGAGAAGCCTGGACCATAGGCATGTCATTAATGGAGAAGTCTGGACCATAGGCATGTCATAAATGGAGAAGCCTGGACCATAGGCATGTCATTAATGGAGAAGCCTGGACCATAGGCATGGAAGTCAATCATCCTCCCCTCACATATCCATGAAACCTCCTGATCAATTTAAGTGGACCCCGACTTAAACAAGTTGAAAAACTTATTCGGGTGTTACCATTTAGTGGTCAATTGTACGGAATATGTACTTCACTGTGCAACCTACTAATAAAAGTCTCAATCAATCAATCAATCAATCAATCAAATGACCAATACCAGATTCACATACAGTCCCAGTCAAAAGTTTGGAGACACTTTCTTATTCAATAGGGTGCTACAGTTTTAGCTCGTAACAAGAGGTAGCCTGTTAAAACGACACCTTTCCACAAATGTCATCAAATAATTGCATTTTAAGACGTTTTACACTTAAAC
>NC_084740.1:62627906-62632906 GCF_033978785.1 Entelurus aequoreus
GAACACGCAAAACTGGAATGGTGTGATCGGCGCCCACGGCATTGGAAAAGTCAACCCCAATGGCATGAGACTCCTTAGTCTCTGTGCGGAACACGATCTTACCATCACAAACACCATCTTCCAACAAAAGAACAAATATAAGGCATCCTGGATGCATCCCAGGTCCAAACACTGGCACCTGATCGACTATGCAATCGTGAGGAGGGCTGACCTCAAGGACGTGCTCATTACAAGAGCTATGCGAGGGGCAGACTGCTGGACCGACCACCGCATGATTCTGACAAAGGTCAGAATGCACGTTCGGCCCCTAACGCGTCACGGTGCACCAAAGAGGAAAACACTCAACTGTGCCAGACTCTCCAGCAGCGACACCCGTGACAACTTCCGTCGCTCCCTAGCTGAGAAGCTGGCAGACATTGAGCCGCTGATCACCTCAGAGTCTGGGATGGATGAGAAGTGGACCTCTCTATCCACCATCCTCTTTGACACTGCAGCCCAAGCCATTGGTTTTAAAACCAAGAAACACCAGGACTGGTTTGACCAGAATGCTGGAGAGATCTCCACCCTCCTGTACAGAATGCACAAGGCACACAGAGCCACCCTGAACAACCCACAATCCCAATTCCATAAAAAGCAATGGCAAGCCCTTCGTTCTGAGGCCCAAACAACTCTCAGAAAACTGCAAGATGAGTGGTGGATCTCAAAGGCCAATGAAATCCAGTCTCACGCTGATAGAAACGATATGCACAGTTTCTATGATGCAGTGAAAACCATCTACGGCCCCAGAAACTGCTCCCTGGCACCTGTTAGATCTGCTGATGGAACATCTTTAATCAAGGATCAGGCTATGATAGTGGAGCGGTGGGCTGAGCATTTTAACACCGTGCTCAACCAGCCCACCCCAGTGGACCCAACTGTCCTTGCAGAGCTCCCTGAACATCCTAGCTTGCCAGATCTCGACCTCCCCCCAACCTTCAAAGAAATACTGCATGCAGTCAAAACCCTGAAAAACAATAAATCCCCTGGACCTGACAGCATCCCGGCTGAACTTCTCAAGGAAGGAGGCTACCTCTGTACACGGACACTGTATCTCTACATTTCAGAGGTGTGGAGACGAGAGTGTGTCCCGCAACAGTGGAAAGATGCCAACATTGTGACCATCTACAAGAACAAAGGAGACAAATCCATCTGCTCCAATAGTAGGGGTATCTCTCTGTTGGCCATTGCTGGAAAGGTCCTTACCAAGGTCATGCTCCGCAGACTCATCCCCGCAATATCAGAACGGGTCACCCCAGAGTCGCAGTGTGGTTTTCGGAAGGACAGGGGGACAGTTGACATGATCTTTGTGACACGTCAGCTCCAAGAGAAATGCCGGGAGCAGCACAAGGACTTGTTCATTGCCTTTGTCGACCTTTCAAAGGCATTTGACACAGTGAACAGGGACCTACTGTGGCAAGTCCTGAAGAGATTTGGGTGTCCACCCAAGTTTCTCACCATCCTTGCACAGTTCCATTCTGGGATGATGGCCCGAGTGGTAGTTGGAAGACACAGCTCAGAGCCCTTTGGTGTGAAAACTGGAGTGAAGCAGGGCTGTGTGCTGGCTCCAGTTCTCTTCAACATCTTCCTCGTCTGTGTCACAACACTGCTACGTAGGGAGATGGAGGAGCAGGCTGGAGTTACCATAGACTTCAGGCTTGATGGTAACCTGTTTAACATCAGGAGGCTACAGGCAACTACCAAACTGACCTCAGAAACCATCATTGAACTGCAATACGCCGATGACTGTGCCCTGGTTGCCCATACACCACAGGCTCTGCAAAACATCCTCTCGGCAGCTGTAACTGCATATACCAGAATGGGACTGACGATCAACACCCAGAAGACAGAGGTACTCTGTCAGTCCAGTGCTGACCTCCCACAATACCCCACAATAACCCTCACAGCAGCAGGGCAACAGCTGCTCACGGTGCCCACCTTCAAATACCTGGGGAGCATAATGTCTGACACCTGCTCAATGGATGACGAGATCCAGAACCGCCTCAAGCAAGCATCAGCATCTTTTGGTCGTCTAAGGAGAAGGGTTTTTCAGAATAGCAACCTCAAACTCCACACCAAAGTGCTGGTCTACAGAGCAGTATGCATCACTGCATTACTGTACGGATGTGAGGCATGGACTATCTACAGCCGCCATCTGAGAAGCCTGGAGACCTTCCATGTAAGATGTCTGCAGAAGATCCTTGGCATCACATGGAAGGACAGAGTGCCGCACACAGAAGTGCTGGAGAGGGCAGGCAGCTGCAGCGTGGAGTCCATCATGACCCAACATCAACTCAGGTGGTTGGGGCATGTCATCCGAATGCCCAGCCATAGACTCCCACGCAGAATCCTCTATGGTCAGTTACACCTTGGCCAACGCAGTGCTGGTGGGCAGAAGAAGCGGTTCAAAGACCAAATGAAGACCACACTGAAGAGATGCCACATCAACCCCTCTTCACTGGAGGAACTTGCTTCCTGCCGAGACCTCTGGCGCTCCCACTCCTCACAGGGAGTGGATTATATAGAGGAACAGCGCACACAACACCGTGCAGCAAAGCGTGCGAAGAGGCATGCTCGCCAAGCCAACCCTGCTCCCACCAGCACCTCCTTCACATGCCCGGTCTGTAACCGCATCTGTGGATCCAGGATCGGACTGTTCAAACATCAGCAGACTCACAAATAAAAGAAGATGGTCATCATCGCATCGATGGACAACCATAGGCAAGGGTAGGCATGTATATATATATATATATATTTATATATATATATATATATATATATATATATATATATATATATATATATATATATATATATATATATATATATATATATATATATATATATGTATATATATATATATATATATATATATATATATATATATATATATGCTTCCTCTGTATGTATGTATGTATGTATGTGTATATATACATATATATATATATATATATATATATATATATATATATATATATATATATATATATATATATATATATATATATATATATATATATATATATATATATATATATATATATGTATATATATATATATATATATATATGCTTCCTCTGTATGTATGTATGTATGTATGTGTATATATATATATATATATATATATATATATATATATATATATATATATATACATATATATACAGGTATATATACATATATATATACATATATATACATATATACATATATATATATACATATATATATATATATACACATACATTTTATTTTCATCCATTCATTCATTTTCTACCGCTTGTCTCTTTTGGGGTCGCGGGGGGTGCTGGAGCCTATCCCAGCTGCATTTGGGCGGAAGGCGGGGTACACCCTGGACAAGTCGCCACCTCATCGCAGGGCCAACACAGATAGACAGACAACATTCACACTCACATTCACACACTAGGGATCATTTAGTGTTGCCAATCAACCTATCCCCAGGTGCATGTCTGTGGAGGTGGGAGGGGCCTATCCCCAGGTGCATGTCTGTGGAGGTGGGAGGGGCCTATCCCCAGGTGCATGTCTTTGGAGGTGGGAGGAAGCCGGAGTACCCGGAGAACCCACGCAGTCACGGGGAGAACATGCAGACTCCACACAGAAAGATACTGAGGCCGGGATTGAACTCAGGACTACTCAGGACCTTCGTATTGTGAGGCACATGCACTAACCCCTGTACCACCGTGCTGCCCCCTGTTTTATTTTTTATATACTGTATATATATACATACATACATACGTTAGGTCCCTACAAGCCTGTTTCCCTGCTCGGGAAAACCTGCAAAACAGGCTTGTAGGGATGAAATAGCCTCTGTGTTTTTTCCTGACCTAACATATATCCCGCTCAACCTTGCTATGAGCGAGCAGTCGGACACGTCCAATCAAGTCCACGTAGCAAAGAGGCCTGGGTGGGATATGAACAATACGGAATTGTTCACATGAACATAAGACAATGTGGATAACGGTGGCGTGTGGGCAGAAGAACATGGTCATGAACCTGCAGTGTGAACAAGGCCCATGTTGTTGATGGGAGGCCAGGCAGTTTTATGTTTGTGTTCCATTACTGAACCCAAATGTCACGTTACACCCCGAGTGCACGCAATAGCTTATTACAGGAGGAGGCGGAGCTTAGGGCCACTTTGTGTTGCAAAGGAATTATTTGTATGTCAGAGAAAGGACCTTAATCCTGAGAACCTGAACAATCCTGCTTCTGACAGCACAGAGTCTGATATGAGCCATCCTGGACGCTTCCAGAGCCCAAGAAAAGCAAGGACCAAAGAATCTTGTGCTTTGTGGTACTGGAGACACTTCCTGGTTTTGTTGCTCAGGTGATCATTGTCAGGTGGAAGTGGGGGAAAAGAGGGCGTGTCAAAGGATTCTGGGGTGGAGCTTTTTCTCTCACCTGTATTCCCCAAAAGTGCAGTCTTCATCCTTCATGGGCTGGAACTCTGGGTCGGTATGTGCGTCCTCCTTCTCCTTCACTGCGTGCGGACAAAAGGCCAGTTCAGCCCAAGTCAACAGAACCCAGTCCCAATCCAACAGAACCCAGTCCCAAGTCAACAGAACCCAGTCCCAATCCAACAGAACCCAGTCTTGATCAAACAGAACCAAGTCCCAAGTCAACAGAACCCAGTCTTGATCCAACAGAACCCAGTCCCAAGTCAACAGAACCCAGTCCCAATCCAACAGAACCCAGTCCCAAGTCAACAGAACCCAGTCCCAATCCAACAGAACCCAGTCCCAAGTCAACAGAACCCAGTCCCAATCCAACAGAACCGAGTCCCAAGTCAACATAACCCAGTCTTGATTAAACAGAACCCAGTCCCAATCCAACAGAACCCAGTCCCAAGTCAACATAACCCAGTCTTGATTAAACAGAACCCAGTCTGCACATTCATGTTACAATTCTTTAAAAAAAAAGAACATGTAAGATCTTTGTGTTGGAAC
>NC_084740.1:62635406-62681252 GCF_033978785.1 Entelurus aequoreus
CTTTTGCTGCCGCTAATTTTGCATCTATAGTGAGAAGCTTTGGAAGGTCCGTGCAAACTAGCACAGTTACGCACAAATGGCTCCAAATATTTGGACTGTGAGAAATAAAAGTGTCAGAGATCTTCCACGTAGTGATGTCATCTCCTCTATGCTGGGAACAACATTGGCTCCTTGCAGCACACATGACGTTCAGTGTCTGCTAAAAAGTGAATTGTCTGCTAAAAAGTGGACGGTGTGGAGGAGTTTCTATGTGGCCCAGGACAGGCGGGTGGGGTTAGAGTTGTGTGCTGCATGTTCCACAACATAGCATGGCAGTAAATGAGTGTCTCCATGGCAACACCCGGCGCTGTACACACTTCAATAGATTGTTTGCAGCACTTTTGCACGTGTTTGCAATTCCGCACGCAGTCTTAGTCCACCACATGTTTTTTAGTATACACCTTTATTTAGCGCTTTTTATCGGGGATCTTAGCAGATCTGCAATTAGTTTTGGAACCAGAATAAAGAAGCACAAGTGTGAACGCAGCCTAGCCCAACGTGCAAGGCTGAAGCGGGCCCAGGAGAGCGACCCTCACCTGGCACCGTCACCGTGAGCTCCTGGGAGCGGTGGAGCTCTTGGTCGGCGTGGCCCTTGGCCACCAAGCGCACCCTATAGGAGAGGCCCTCTTTGAGGCCCCTGAGCACAAAGTTCCGAGAGCCGTTCACTAGCTCTTGCCGCCACACTCCGTCTCCGCCTACACCTGCGGGGAGGAAGGGACGCACCACACACAACAGCGTTGGTGGGAAGGTGATGACATGATGGAGCCTTGAATGATAGGACCACAGCCACTCTATTAGGTACACCTTTACTAATGAGCTGATAGGACCACACAGCCACTCTATTAGGTACACCTTTACTGATGAGCTGATAGGACCACACAGCCACTCTATTAGGTACACCTTTACTGATGAGCTGATAGGACCACACAGCCACTCTATTAGGTACACCTTTACTGATGAGCTGATAGGACCACACAGCCACTCTATTAGGTACACCTTTAACGATGAGCTGATAGGACCACACAGCCACTCTATTAGGTACACCTTTAATGATGAGCTGATAGGACCACACAGCCACTCTATTAGGTACACCTTTAATGATGAGCTGATAGGACCACACAGCCACTCTATTAGGTACACCTTTTGCGATGAGCTGATAGGACCACACAGCCACTCTATTAGGTACACCTTTAACGATGAGCTGCTAGGACCACAAAGCCACTCTATTAGGTACACCTTTAACGATGAGCTGCTAGGACCACACAGCCACTCTATTAGGTACACCTTTACTGATGAGCTGATAGGACCACACAGCCACTCTACTAGGTACACCTTTACTGATGAGCTGATAGGACCACACAGCCACTCTATTAGGTACACCTTTAGCGATGAGCTGCTAGGACCACACAGCCACTCCATTAGGTACACCTTTAATGATGAGCTGATAGGACCACACAGCCACTCTATTAGGTACACCTTTAGCGATGAGCTGATAGGACCACACAGCCACTCTATTAGGTACACCTTTACTGATGAGCTGATAGGACCACACAGACACTCTATTAGGTACACCTTTAACGATGAGCTGATAGGACCACACAGCCACTCTATTAGGAACACCTTTAACGATGAGCTGCTAGGACCACACAGCCACTCTATTAGGTACACCTTTAACGATGAGCTGCTAGGACCACGCAGCCACTCTATTAGGTACACCTTTAACGATGAGCTGCTAGGACCACACAGCCACTCTATTAGGTACACCTTTAACGATGAGCTGCTAGGACCACACAGCCACTCTATTAGGTACACCTTTACTGATGAGCTGCTAGGACCACACAGCCACTCTATTATGTATACCTGCACAATACAATACAATATCAACAATGCTTCCTGTGAGATTGACCCAGTCCGCCAGGACAGCTAGCCAGACAGGACAACAAAAATAGGGTGGATTGGACCAACAATCACAACATTTATTACCAGAACTTAACATGAGTTAGTTTATTTGCACCAGCAGGTCTTCTAGTTATATTTAGGCATAGCAACCACAAAAGAACACTAACTAGTTGTCCTTTCTTTACGTTTAGTTCTGCTCTCAAACACTACTAATGTAGTAGAGAATAAATTGGATTGCATCACAGAAAGTTTGTCAAACAAATCAAATGTTCAAACAAACATTTTGCAAAGTGATCTCTGCAGACACAAGCGGTCCAATTGTATTCCACAAAATGATGAAAGTGATATTTTTAAGAGCCATTTCCTCCATTCCATCCATCTTCAACCGCTTATCCGGAATCGGGTCGCGGGGACAACAGCTCCAGCAAAGACCCCCAGACTTCCCTCTCCAGAGCAACATTAGCGACTTCCTCCTGGGGAATTCCCGAAGCGTTCCCAGGCCAGAGAGGAGATGTAATCCCCCCATCTGGTCCTTGGCCTGCCGCGGGGCCTCCTCCCAGTGGGACGTGCAACGAGGACCTCCCTAGGGAGACGCTCGTGAGGCATCCGCATGAGATGCCCGAACCACCTAAGCTAGCTCCTTTCCAAGCGAAGGAGCAGCGGCTCTACTCCGAGTCTCTCTCGGGTGACTGAGCTTCTCACCCTATCTCTAAGGGAGATGCCAGCCACCCTTCTGAGGAAACTCATTTCGGCCGCTTGTATCCGTGATCTTATTCTTTCGGTCATGACCCACACTTCATGACCATAGGTGAGAGTAGGAATGCAGATAGCTCGGTAGACCGAGAGTTTTGCCTTCTGGCTCAGCTCTCGTTTCGTCACAACAGTGCGGCAGAGAGACTGCAATACTGCCCCAGCTGCTCCGATTCTCCGGCTGATTTCCTTCTCCATCTTTCCCTCACTCGTGAACAAGACCCCAAGATACTTAAACTCCTCCACCTGGGACAGAGTCTCGTCCCCTACCTGGACTGTACAATCCATCGGTTTCCTGCTGAGAACCATGGCCTCAGATTTGGAGATGCCGATCCTCATTCCAGCCGCTGAATACTCGGCTGCGAACCGATCCAGTGAGAGCTGAAGGTCACGAACCGAAGGTGCCATCAGGACCACAACATCTGCAAAGAGCAGTGACGCAACCTTTAGCCCCCCCAAGATGTATACCCTCTCCGCGATGGCCACGACTCCGCCTAGTAATCCTGTCCATGAAAATCACAAACAGGATAGGTGACAGAGCGGAGCCCTGGCGGAGACCAACCCCCACTGGAAACGGATCCGACTTACATCCAAGCACCCGGACACAACTCTCGCTTTGGTTGTACAGAGATTGGATGGCCCTCAGCAGGGTTCCCCTCACTCCGTACTCCCTCAGCACCTCCCACAAGATCTCCCGGGGGAAACACGGTCATACGCCTTCTCCAAATCCACAAAGCACATGTAGACTGGATAGGCATACTCCCAAGCCTTCTCCAGGATTCCCGCAAGAGTAAAGAGCTGGTCAGTTGTTCCACGACCAGGACGGAATCCACATTGCTCCTCTTGAATCTGAGGTTCGACTATCGGCCGGACCCTCCTTTCCAGTACCTTGGCGTGAACTTTCCCAGGGAGGCTGAGTAGTGTGATACCCCTGTAATTAGCACACACCCTCTGGTCACCCTTTTTGAAAAGGGGAACGACCACCCCAGTCTGCCACTCCCTCGGCACTGTCCCAGACTTCCACGCAATGTTGAAAAGGCGTATCAACCAAGACATCCCCTCAACACCCAGAGCCTTCAGCATTTCTGGACGGATCTCGTCAATCCCCGGAGATTTGCCACCGTGGAGTTGTCTAACTACCTCAGTGACTTCACTCCAAGAGATCGACGCCGAGCCCCCATCATCCTCAGGCCCTGCTCCTATCAGGGAGGGTGTGTCTGATGTAATTGGGTTCAGGAGTTCCTCAAAGTGCTCTTTCCGACGCCCTACGGCTTCCTCACTTGAAGTCAGCAAAGTCCCATCCTTGCCATACACAGCTTGGATGGTTCCCTGCTTCCCCCTCCTGAGGTGCCGTATGGTCTTCCAGAACAGCTTTGGTGCCGCCCGATAGTCCTTCTCCATGAATTCCCCGAACTGCTCTCACACCCTCTGCTTAGCCTCGTCCACAGCCACGGCCGCTGCCCTTCGGGCCTGTCGGTACCTTGCAACTGCCTCCGGAGTCCCCCGGGAGGTGGGAGTTGAAGTCCTTCCGGACAGAGGACTCCTCCAAACGTTCCCAGTTCACCCGCACTACACGCTTGGGTTTGCCAGCTCTGTCCAGAGGTTTCCCCCGCCATCTGACCCAACTCACCACCAGATGGTGATCAGTTGACAGTTCAGCCCCTCTCTTCACCCAAGTGTCCAAAACATACGGCCTCAGATCAGCTGATACGATTACAAAATCGATCATTGATCTTTGGCCTAGGGTGCTCTGGTACCAGGTAAACCTATGAGCATCCTTATGCTTGAACATGGTGTTTGTTATCGCAAGTCCGTGACTAGCACAGAAGTCCAATAACAATTCACCACTCAGGTTCAGATCAGAGAGACCGTTCCTCCCAATCACGCCAGTCCAAGTATCACTGTCATTGCCCACGTGCGCGTTGAAGTCCCCCAGCAACACTATGGAATCCCCTGCCGGCGCCCCATACAGGACCCCATGCAAGGTATCCAAGAAGGCCAAATACTCTGAACTCTTGTTTGGTGCGTACGCACAAACAACAGTCAGAGTTTTCCCCCCTCCAACCCTAAGGCGAAGGGAGGCGACCCTCTTGTCCACCGGGGTGAACTCCAACATACAGGCACTCAGCCGGGGACTCGTGAGTATCCCCACACCCGCCTGTGTCCTCACACCCTGAGCAACTCCAGAAGTGAACAAGGTCCATCCCTTGTCCAGGAGTGTGGTTTCAGAGCCCTTGCTATGCGTAGAGGTAAGTCCCACCAGATCCAACCGGTAGCGCTCCACCTCTCGCACCAGCTCAGGCTCCTTCCCCACCAGCGTAGACACGTTCCACGTCCCGAAAGTCAGCCTCTGCTGCCCCGAATTGGTCCGTCTGGAGCCTCCACTTTCACTGCCATCCACTTGGCAGCGCACCCGACCCCACTGATTGCGACCGCGGGTGGTGGGCCCACGTGGCTACGAGCCATTTCCTTCCACACATTTTTGTTATTTTCCTGACTTTATGACCTTTTTATAAACCACTACTTTCAGGACTCTATGAAAGTTATTTGCTATCTCTCTATTTGAAAGACTGGAACAGCCAAGAACAGAACAACAATACAACATTTTCTGATCAAAAACTGCTCTGAGCATGATGAATAAAGTAAATCAGATTCACGTTTTATTCTTGCAAGAGCAGGTTTTTTTTTTTTTTTTGATGCAGCTCTCGCACTGGATGGGATTAGATTGTGCAGGCGTACCTAATGTTGTGGCATGAACATGTGAACTTTACATATGGTGGTGGACACACAGCAGGTGTGAGAGAGTCCATACAACAACTAGCCTGCTAACAAACATCAATCTGAATGAAATAGCCATAATAAACATGCAGCCTTTTTTTTTAATACTGCTGCTGTCGTTTAATGTGAGCACTATTTGAATGAGCTAATGAGGAATAATAGTGACCTTGCTTACTGTCGTCCACTATGTACTCTAAATAAATGCTTTTCTCCAGGCCCCAGTACTCCCAACTGATCAGGGGCCCGTCCTCGCCCAGGGAGGAATTTAGGCTTCCGAAGGGACTCGCCGGCGGGGCTGAACGACACAGAGAGAGAAGACAACCGTCATGTGGGTCAAAGGTCAAATGGAGAGGTCCTGTCTCCTGTTTGCATGCAACTGGAGGAGAAGCGCTAAGGTGCTAGCAGCACCCTGGAGGGAGGGGGGTTTTGCAATGTGAAGGGAGGGGGGTAAACAAAGCCTTGTCATGCCAGGGTCTAGTTGGATGTGAACCATGCCTCGCTATAGCTACCACTGAGTCCCGTGCCCACGTGGTCGTCACCATGAGTCACGAGCGCTTGGATGAGGTGGGGAGACATAAAAGGACAGCGAGGGGGCGGAGTCATGGTGAGATGACACAGTCCAACCAAACATGGATCAAATACATCATCATCATGCTCTTCTTCAAAAGTGTCATTACGCTATGGGTGTAACGGTACATGTATTTGTATTGAAGTATTTCGGTACGGGGGTTCGGTTCGGTTCGGAGGTGTATCGAACGAGTTTCCACACGTTTCACTTCCTTCTGAGTGTCTCTGTCAGTCCTCTACACAGCACCCAGCATTGTCACACCCACACAACCATCTGATTGGTTACACACAGAGCGGTAACAGCCAATCACCAGTGCGTATTCAGAGCGCATGTAGTCAGTGCTTAGCGTTTAGCAGGTAAGCATCAGGCAGCGGACTCTCCCCAAATGATAATAAACAACTCCCAGTCAACTACTAGTAACATCACTATGAGCCCGTTGACCTTCTAGAAATATAAAAGGCAGCTCAGCTCGCTCGCAGTCCTGGCTTGAGGTGAAGGCTAATTTGCTTTTAGCGTAACGTTAGCTCATTTTGCGGTGTGTGTGTGTGTGTGTGTGTGTGTGTGTGTTACGGACAGCAAAGCCCTGTCTGTCTGTTATTTCACTTGACCTTTTTCTGTGTTGATTGAGCTGTGTTGAAGCAGCAAAAAAGGACATTATGTTAAATGAAGAGTTTCTGTCTCTGATAGTTGATATAATAATGTAAGTGCATCATTAAGCCTACATGAACTCCATGGTGTTCAGGGATGAATAGTCTCTCCTATTGCTATTGTACTATTTTTTCAGCTATAGTTACATGAATCATTAGTAATGCAGCAGCCTAGTTTTGAATGGCAGGGTCCCTGCTATCACATGTTGATAATAATATAACATTTACATAATAAATCAACTACAGGCTTCCCAAATGCTGTAATAAATTAAGCATGATGAGTTGACTTGAAACTGTTTAATGTTGCAATTTTTATATGTAGAAGAAAAGTTTTGTCATTTTATTTAATCTGAGCAACAACTTGAGGCAGTTTAATGTTGATTAACGTGGGCAGAATTATTATAGTGTTCCCAATGTTAAAAGGATAAAGCCATTGTTTACAAATTTGGTAAATAAATAACCAAAAAATGTATATTTTGTTGTTTTCTTACTGTACCGAAAATGAACCGAACCGTGACCTCTAAACCGAGGTACGTACCGAACTGAAATTTTTGTGTACCGTTACACCCCTACGTTACGCTAACATGTGTCCTCGCAATGATGTGAGGAAAATATCTCACTCCATTTTTTGAGAGAAGAGGCTTTTTTTTAAGCAGGCTTCGCTACACATCCTAAAATAAACCCTGCAGCTCTGCCATCTTCCCGTCAGCCAGCTACAGACGTGGGAAGTTGGATCCTTTTCTTTTTTTCTCCATCTAATAATCATGTGTATAAATAATCATGTGTATTAATAATCATGTGTATTAATAATCATGTGTATTAATAATCATGTGTATTAATAACCATGTGTATAAATAATCATGTGTATAAATAATCATGTGTATTAATAATCATGTGTATAAATAATCATGTGTATTCATAATCATGTGTATAAATAATCATGTGTATAAATAATCATGTGTATTAATAATCATGTGTATAAATAATCATGTGTATTAATAATCATGTGTATAAATAATCATGTGTATAAATAATCATGTGTATAAATAATTGTCATTAAGATAAAAGAGAAACATTTACAACATGACAACCAAATATTTCTATGAAGATGGTTCGACTGCCTCGACCATTAAGTTTGTGGCATCGATTTCTACTTTTATTTTGTTGGGAATTTTGCTTATCGTTTACAATCAAAAACATACATATCTTTTTTTTTAGGATTCTAGAAATTATTTTTTTTAAATGCTCGCTAATGTGAGTCACTGTTGTAGTCTTCAAAGTCTCTAAAAAAAAATTAAAAACCCTCCAACGTTTTATATACACACTGCAAGTATATATATAATGTAGAAACGGACACCTTCATAACAATATGTAATATGTACAATATACACACTGCAAGTATATATATAATGTAGTAACAGACACCTTCATAACAATATGCAATATGTACAATATTTACTGTATTTTGGTCATTTTAAGCAATACCAAAACTTATTTCCTCAGCGCATTTATTTCCGTTTCCATAGCAGCAAACTTCCGACTTCCTACAACAAATGTGTTCCTACTCCCGGAATCAAACAAGTGTTTTCTAATCATGGCAGACTTGGTAACAGACGATGAAGAAGACTATTTTTGGACGAATGAAGATTCACAACCTTATCTTTCTGAAGCTGAATATACAGAGGATGATGACCTGCTGCTTGCTGCAAATATGGAACTTGCAGCCAAGCTATGCAGACATAAATGAAGTGCTTACCCAAAATCAACTGGAAAAAACCGTCCCTGCCCAGTTTGACCAAACCGACATGGAGTGAGTCACTTTAATATTGACCACGGTACACGCAGCACGTCATGTGTGTTAGTACAACTACACTGTCTGGCTAGCTGTGAACATACAAAACATGAAATAATACTTTACACATACTGTAATATGATTGTTTTTCACTCAGTACAGATTGGTGTTCTATCACAGTGTTGTGTGTAACAAACTCAAACACCATTCAGTTGCTGACGTAGAAGCTATTTTACAGCTAATACAGTAGCACGCAGATGTGTTAGTACGCTAGAAAAGTAGCTCCTCAGTGTTCACTCTTACAATAACAATGTTGTACAGTTTGTTATTATACATGTTACACAACATAAATGAAGTATTGTTGACAGCTTTTGAATGCATTTTTAAAGTGATTTAGAGGTAGCATTGTTTGCTAAAATTAGCTGCCTTGCTAGTGTTGTGTCGACCAGCTCTTCCTCCCAGGGAATCTAAATTACTGGTCAATCCCAAATTCTTTCGATGACATATATGCTGAGTAAGAAGGACCATCAAGACAGAATTGGAATATTTTCAAGTTTTACTAAAGCTTTAGGAGGTCAGTTTAACGAATACATTCATATCGGCTACTCTAGTTGATCTGACATTCAAACGGAAAAGCCAACTTCTTGCACGCAAAGAAAACACCCCCACCCCCCTCTCTCTCTCTCCCTCGCAACAATGATAAGGAAAATTTGGGGGTTTGGTTTCACATTCCTGATGGTTTAAGACACTAAACAGACAATCTGAAGACAAAGAGAGACTGGTAGAATATACAAAGGAAACGTACTAGCTACTCTAAACATGGCTATGTAAAAAGAAAGAACTCTTAAATATATATGCATCCTCCACACTAGCCACCAAGAACGAGCTGATTATTACAAATTAGAAAGAAAATAACTTGTGTCTTCTTGTCTCTCATAATGATTGTGAACGATAGGCAACATTCCAAAAAAAGGGTAGTTCCCCTTTAAGTTATTAAATGTAGTTCCTACTTATATTCATGTACAAGTTACACTTGAGGGTGTTTAAAACTGTCAAAAAAAGGCTCAGCACTTTCCTCCAAGCTCAGTCGTTGGCTAAATAATGTCTTCAGCAATCAATGTTTAATTAACACTCATTGAATCAAATAAATGCATGGAAAAAATAATTGAAAACATACCAAAACATTTCCCAAGAACACACTAAACAATAAGTAGTGAATGCAGCAGGGAAAACATCATTACTTTCATTCATGACAAAGAAATGCATGGTTGTAGACAACTACAATGTACGATACCTCCAATTCTTTGTAAGATAATGTACTAACTATATGTACTAAATGTATGTTGTCAGAACAATTGTATGTAAATTATCAAAAAACTTTCCGTTCTCTGAGTTCCCAATGACTGATGAGAGCTGTCTTTGTTGCACCAAGCAAAGGCTTGGAAAATTCCATTGTGTACAATGGGAGGAGACAGGATGGGGGTTATCTATTGTCATCCAAGACCTGCTCAAGCTGAATCCAGGACCAGCCCAAGCCCAAAGCATCTTTTTCTTTTGTGTTAATTTGACCGAAAACAATGATTGTTTACATACTCCCCATTCCTTTGGAAGCAGATGTTGTTGTGTAAACATGGAGCGTCCAAATAAAGGAGGTGACGTAAACCTTTTTCGTCAGAGTGTGGGTGACACTGGAAGAGGTTACAGGTTGACACGTTTCTCCTCTATTGAGCAAAATTGAATTCTGCCTCTGTTTGATTCTTTGCTTCTTGTCTTGTTTAATAGATGTCATCAGTGTTTGAACCTGACATACTGTAAGTACTAACTGTATGTACTAACTGTAAGTACTTACTGTATGTGCTATAAAACGTCATCCAAACTTGTAGAACAGTCAATTTATGATTCGAAAAATTGTCACGACTTCAAAAAATAAAGACGTCGGCCGACTTTTGTTGTGCACTAAAGAGTTGCTTTTTACGCTTGATGAAAATGAAAGAAGAAATATAAAAATATCATTTTGAATCTCCAGCTGAGAAAAGCCTACTAGATTGTCTTTAGTAGCTGAGTGGAAAGAGACAAACATGATCAAACTGGGCTTTTGTTTCTTACCTTCATCCGTGATGGTGACCGCTTCCATGGTAACGGCTGGCCCCGCCCCCTTGTGCGTTTTGGCATTCAAATAAAACTTGTAGCGCGTGCTGAACTTGAGGTCCAGCAAAGTGACCGAGCTCTCATTGGCGGCCAGGGCCAGCTCCTCCTCGGGGCCCCACTCATTGGAGCTATTGACTACACCAGTGACAGGATGGATGGTGGATGGATGGTGGATGATGGATGATGGATGATGGGGTGCACGTTGAGAGGAAGTGGGGTGTAAGTTGAGGAGGAGGAAGTGAATGAATGATGGGGAATTTAGAAATAAAAGGAAGGGTTGAAGTACAGGAATGACAAAAAGTGGATTTGTTAATTGGTGTACTTTGGAGTTTATTTATCCTCTCTAACTTTCACCAGGAGTGCACTCAGTGGCTGACACCAGGAGTGCACTTAGTGGCTGACACTAGGAGTGCACTTAGTGGTTGACACCAGGAGTGCACTTAGTGGCTGACACTAGGAGTGCACTTAGTGGTTGACACCAGGAGTGCACTTAGTGGCTGACACCAGGAGTGCGCTTAGTGTCTGACACCAGGAGTGCACTTAGTGGCTGACACTAGGAGTGCACTTAGTGGTTGACACCAGGAGTGCACTTAGTGGCTGACACTAGGAGTGCACTTAGTGGTTGACACCAGGAGTGCACTTAGTGTCTGACACCAGGAGTGCACTTAGTGGCTGACACTAGGAGTGCACTTAGTGGTTGACACCAGGAGTGCACTTAGTGGCTGACACTAGGAGTGCACTTAGTGGTTGACACCAGGAGTGCACTTAGTGGCTGACACCAGGAGTGCACTTAGTGTCTGACACCAGGAGTGCACTTAGTGGCTGACACTAGGAGTGCACTTAGTGGCTGACACTAGGAGTGCACTTAGTGGTTGACACCAGGAGTGCACTTAGTGTCTGACACCAGGAGTGCACTTAGTGGCTGACACTAGGAGTGCACTTAGTGTCTGACACCAGGAGTGCACTTAGTGATTGACACCAGGAGTGCACTTAGTGTCTGACACCAGGAGTGCACTTAGTGTCTGACACCAGGAGTGCACTTAGTGTCTGACACCAGGAGTGCACTTAGTGGTTGACACCAGGAGTGCACTTAGTGTCTGACACCAGGAGTGCACTTAGTGATTGACACCAGGAGTGCACTTAGTGTCTGACACCAGGAGTGCACTTAGTGTCTGACACCAGGAGTGCACTTAGTGGCTGACACCAGGAGTGCACTTAGTGGCTGACACTAGGAGTGCACTTAGTGGTTGACACCAGGAGTGCACTTAGTGGCTGACACTAGGAGTGCACTTAGTGGTTGACACCAGGAGTGCACTTAGTGGCTGACACCAGGAGTGCACTTAGTGTCTGACACCAGGAGTGCACTTAGTGGCTGACACTAGGAGTGCACTTAGTGGTTGACACCAGGAGTGCACTTAGTGGCTGACACTAGGAGTGCACTTAGTGGTTGACACCAGGAGTGCACTTAGTGGCTGACACCAGGAGTGCACTTAGTGTCTGACACCAGGAGTGCACTTAGTGGCTGACACTATGAGTGCACTTAGTGGTTGACACCAGGAGTGCACTTAGTGGCTGACACTAGGAGTGCACTTAGTGGTTGACACCAGGAGTGCACTTAGTGTCTGACACCAGGAGTGCACTTAGTGGCTGACACTAGGAGTGCACTTAGTGGTTGACACCAGGAGTGCACTTAGTGGTTGACACCAGGAGTGCACTTAGTGGCTGACACCAGGAGTGCACTTAGTGTCTGACACCAGGAGTGCACTTAGTGGCTGACACTAGGAGTGCACTTAGTGGTTGACACCAGGAGTGCACTTAGTGGCTGACACTAGGAGTGCACTTAGTGGTTGACACCAGGAGTGCACTTAGTGGCTGACACTAGGAGTGCACTTAGTGGTTGACACCAGGAGAGCACTTAGTGTCTGACACCAGGAGTGCACTTAGTGGCTAACACTAGGAGTGCACTTAGTGGCTGACACTAGGAGTGCACTTAGTGGTTGACACCAGGAGTGCACTTAGTGTCTGACACCAGGAGTGCACTTAGTGGCTGACACTAGGAGTGCACTTAGTGTCTGACACCAGGAGTGCACTTAGTGGTTGACACCAGGAGTGCACTTAGTGTCTGACACCAGGAGTGCACTTAGTGTCTGACACCAGGAGTGCACTTAGTGGCTGACACTAGGAGTGCACTTAGTGGTTGACACCAGGAGTGCACTTAGTGTCTGACACCAGGAGTGCACTTAGTGGCTGACACTAGGAGTGCACTTAAGGGTTGACACCAGGAGTGCACTTAGTGGCTGACACTAGGAGTGCACTTAGTGGTTGACACCAGGAGTGCACTTAGTGGCTGACACCAGGAGTGCACTTAGTGTCTGACACCAGGAGTGCACTTAGTGGCTGACACTAGGAGTGCACTTAGTGGTTGACACCATGAGTGCACTTAGTGGCTGACACTAGGAGTGCACTTAGTGGTTGACACCAGGAGTGCACTTAGTGTCTGACACCAGGAGTGCACTTAGTGGCTGACACTAGGAGTGCACTTAGTGGTTGACACCAGGAGTGCACTTAGTGTCTGACACCAGGAGTGCACTTAGTGTCTGACACCAGGAGTGCACTTAGTGTCTGACACCAGGAGTGCACTTAGTGTCTGACACCAGGAGTGCACTTAGTGGCTGACACTAGGAGTGCACTTAGTGGTTGACACCAGGAGTGCACTTAGTGTCTGACACCAGGAGTGCACTTAGTGGCTGACACTAGGAGTGCACTTAGTGGTTGACACCAGGAGTGCACTTAGTGGCTGACACTAGGAGTGCACTTAGTGGTTGACACCAGGAGTGCACTTAGTGGCTGACACCAGGAGTGCACTTAGTGTCTGACACCAGGAGTGCACTTAGTGGCTGACACTAGGAGTGCACTTAGTGGTTGACACCAGGAGTGCACTTAGTGGCTGACACTAGGAGTGCACTTAGTGGTTGACACCAGGAGTGCACTTAGTGTCTGACACCAGGAGTGCACTTAGTGGCTGACACTAGGAGTGCACTTAGTGGTTGACACCAGGAGTGCACTTAGTGGCTGACACTAGGAGTGCACTTAGTGGTTGACACTAGGAGTGCACTTAGTGGCTGACACCAGGAGTGCACTTAGTGTCTGACACCAGGAGTGCACTTAGTGGCTGACACTAGGAGTGCACTTAGTGGTTGACACCAGGAGTGCACTTAGTGGCTGACACTAGGAGTGCACTTAGTGGTTGACACCGGGAGTGCTCTTAGTGTCTGACACCAGGAGTGCACTTAGTGGCTGACACTAGGAGTGCACTTAGTGGTTGACACCAGGAGTGCACTTAGTGGCTGACACTAGGAGTGCACTTAGTGGTTGACACCAGGAGTGCACTTAGTGGCTGACACCAGGAGTGCACTTAGTGTCTGACACCAGGAGTGCACTTAGTGGCTGACACTAGGAGTGCACTTAGTGGTTGACACCAGGAGTGCACTTAGTGGCTGACACTAGGAGTGCACTTAGTGGTTGACACCAGGAGTGCACTTAGTGTCTGACACCAGGAGAGGACTGTTGATGCCAAACCTCCCAAGTTCCCAGGAGTTGAAGATGGCCTAAGACTAACTCTCTGCAGGTGAGTGCAGGTTGACAACATTTTGTCCGCACCTGAAAAAGCATCTTCATTCCACTTCCCACTCTGGAAGAAGTTTTCCATTTGAAGGTCAAAAGCCAACCTAGCGACTGGGCTGGCAGAGGTCAAAGTTTTGTTGTGACATTTTGTACCACAACAGAGTGAAAGGACCCTCGTCTGGGCATGTCCCCTCCTAATAAATACTTTGGATCCTGCACCAGACCCTCAAACTAAAGCGGTCCTATCTAAGGGCCGTCTTCTCCCGTTTGTGCTTAAGTCTTTCTTTTTTGAAGTTATGCACTTTTTTTTTATTGCAACTTTACCTTCCAGCCCGTGCACACGCCCGTCTATTTTCATACATAAGGCGCAGCGGATTATAAGGCGCATTAAAGGAGTCATATTATTAGGATTATTGTCTAAATGTAAAACACTTCCTTGTGGTCTACATAACATGTGATGCTGGTTCTTTGCTCAAAATGTTGCATAGATGATGTTTTACACATCTTCTTCAACTCACTTTCTGACAGTCTCTTCAGGATGCGTCTTATTTACGTGCCTCCACTTGGACAGCGTCATCTTTGTTGTAGCGGTGTAGCGTGCAAGGACGGGAGTGGAAGAAGTGTCAAAAGATGGCGCTAACTGTTTTAATGACGTTCAGACTTTACTTCAATCAATAACGGAGCAGCATCTCCTCATCCGTGGCTCACTAGTGCAACAACAACACCCGAAATGTGTCCCGTGAAAAACCGTCCGACCGGAACTCTCTAATAACAAAAGTTCCTTGGGTGAATAATGTAAAGTCACTACACCGGTATGTTTTAGTGCTTTCATGGTGAGTTTACTGACAGATATAAGTAAGAACTTTACACTACTTTATATTAGAAATGGCAACAGTGGATTATGAATGTCACATAACAAGAAGATCGAGAAAAAGAAGAAGCTTATCAACTACGCTGTTGGCACGGACTACAAAGGCGGACGCGCACAAATTTTCAGGAGTTATGCAGATCCCAAATACACATGAGCAGGTACCAGAAGGTAAGTAACGCCAGATATGTCTTTTTAATAGGTGCCATTTTGGTGTCCTTATACACACACCATAATAATAATACCGTAAGTTGAAGCAGAGTACGTCTGACTATGGTAGTTGTAATGCTCCGACAATCCGTCAAGCGGTGCAGCTTCATAGCTCACCAAAGTCGTACTAAAACATTTTGACAGATTTTTGAGTGCCGTGTGTAATGTTCTATATTATCAATGGAACTTTTAAAGTTTTGGTGCTGTTTGATGGCGTCTACACATATCTCTTATGTGTGATTGCCATCTACTGGTCACACTTATCATTACACCATGTACCAAATAACATAGCTTCCAGGTCAGTAAGCACAACCAAAACTATTCCGTTTTATAAGGCGCATTGTCGATTTTTGAGGACATTTTAAAGTCCGAAAAATAGGGTAAGCACATGGGAGAATAGGGCCCTAGGAACTGATGAAGACTGCTCGGATGAGACACTGAACAGCGATGAGGCCAAAAAATGTAGGATTTTAAGGTGAGGTGTAGACATGGTCTAAGTCACACTCTGGAATGGCGCCATCTTCTGGGCTTCCCGGGAAATGGGGTAGGTTGGCATCTCATGCATTCTCAACTACAGGAACTTTTGTGACATTAAGGCATGAGACTAGAGACTACATGAAGGGAGATGTTGGAAAGAAAGTGTTCCTCACCTGGCTGGTATTTGAGAGTGTAGCCCGTCAGGACTCCATTGAGCTCATGAGGCGGCTGCCACTCCAGGCTCAGAGAATCCAAGTTGGTGTTGGTGACCGTCAGGGAGGAAGGTATCCCAGGCACTGTGGGGGTGAAAGTGGACGTTACTGCAACCAACTCTGGAAGACTTCAGCTGCACAGTTGAACATAAACATTTACAAGACTAATAATGATGTTTATATCATAACGTTAACTTAGCAGCAAAACTGTGTGTTGCACATGCTAGCAAACTTGTCTAACCATGTCTAAACATGTCTAACCATGTCTAACCGTGTCTAACCATGTCTAAACATGTCTAACCGTGTCTAACCATGTCTAAACATGTCTAACCATGTCTAACCATGTCTAACCGTGTCTAACCATGTCTAACCATGTCTAAACATGTCTAACCATGTCTAACCATGTCTAACCATGTCTAAACATGTCTAACCGTGTCTAACCATGTCTAACCGTGTCTAACCATGTCTAAACATTTCTAACCATGTCTAACCGTGTCTAACCATGTCTAAACATGTCTAACCGTGTCTAACCATGTCTAAACATGTCTAACCATGTCTAACCATGTCTAAACATGTCTAACCATGTCTAACCGTGTCTAACCATGTCTAAACATGTCTAACCGTGTCTAACCATGTCTAAACATGTCTAACCATGTCTAACCGTGTCTAACCATGTCTAAACATGTCTAACCATGTCTAACCGTGTCTAACCATGTCTAACCATGTCTAAACATTTCTAACCATGTCTAACCGTGTCTAAACATGTCTAACCGTGTCTAACCATGTCTAAACATGTCTAACCATGTCTAACCGTGTCTAACCATGTCTAAACATGTCTAAACATGTCTAACCATGTCTAACCGTGTATAACCATGTCTAACCATGTCTAAACATGTCTAACCATGTCTAACCGTGTCTAACCATGTCTAACCGTGTCTAACCATGTCTAAACATTTCTAACCATGTCTAACCGTGTCTAACCATGTCTAAACATGTCTAACCGTGTCTAACCATGTCTAAACATGTCTAACCATGTCTAACCATGTCTAACCATGTCTAAATATGTCTAAACATGTCTAACCATGTCTAACCATGTCTAACCATGTCTAAACATGTCTAACCATGTCTAACCGTGTCTAACCATGTCTAACCATGTCTAACCATGACACAAATGGTCAGTCTGTTGACAGTTGAAGTCTGGCCTGTGCAAAGACATTTTGCTTGGTGATAACAATGTTTGACATTTAAACACGTGTGAATGTTTGACATTTAAACACGTGTGAATGTTTGACATTTAAACACGTGTGCATGTTTGACATTTAAACACGTGTGCATGTTTGACATTTAAACACGTGTGAATGTTTGACATTTAAACACGTGTGAATGTTTGACATTTAAACACGTGTAAATGTTTGACATTTAAACACGTGTGAATGTTTGACATTTAAACACGTGTGCATGTTTGACATTTAAACACGTGTGAATGTTTGACATTTAAACACGTGTGAATGTTTGACATTTAAACACGTGTGAATGTTTGACATTTAAACACGTGTGAATGTTTGACATTTAAACACGTGTGCATGTTTGACAGTTAAACACGTGTGAATGTTTGACATTTAAACACGTGTGAATGTTTGACATTTAAACACGTGTGAATGTTTGGTTTGACATTTAAACATGTGTGAATGTTTGACATTTAAACACGTGCGAATGTTTGACATTTAAACACGTGTGAATGTTTGACATTTAAACACGTGTGAATGTTTGACATTTAAACACGTGTGAATGTTTGACATTTAAACACGTGTGCATGTTTGACATTTAAACACGTGTGAATGTTTGACATTTAAACACGTGTGAATGTTTGACATTTAAACATGTGTGAATGTTTGACATTTAAACACGTGTGCATGTTTGACATTTAAACACGTGTGAATGTTTGACATTTAAACACGTGTGAATGTTTGACATTTAAACACGTGTGCATGTTTGACATTTAAACACGTGTGAATGTTTGACATTTAAACACGTGTGAATGTTTGACATTTAAACACGTGTGCATGTTTGACATTTAAACACGTGTGAATGTTTGACATTTAAACACGTGTGAATGTTTGACATTTAAACACGTGTGCATGTTTGACATTTAAACACGTGTGCATGTTTGACATTTAAACACGTGTGAATGTTTGACATTTAAACACATGTGAATGTTTGACATTTGAACACGTGTGCATGTTTGACATTTAAACACGTGTGCATGTTTGACATTTAAACACGTGTGCATGTTTGACATTTAAACACGTGTGAATGTTTGACATTTAAACACGTGTGAATGCTTGACATTTAAACACGTGTGAATGTTTGACATTTAAACACGTGTGAATGTTTGACATTTAAACACGTGTGCATGTTTGACATTTAAACACGTGTGAATGTTTGACATTTAAACACGTGTGAATGTTTGACATTTAAACACGTGTGAATGTTTGACATTTAAACACGTGTGAATGTTTGACATTTAAACACGTGTGAATGTTTGACATTTAAACACGTGTGAATGCTTGACATTTAAACACGTGTGAATGTTTGACATTTAAACACGTGTGAATGTTTGACATTTAAACACGTGTGCATGTTTGACATTTAAACACGTGTGAATGTTTGACATTTAAACACGTGTGAATGTTTGACATTTAAACACGTGTGAATGTTTGACATTTAAACACGTGTGAATGTTTGACATTTAAACACGTGTAAATGTTTGACATTTAAACACGTGTGCATGTTTGACATTTAAACACGTGTGAATGTTTGACATTTAAACACGTGTGCATGTTTGACATTTAAACACGTGTGAATGTTTGACATTTAAACACGTGTGAATGTTTGACATTTAAACACGTGTGCATGTTTGACATTTAAACACGTGTGAATGTTTGACATTTAAACACGTGTGAATGTTTGACATTTAAACACGTGTGAATGTTTGACATTTAAACACGTGTGAATGTTTGACATTTAAACACGTGTGCATGTTTGACATTTAAACACGTGTGAATGTTTGACATTTAAACACGTGTGAATGTTTGACATTTAAACACGTGTGCATGTTTGACAGTTAAACACGTGTGAATGTTTGACATTTAAACACGTGTGAATGTTTGACATTTAAACACGTGTGCATGTTTGACATTTAAACACGTGTGAATGTTTGACATTTAAACACGTGTGCATGTTTGACATTTAAACACGTGTGAATGTTTGACATTTAAACACGTGTGCATGTTTGACATTTAAACACGTGTGCATGTTTGACATTTAAACACGTGTGAATGTTTGACATTTAAACACGTGTGAATGTTTGACATTTAAACACGTGTGCATGTTTGACATTTAAACACGTGTGCATGTTTGACATTTAAACACGTGTGAATGTTTGACATTTAAACACGTGTGAATGTTTGACATTTAAACACGTGTAAATGTTTGACATTTAAACACGTGTGCATGTTTGACATTTAAACACGTGTGAATGTTTGACATTTAAACACGTGTGAATGTTTGACATTTAAACATGTGTAAATGTTTGACATTTAAACACGTGTGCATGTTTGACATTTAAACACGTGTGAATGTTTGACATTTAAACACGTGTGAATGTTTGACATTTAAACACGTGTGAATGTTTGACATTTAAACACGTGTGAATGTTTGACATTTAAACACGTGTGAATGTTTGACATTTAAACACGTGTGAATGTTTGACATTTAAACACGTGTGAATGTTTGACATTTAAAGACGTGTGAATGTTTGACATTTAAACACGTGTGAATGTTTGACATTTAAAGACGTGTGAATGTTTGACATTTAAACACGTGTGAATGTTTGACATTTAAACACGTGTGAATGTTTGACATTTAAACACGTGTGAATGTTTGACATTTAAACACGTGTGCATGTTTGACATTTAAACACGTGTGAATGTTTGACATTTAAACACGTGTGAATGTTTGACATTTAAACACGTGTGCATGTTTGACATTTAAACACGTGTGAATGTTTGACATTTAAACACGTGTGAATGTTTGACATTTAAACACGTGTGCATGTTTGACATTTAAACTCGTGTGCATGTTTGACATTTAAACACGTGTGAATGTTTGACATTTAAACACGTGTGAATGTTTGACATTTAAACACGTGTAAATGTTTGACATTTAAACACGTGTGCATGTTTGACATTTAAACACGTGTGAATGTTTGACATTTAAACACGTGTGAATGTTTGACATTTAAACACGTGTGAATGTTTGACATTTAAACACGTGTGCATGTTTGACATTTAAACACGTGTGCATGTTTGACATTTAAACACGTGTGAATGTTTGACATTTAAACACGTGTGAATGTTTGACATTTAAACACGTGTAAATGTTTGACATTTAAACACGTGTGCATGTTTGACATTTAAACACGTGTGAATGTTTGACATTTAAACACGTGTGAATGTTTGACATTTAAACACGTGTGAATGTTTGACATTTAAACACGTGTGCATGTTTGACATTTAAACACGTGTGAATGTTTGACATTTAAACACGTGTGAATGTTTGACATTTAAACACGTGTGAATGTTTGACATTTAAACACGTGTGCATGTTTGACATTTAAACACGTGTGAATGTTTGACATTTAAACACGTGTGAATGTTTGACATTTAAACACGTGTGCATGTTTGACATTTAAACACGTGTGCATGTTTGACAGTTAAACACGTGTGAATGTTTGACATTTAAACACGTGTGAATGTTTGACATTTAAACACGTGTGAATGTTTGGTTTGACATTTAAACACGTGTGAATGTTTGACATTTAAACACGTGTGAATGTTTGACATTTAAACACGTGTGAATGTTTGACATTTAAACACGTGTGAATGTTTGACATTTAAACACGTGTGCATGTTTGACATTTAAACACGTGTGAATGTTTGACATTTAAACACGTGTGCAGTCCACTAAGGATGTGCAGATTCCACTAAACAAGCTAAAGTTACAGTGAACTGTGTTTGAACTCTGTCTCATTTATGTTGTATAACTTTGTGTGTTTAACAACATCGCCGCAATGTGACAAATAACAGGCCGGGCAACACAACACTGCTTGTTTTCACTCATTTTCATCCTTTTTAGTCCAGCCGTTTACAAGTAGAAGCGCTGGGAGACATTCATGCAGACACTAATAATGGAACATTTGATGGACTGATAGTACACAACTATGGTGCGTTGAGGGACGGCGAGATAAAGCAAAATGTGAACGCCCGGCAAAGAACAAGGGAACAAAACAATCTGAACATGCAACAACTGCAGGCTTTCTACCAGTCCATGAGTCGTGATCGAGCCTACATAAAGTGTGGAGTTGAATTGTTTTATTTCCTATGTTCCCTGAAGGCAACGTGCATATTCTTCTTGTCGTGATGCCACGCCCCCTCTCAGTAGACGGCACGCGACAAACCTAAAAACTGGGCCATAAGTCTGAATCTGAAAATAAAAAGGATTTTAACTCGAAAAAGAAATATCTGCCACTGAGGGTTTGACTCTGAAACTAAATAAGGTTCCATACATCAAACAATATGAAAGAGAAGAGCGAAAATAATAAATTCATTAAAAATCATTAGAGGAGTGAATCATTATTATATTCAATGCGCACACTCGTTTCTTTTTTGGAATATCATTTTTTTGAATCCAAAATTCAACATCAAAACTTGATTTTTCAGTTTTAAGAGTGATTTTTTTCCCGAGTACAAAACTTGAGGCCCTCATTTAGCGCCACAGACAAGATGCATTAATGAGGGGCACAGCCTTCATTTGTACAAATGTTATTCATAATCACGTATTGACAAAAACACCTTTGACTTTCTTAGAATAATTGTTTTGAAATGATCACAAACAACTTTGTGTTACATTGAGTTCTGTCAAGTAAGAAGACAAAAGCCGTCTTTGAAACCTACCAAGAAGAATGCTGGTAAAACTCCACCGTGTAAGGGGAGAGCCACATGAAGGCTTTTCTGTTTTCTCTCATGTATGGTAATCAACAGAAGGATGTTGTTCTGGCCCAAGGACTTCAAAGCGGAGAGAGGACAGGATCTGCCCAATTTCCAGACGAACTCTTTTTGAACTATTTTATGGACCTCTTTTTGAACTATTTTACGAACTCTTTTTGAACTATTTTACAAACTCTTTTTGAACTATTTTACAAACTCTTTTTGAGCTGACCTTTCCTGTGAATTGTTTCCGACCTTTTCTGTGAACTTTTTGCGACCTTTGTCCTTTGGAAACAAAGGTGGCCATGTGGTCGGGGAGGGTCCAAAATAAAAGAAGGAGGCCTGCAATCTTTTGGCAGAGCGTGCTGAGATACTGTGCAAGAGTACAGTGTGTCCAGGCGTGTCTCCTCAATTGAGTCCAAATTGAATTCTGTCTCTGTTGAATTCTTTGCCTCTTGTCTTGTTTAATAGATGTCATCGGTGTTTGAACCTGACAGACTTCATGTCTCTTTTCCAACTCAGGGTTAATATTTGAGTTAAGTGGTCCATGCACAAGTGATGCTCTATTGGAAAGGAGGCCCCGATGTGGTGCTTCCAAACATACAAGCACACATTTCCGTGTCTTACCTCCTTCTGGGGTCTCAAACTGCTGGGTGGCACTCGGGGGACCCTCCCCTTTGCCGTTAAAGACCCTGACGTTAAAGGAGTAAAGGCTAAAAGGGTGCAGGCCAGGCAACTTCCCATGGCTGTGGTTCCCGCTGAACGTCAGGATCTGCTTCTCCGCGTGATGGGGGTGATGTTTGTGGAGGCTGCCATCCCTCCAGTAGTACACCTGTGCAGGTGGACCCGTTAGTCGTGGGTGTCGGTGCCGCCCAGGGCGATGGTGCTTTACCTTATAGCCTTTGAGGTATCCACGTATCAGTTTGTGAGGCACGGGCTCCCAGTGGACCTCCGCCAAGGAGCTGTTCAACACATAGGCCTGCACAGACTCTGGAGCAGCAACCGGCACTGTGCCAGGAGAAGAGAGCAGGAGGGTAAGTCAACTCACAAACAAACCTCCCGAGCTGGACTTACGATCCTCTCCGGAGTAGCCGTGAGCAATGGCAGGCTCAGGCGCTGCTCCGTAGTCATTCTCAGCTTGAACTTTGATCTCGTAGGGAGCAAAGGTGGGTGTTGTAGATACCACAAACTTGGAGTTGTTTGCTACGGTCACTGCGGTCCAGTCGCTGTCCATCACCTTTTGTCTCCACATCACCCGGTAGTGCAGTCCTGGCCCATTGGCCTGCAGGCCTGACAGCGGCTGGACAAGATAGTTTACAATGTCTCACCAAAACGCTCCAAAAATAAACTTTTGTATACAAACCCCAAAAGCGGTGAAGTTGTCATGTTGTGTAAATGTAAATAAAAAGAGAATACAATGATTTGCAAATCCTTTTCAACTTATATTCAATTGAATAGACTGCAAAGACAACATATTTAACGTTCAAACTGGTAAACTTTGTTATTTTTTGCAAATATTAGCTCATTTGAAATTTGATGCTTGCAACATGTTTCAAAAAAGCTGGCACAAATGGCAAAAAAGAGTGAGAAAGTTGAGGAATGTTCATCAAACTTATTTGGAACATCCCACAGGTGAACAGGCTAATTGGGAACAGGTGGGTGCCATGATTGGGTGTAAAAGTAGCTTCCATGAAATGCTCAGTCATTCACAAACAAGGATGGGGCGAGGGTCACCACTTTGTCAACAAATGCCTGAGCAAATTGTTGAACAGTTTAAGAACAACATTTCTCAAGCAGCTATTGCAAGGAATTTAGGGATTTCACCATCTACGCTCCGTAATATCATCAAAAGGTTCAGAGAATCTGGAGAAATCACTGCACGTAAGCCATGATATTACACACCTTGGATCACTCAGGCGGTAATGCATCAAAAAGCGACATCAGTGTGTAAAGGATATCACCACATGGGCTCAGGAACACTTCAGAAACCCACTGTCAGTAACTACAGTTGGTCGCTACATCTGTAAGTGCAAGTTAAAACTCTCCAATGCAAAGTGAAAGCCATTTATCAACAACACCCAGAAATGCCGTCGGCTTCGCTGGGCCTGAGCTCATCTAAGATGGACTGATACAAAGTGGAAAAGTGTTCTGTGGTCTGACGAGTCCACATATCACATTGTTTTTGGAAACTGTGAACGTCGTGTCCTCCGGACCAAAGAGGAAAAGAACCATCCGGATTGTTCTAGGCGCAAAGTGTAAAAGGCAGCATGTGTGATGGTATGGGGGTGTATTAGTGGCCAAGACATGGGTAACTTACACATCTGTGAAGGCACCATTAATGCTGAAAGGTACATACAGCTTTTGGAGCAACATATGTTGCCATCCAAGCAACGTTATCATGGACGCCCCTGCATATTTCAGCAAAACGATGCCATCATTCATAGTAAAAGAGTGTAGTCCAGACATTGAAAATGTGTGAAGGCTAAAATATGATAAGGGAGACCCCCGGACTGTTGAACAACTTAAGCTGTACATCAAGCAAGAATGGGAAAGAATTCCACTTCAAAAATGTGTCTCCTCAGTTCCCAAACCTTTACTGAGTGTTGTTAAAAGGAAAGGCCATGTAACACAGTGGTGAACATGCCTTTTTTGCAATGTGTTGCTGCCATTCAATTCTAAGTTCATGATTATTTGCAACAAAAAAGAACAAAGTTTCTCAGTGTGAACATGAAATATCTTGTCTTTGCAGTCTATTCAATTGAATATAAGTTGAAAAGGATTTGTTGTATTCTTTTTATTTACCATTTACACAACGTGACAACTTCACTGCTTCTGTAAAAGGAGTATATAAACGTACCTTCCATGAGATCACTAGATTGTCGTGTTCTGTTCCGAATCCATGCACATCTGTGGGATTGTCATCTGGAGCTTGAAAGGGTAAAACACATCACACCACAGTTCCCTGCAGGCACGTGTCATCTGTCACCACCTCCAACAAGCTTTTCTACCTGCAGCCTCCGTCTTATACATCTTGGAAGGGAAACTGGGCCGGCTGACACCCATGGAATTGAGTGCTAAGACTCTGAAGGTGTAGTGGACATAAGGGGACAGCTTCAGGTGCGCCGTGGTCTTGGTTCCTGGCACCTCGGTCAGATTGTGCCAGTGACCTCTGTGGTGGTGGAGCGTGTCCTCGTACTGGATCACAAACTCTGGGTAGAAAGATACTAATTAGTCCCTCCAGGATTTTACAGCCTAAAATGCCTGAGTTTGCAGTTGCTGGATTATTTCTTTTCACTAACATTCAATCAACTTGGGACTTTATGAATTTGTTTTTAGCGTCTTCATTGTAAAAAAAACAAAAAGCACATGATTTCAACAATATTGGAAAAGATTGCTGTTTTAGATGTGAGATGCCAGTAAAATAACATACTCAGAGCTCATTGTCAAAGGACTGTACTGTTGTAAGCCATTACAACTGATAATGCTAATAATTACAGATGCATCCTTATTATGCACTTCCTGCTTGCAGATATTCTCCATGCATGTTTTACCTGAAAAGTGTTTGTCCATCTTGAACATTCATTTATGTTCCAACACATTTGTTGAGACCTTCATCTGTAGCGCTATTTTGTGTTGGTAAATAAGAGACGACGAGAGATTATCATCATACTTCAACATCTCGGTCATGTAAATGAAAATCCAATGAAAATCTGTTCTTAATAGTCTTACCCAAGACAAATCATGTTTAAATGGACACCAGTTTAAATGGACACCAGTTTAAATGGACACTAGTGTTCATTTTGTTGACTAAAAACGTTCGTCTTAGTTTTCGTCAACAACCTATTGACTAAAATAGGACGATAACGAGTCGAAACAAATGCATGTTGACGAAAGTTTTGAAAAAATGAAAGGATTTTAAGTGCGCCTTATAGTCCGAAAAACACGGTATTTTACCATTGTTAGCTGGCATTATCGTCGTCGTTCCGCGTCAGCGTGGTGTGGTGGGTAGAGTACCAGCAACTTGAGAGTTCCAGGTTCGATCCCAGTCTCTTGGGTGTCTACCTCACACTTGCTCCATCATATTGCAGTCTACACACGTATCTCTTGTATGTGACTGCCATCTACTGGTCACACTTATCATTACACCATGCACCAAATAAAATAGCTTCGAGGTCGGTAAGCACAACCAAAATGATTCCGTACATTAGGCACACCGGGTTATAAGGCACTGTAAAGTTTTGAGAAAATTTAAGGATTTTAAGTGCGTCTTATAGTCCGAAAAATAAGGTATTTTACCATTGTTAGCCGGCATTATCGCCACATCAGCGTGGTGTGGTTGGTAGAGCGTACCAGCAACTTGAGGGTTCCAGGTTCGATCCCAGTCTCTTGGGTGTCCACTTCACCCTTGCTCCATCGTTTCAATTACTTGACAATTTAGTCGACGAATAAAAACGAGACAAAATTATTTGACAAAATCCAATCAAATTTTATTTCGTCTTCATGTGGGCGGGACAAGTTTGCCATCCATCCAATCAGAGTAGCATGCAGGAGAGGTCAATCATGGTGGGGATCTACGGCTACTAAGACACCGATTTTTCACCGGTAATCAAGACTGAATTGCAGGCATGTATCAATAGACGCTAATTATGATGTTTTAAATGATAATGATGTAAAAACCGACAAGTGCACTTCTACAAAGTCAGGTGCCGTGGCGGACTGACTGCTGCCAGCTCTCTAGCTGAAATGCTAACATGAAAACAAAAGAGACACACGTTAAAACAATCCCAACTTCTATAAACGCTCTATTACTGTTTGCATTCTTTAGTTGTGCACATTGAAGCTACAAGATGTGTTAGGATTGTCAGAAGAATTGTATCTAAGTTATCACAAAACTGTGTTTCCATGAGTTCCTGGCGAGAGGACAAAAGCTGTCTTTGATCTTACCAAGCAAAAGGCTTGTAAAACTCCACTGTGTACGATGGGAAGTGACATGAAGGTGTCGGTTTCTTTGATCTATTGTGATCCACAGGAAGATCTTGTCTTGACCCGAGATCTACAAAGCGGAGAGGAATCAGGACCTGACGCAAGCTCCAGGTATCCTTTTTTTTTAACTGTTTTGTGACCGAGGGCAACAGCTGTTTCCGACCCCCTCTCCCCTTAGAAACAGCTGTTGCCATGTAATCAGGGAAAGTCCAAATAAAAGAGGAGGCGTGCAATCCTTTTGTCAGAGCGTGGTGGAAGACTGTACAAGAGTACAGCCCAGACGTCTCTCCCCATGAGCTAAATTGAATCCTGTCACCGTTTAATTCCTTGCTTCTTGTCTGTTTAATAGATGTCATCGGGGTTTGAACCTGACAATGATCATCCATCTTTCCTCAGAGGAAAAGAGGTGTTTTTATGGTGCGTTCAAGTGGCACTGAAAAGAATAGGACAAACACAATGCCCGCCAGAAGAGACACAGTGTTTGAATAGATTTCACTTGTTACACACTTTTCATTTCAATAAATCTTAAAGTACAAACCAATATTTACAGTGCAACAATAAAAAAGTAATAGTAAAAAAAATATAAATTTCTTCTCAAATTGAGTGGGCGTGGCTTATGTACTGGTGCGCTTTATAGTCCGGAAAATGTGGTACTCCTTTAAAAAAAAAAGGAAATAAATGGCCTTGACTATAATACAACAGGTGTGGCCCAGTGAGCCTCCTGTGCATAACTATTGATTCTTACAAGTTTGATTAATTGTGTGGAACTAATTGGTGATCAATCATGTCTTGAAGCCATTGATGGCAGTAGTTGAAGCCATTGATGGCAGTAGTTGAAAAGATCGATGGCAGTAGTTGAAGCCAGTGATGGCAGTAGTTGAAGCCATTGATGGCAGTAGTTGAAGCCATTGATGGCAGTAGTTGAAGCCATTGATGGCAGTAGTTGAAGCCATTGATGGCAGTAGTTGAAGCCATCGATGGCAGTAGTTGAACTACTGCCATCGATGGCAGTAGTTGGCTGCAAACAGCAGATTGACTTTTAGAGAAGCCAAGCTGCCCGCTCGTAGTTCTTCTCTTACAGTAAGGTCAGTTAGAGACTCTCATGTCGGGAACTGTGCTGATTTTTTTGGCCCTTCCAGGGTTCTTTGAGCCTGAAATAAGTTGAGGTCCAAAGAACAAGAAGTGTGACCTTCAATACCAACACTACATTCAGCAGCTTAGTTCAGAACATTCTAAGTTGAGAAATATTCTTCAGTGTTCTTGTGGTGGATGAAGAACCAAGCACCTACTCTGTGGTGGATGAAGAACCAAGCACCTACTCTGTGGTGGATGAAGAACCAAGCACCTACTTTGTGGTGGATGAAGGACCAAGCACCTACTTTGTGGTGGATGAAGTACCAAGCACCTACTCTGTGGTGGATGAAGGACCAAGCACCTACTTTGTGGTGGATGAAGTACCAAGCACCTACTCTGTGGTGGATGAAGGACCAAGCACCTACTTTGTGGTGGATGAAGTACCAAGCACCTACTCTGTGGTGGATGAAGGACCAAGCACCTACTTTGTGGTGGATGAAGTACCAAGCACCTACTTTGTGGTGGATGAAGTACCAAGCACCTACTTTGTGGTGGATTAAGTACCAAGCACCTACTTTGTGGTGGATGAAGGACCAAGCACCTACTTTGAATAGGACTGTTGTGCTCGTCCCCGGGAATCCATGTGAGTTGAACGCTCCTCTTTTCCTGGTCCGTCAGCTCAAGGTCAGTCGGGGGTTCGGGTCGCTCTGATGGAGACAGAGTGCAGAGGTCAACACCAAGATGGACGCAGTGATGGACTGGAAGGACCCCATGCAACAAGACCATGGCAATGAAGAGTCCTTGAGCAAGACTTTGTCCTATCAGACTCCATGCAGAGCCTCATGCACTTGAAGGAGCTGATGCTGACACCTGATGCTTGAACTGACTCCAACATGAAGATGAAGAGCAATGAGCCAACGCTCCACGTGGAGGGCATTTCATACACAACATATGGAACTGGAATAGCTTACCTTAGGAAATACAACATGCTTTACTTCACAGATAAAGTCAAAGTAAAAACATTTACGAGGCGACGTTTCTTTTTACCGTAGACGACAGACGGCGTGGGCGTGACCTCTGCCGGGGGTTGGCGGGCAGGGGCGAAATTGGGAGTTGAATTGTGAGTCAGTCATATTAAAACATCGATAGGGAAATATGAACGCTGACTAGACTGATGCACTGCAAAAAGTGACATCTAAGTAAGATGAAATATGTCAAATAAGGGTGATATTTGCTTATTTTCTGTCTGATAAGATCATTCTTCTCACTAAGCAGATTTTATGTTAGAGTGTTTTACTTGTTTTAAGTGTTTTGCTCCTAAATGATGTCAGTAAGATATTACAGCTGAGATTTGATGAGCTATATTGAGTAAAACATACTTGAAACTAGAATATCAAGTGTTGCAAAGCTGTGTCATCAACACTCACAAGTAGAAAACTACTTTTTTAAAGTCATCATTTCTTATTTCAAGCATGAAAAAACAAATCATGACTTTGCCACAATTGTGTCTCATGATTAAAACAGATGACAGCCAAATGGACTTTGCTGTTTTATTTTCAATGAAACAATAGAAAATATGTACTCATATAGTAGTACAGTTGGCACAGTACAGTAAACTGACAGTTAATATTTAAATATTTAACATTTAAAACAATTTTGAACAGAAATAGTTCATGCACATTCAGATAAATTCCTCAAAATTACAATTAAAAAAATGTTTGTCCGGGGGCCGGGCTGTATATATGTGCACTAATTGACTGAAAGAGCACGCACTTGGCGCGATGATGTCATGTTATCCATGGAAAAATGCATTTTTAGACAATATGATTTGCCTGAGCGGCTAGGAGACCCCGAGAGTAACAAGCACTTGCCTTGTTGCCTTTCCGTTAACAACAATAAATTAGTTTTTAGTATAAGTTTGCTGCTTTCAAGAAATGTAATGCCGAGTGCATATCATTATGTCAAGATAATGGCACTAGCATTTACTTCATTTAAGAATATTTTTCAACATATTGAGCAAAAAGGTCTCCTTTTTTTTTCTACCAAGAAAAGTGCACTTGTTATTAGTGAGAATATATTTATTTTAAGGTGTTTTTGGGTTCATTGAGGTTAGCTAATTTGACTTGTTTTGGAAAGTCTTGATGAGCCAAATGTTCTTGTTCTATTGGCAGATAATTTTGCTTAGTTCAAATAAAATACCCCTCATTTTTGTATTTTTTCTTGTTTTTGAACGCTGACTTTTTGCAGTGTGGGAGAAGGACTTGAGAGGCCAGAGAGCCTCTAATGGCGTGTGACTCGGCGCAACATGGCGTGTGGGCTTACCGACGACGGTGAGCTCGGCGCTGGCGGAGTCCTGGTCCAGAGTGGTGTTCATGATGCACGTGTACACGCCGGCGTCGCTCTCCGTCACGTCGCTGATGGTGAGGCTGTCAGAGTCCACCAAGAATCTGCTTTCAAACAAAACCAAAGGAAAAAACGTGTTCAGTTGAAGTCCTTCTCACACGATGAGTCCCACACCAAAGTGTGAGTAAACATGCACCTGTACCATGTCACAAATACACCACACGGTGGCGCTATTAGTCAAACAGTTTGACTTAGCAACTGTACAGAATGTAACTTTCACTTCCACAACATTTGGTGCTTACCTTTTGAGGACTCACCAGCACGTGTGTAAGGTGTGAGGTTGAAAAAGATGGACATCTTGGACTATTTGTTTCAAAACTATTCAACTTTTAGGCTCGCATGTATGCTAGCAGTCCTCCAGTGCATTTTGACCACACCCATAGGGGGCGCCAGCAATGATTTAGAACAGGCCTGGGCAATTATTTTGACTCGGGGGGGCCAAATTTAGAGAAACAAATGTGTCTGGGGGCCGGTATATCTCTCTATCTATAGATAGATAGATATACTTTATGACAGACTGCCTTAAAAAACTAAATGGAATTTTACATTTTTTTACTGAATGAGACACCCAGAATGTACATGAAAATAAAGAATATGGGATTTACAATATTAACTATGGAGAATAAAACATTGAATATTGACAAGATATGAACGTCACACCCCCTCTCCATCCACATATTTTACACTCAAGCAAAAAAAAAAAAAAGAACCACCATCACATGTTATGTAGACCACAAGGAAGTCTTTTACATTTAGAAAATAATCATAATAATATAACTCCTTTAATGCGCCTTATAATCCGCTGCGCTTTATATATGAAAAAAGATGTAAAATAGAGCATTGATGGTCAGTGCGCCTTATAACCCGCTGCGCCAGGGCCGGCCCGTGGTATAGGCCGTATAGGCAAATGCTAAGGGCGCCGTCCATCAGGTGGCGCCACGCTAGTGCCACAAATGTTGGAGGAAAAAAAAAAAAAAAAAGTTGGTACTATTATTTCTAAATACATAAAATAATCCCACGTTAATTAAAATGCAAAGTAAAGCCTATTTAATAGAAATATTATTTGTTACAACATTATGCCCCCCCACGGTGCGCCCCCTCCCTCCCCCAGCACGGTGCGCCCCCTCCCTTCCCATATCATGACTCTTTTTGGACGTCACCACATCAAAAAATCAACACAAGATGTCAAAACGGCCAAAACTGTCAGGTGCCCAGGGGAGAAAAGAAGAGGAGAAACGAGAAAAAGACAGAGGTAGCAGGTAGGTAACGTTAGCCTACATGAAATTATTTGTCTGTTACAGAATGTGATAGTAACCTCACCTGTCTTTTTAGCATTAAGCTAATGTTACATGATTCGGCAATTGCTAATCAATAAATAGCTAGTTCTGTTTTAACGTCGGGTTAATATTGTGGAGGGGGCTAAATTGTTATGGAAAATAATAATGTAACGTTAGGTAATTACAGTACTGCCTGGTGTACAGTCATTTGTAAGTCATTCTAGTTAATGCAATATTAAAAAGCACAAATAGAGAACTCTGTAGGATCCCCTTTTTTTGTAATATAGTTGTTAAAGTCATACTGGTTTGATATCTTGTTTTGTGCAGTGCCTTATTTATATTGTATTTTTAATTTATTTTATGCAACTTGTTGACACGTTTTATTTTGTGTTTATGTATGTAAAAATTATTGTATTTCATATATTCATTTTTTATTTTTTGTATTCATTTATTTATCCATATGTTTTGTTATCTTGTTAACTATTCTGATTGTTAATTTGCTTTCTTTAAGTAAAAAAAAAGGTCAAAGACAAAGCTATTCGGTTTCTGGTGAGTATATACACTTCACTGCCGATGTGGGGGGGGCGCCACCTAAAATCTTGCCTAGGGCGCCAGATTGGTTAGGGCCGGGCCTGCGCTGCGCCCTATGGTCCGTACAATAATGTAGGCAGAAGGAGGCGAGCAAAGTGTGTTTGGCACATGTACAACTTGATGACAAATGAATATTTGTGTCAGCTCGGACCTGTCATCGTCGGGCAGCTCGCTGTGGTCCTTCAGCCAAGTCATCGTGGGCACGAGTGACGAGTCGTGCTTGACTTTGCACTCGAACACCACGGACCTGCCCCGCTGGACCACTCGGTACTCGGGCTGCTTCAGGATGCGCGTGGGCTCTGAAGGCAAGAGCGCGAAAAAGTTGTAACGATGCAACATTTCTTTGACGCCACAAGTCAGCGGCTGACCTTTGACCTCCAGGTGGACGTGGTTCTCGTAGATCCCCAGGGAGTTCCGGGCCACGCAGGTGTATTTGCCACCGTGTTTAGGCTGAGCCACGCCTATTTCGAGAGTACCGTTGTCGTGCGTGGTGTGAGTCTCTGCATCCAGGGTGCCTGAACGACTGTCCTTGAACCTAACACACACACACACACACACACACACACACACACACACACACACACACACACACACACACACACACACACACACACACACACACACACACACAAGCGAAGAGAAAAAGAGGAAAGCACATCTGAGCTCCCAGAATCGTTGTCTGGTCATGAAAGATCTCACCAGGTGATCTTGGGGATGGGCGAGCCAAAGGACGTGCAGTCCAAGAGCGCCGGCTGGTTCCTGATGACCTGGTAGACTTTGTTGGCCGGCGTCAGCACTCTGGGCGGCTCGGCTGCAGGAAGTGAGGCCCGGTGAGGCCGGCGGTTCCACGCAGAATGTTATGTGGCGGTGGGACTCACAGAGAACGTTGACAAAGGCGTTGGCCAGGAGGTAGCCATACTGGTTGGAGATGTTACACTGGTACACGGCGCTGGATCCCGTCTGCACCTGGCTGAATATGATGGTGTCGTCCTCCACTTTGCGGCTGGGATCCTTCGGGGAATCTGACCACGGATGACAGAGGTGATAACTTTAGACAAATGGCAGCCGGCAGGCAACATCTGGAGCTCCAAAGCTTTTCATTTGGCCAAAAAGTCTCAATTTAACCAATACAACTATGACTGCAGTACTCCTGCCACCCCACAGGGGGCAAGAGCAAGCATATGTGTCACAATAAAGCAGCAGAGGGGTGAGTAGAAGAAGATGGCACTATCCACCCTGAACAAAAATATATATAAATCACAAAAGTATGTATCGAAAATGCTGACTTTGTGAAGTCTTTTGTATTCGTGGTTGAACTGCTTAAATACATGTAGCGCTGAATTTGACCAGCAGAGGGCGATAAAGCTACACTAGCTTTAATTGTGTTAAACCACATGTGTGCAATGTTTGCCGTGTGTATTAACACGAAACCTTCTATTTTATCTAAGTCACATGCACAATGGACATTATTTATGTAAAATACACAATGGATGTTATACTTTTGTAATGTTTGTATGAATGTATTGGATTTTAGAATAAGCTTGTAACATACATGTACATATTATTGTAACATATTATTGTAACATACTTGTACATATTATTGTAACATACTTGTACATATTATTGTAACATATTATTGTAACATAAATGTACATATTATTGTAACATATTATTGTAACATATTATTGTAACATACTTGTACATATTATTGTAACATACGTGTACATATTATTGTAACATATAATTGTAACATATTGTAACATATTATTGTAACATACTTGTACATATTTTTGTAACATATTATTGTAACATACTTGTACATATTATTGTAACATACGTGTACATATTATTGTAACATATAATTGTAACATATTGTAACATACTATTGTAACATACTTGTACATATTTTTGTAACATATTATTGTAACATATCATTGTAACATATTATTGTAACATACGTGTACATATTATTGTAACATATTATTGTAACATACTTGTACATATTATTGTAACATACGTGTACATATTATTGTAACATATAATTGTAACATATTGTAACATATTATTGTAACATACTTGTACATATTTTTGTAACATATTATTGTAACATATCATTGTAACATATTATTGTAACAAACGTGTACATATTATTGTAACATATTAATGTAACATATCATTGTAACATATTATTGTAACATATTATTGTAACATACTTGTACATATTATTGTAACATACTTGTACATATTATTGTAACATATTTGTACATATTATTGTAACATATTATTGTAACATATAATTGTAACATATTATTGTAACATATTATTGTAACATACTTGTACATATTATTGTAACATACTTGTACATATTATTGTAACATATAATTGTAACATATTGTAACATACTATTGTAACATACTTGTACATATTTTTGTAACATATTATTGTAACATATCATTGTAACATATTATTGTAACATACGTGTACATATTATTGTAACATATTATTGTAACATACTTGTACATATTATTGTAACATACGTGTACATATTATTGTAACATATAATTGTAACATATTGTAACATATTATTGTAACATACTTGTACATATTTTTGTAACATATTATTGTAACATATCATTGTAACATATTATTGTAACAAACGTGTACATATTATTGTAACATATTAATGTAACATATCATTGTAACATATTATTGTAACATATTATTGTAACATACTTGTACATATTATTGTAACATACTTGTACATATTATTGTAACATATTTGTACATATTATTGTAACATATTATTGTAACATATAATTGTAACATATTATTGTAACATATTATTGTAACATACTTGTACATATTATTGTAACATACTTGTACATATTATTGTAACATATTATTGTAACATATCATTGTAACATATTGTTGTAACATATTATTGTAACATACTTGTACATATTATTGTAACATACTTGTACATATTATTGTAACATATTATTGTAACATACTTGTACATATTATTGTAACATACTTGTACATATTATTGTAACATATTATTGTAACATATTATTGTAACATATCATTGTAACATATTATTGTAACATGTTATTGTAACATACTTGTACATATCATTGTAACATATTAATGTAACATATTATTGTAACATATTATTGTAACCTATTATTGTAACATGTTATTGTAACATACTTGTACATATTATTGTAACATACTATTGTAACATATTATTGTAACCTATTATTGTAACATGTTATTGTAACATACTTGTACATATTATTGTAACATACTATTGTAACATATTATTGTAACCGATTATTGTAACATGTTATTGTAACATACTTGTACATATTATTGTAACATATTTGCACTCACTCTCTATGGCCATGCCGTTGATGGCCCACTGGATGTCGGGCTTGGGTGTGCCACTGGCCCTGCATGTCAGAACCCCGTTCTCTCCTGGGGCCATGACCAGGTTCCTGGGCGCGCCACTGATCCAATACGGAGCAGCTGGAAGCAGAAGAAGAAGAATTCCTCACGCCGCATACATCAAAGGTCCGCAGGGGAACGAGGACGCACCTTTGACCGTGACGCCGATGGTGTGGCCCACAGAGCCGTGCTTGTTCCTGGCGGTGCACTGGTATTCTCCCGCGTCGGCTTCCGACACGTTGGCGATGCGGAGGGTTTTGTGGTGGTGCAGGAAGGAGGTCCGTGTGGCGGGGAGGTCGCCGCCCACTTTGGCCCAGGTGATGTCAGGAGTGGGCCTGGAGGTGAAGGGATGGAAAGGTGAGGAGTGGTGAAGGTGTCCCGTCCAAGTGGACTGACTTACAGTCCTTCTGCAATGCACTCCATCTCCAGCACCTGACCACGCAGCACCATCTTGGAGCTGGAGGGAACGGACGGGGTGAGGAACGTGGGCCTCCTCTCGTCTACTGGATCCTCTGTGGTCACACCCACACACACAACCTGCTTACATCCTGGCCACCTCACTTCAAGCCTCTTAGGAGGCATCCTAGACCAGTCCAACCCCTGATTGCCACAGGATGCCAAACGGCAGCGGAACATCATCGCCACGTCAGCGGACTCTTTCTGTTTTTATTCCACTCAATGTGTAAATACACGCAGAGCTTCTATATCGTATCTGTTCAAATCAGCTCAAATCTGCTTGTGTTGGACAGGAAGTTAGGCATGCAACAGGAAACGGTATAACGATAAACCGTGGTAAAATTTCAGACAGTTTAAATTTTTAATTAAAGAAAAACTGCTATTTATTAATGCATTTTAGGCAACACTGCTTACTTCCTGGAAACGGAGTCACAGCATGCGCACTAGCGTGGTTTGGCTTGAAACATGGCGGAAAGAAATCGACTAAGTGCTTTGTTATCTTCCTTTCCCCTCGCTTCATTTCCCAGGAGTCTGGGCGTGCGTTTAAGAGGCACTGCTGTGTTTAGATGGAGACAGGTGTGGACAATATTGTCCCCACACTAAAAGTATACAGAAAACTATTTGATATTGATTTTATTTTCTCAATACAGCGTCCTGCTGTGACTGAGAGTTAATGAGGTGAGGAAACATGCAGCAGGCGATGTGTTTATAACTTGTTTATAACGTCTGTAGTTTGTTTGCTGGGATGCTAACTCGTCCTTTATTTAACTGCTAACTGTATCAGTGTTCAAATAACATCAACACGAGCTAAAATGTTTGTCATCTGTCCGAATTGAACGCAGGCTGTTAAGATTGTGCATTAGATGTAAGAGGTGTCACCCGTGTTTATTTTTGTTGGCCAAACTGTCGCGTTGAACCACTTGTTTTGTTAGAGAACAAAGCTTGTTTATTAGACTTTATCTTCGCTTTATCTGCTTTGTCTTTGATATTGATATCAAAAAGTATTTTTACCATTACTTTTGTTTTTTTTTATATTAGCCTACAATCAAAATGACTTTAAAAGTCTTATATAAATGTGATAATGAAGACAACACATGATGTAAGTGTCTATATTAGCCTACTATCAAAATTACTTTAAAAGTCTTATATAAATGTGATAATGAAGACAACACGTGATGTAAGTGTCTATATTAGCTATATTAGCCTACTATCAAAATGACTTAGAAAAAATCTTATATAAGTGTTATAATGAAGGCAACACATGATGTAAGTGTCTATATTAGCCTATTATCAAAATGACTTTAAAAGTCTTATATAAGTGTTATAATGAAGACAACACATGATGTAAGTGTCTATACTAGCCTACTATCAAAATGACTTTAAAAGTCTTATACACGTGTTATAATGAAGACAACACATGATGTAAGTGTCTATATTAGTTATATTAGCCTTATATCTGGAAACGGCAGGCTATATTCTTCTAATAGATTTATTACAATCTTTGCAAGCTAGGTAATGTTTGCTGTGGTCTGGAACAACATGGCACACAAACAACTATCAGAAATGCAGCCAATATTACATACAGATAATGTGTCATGAGACATGCAAATATAAATTAAAAACATAGAGGACATAAGTAAAGGAAATTAAATGATCTCAAATATAGCTACAAACGAGGCATAATGATGCAATATTCACATACAGCTAGCCTAAATAGCATGTTAGCATTGATTAGCTAGCAGTCATACAGTGACCAAATATTCCTGATTAGCACTCCAACAAGTCAATGACGTCAACAAAGCTCACCTTTGTGCATTCACGCACAGCATAAAAGGTTTGGTGGACAAAATGAGAGAAAGAAGGACTGAGAAAGTTATACATGTAAACATACTACGGTGAGTTCAGGGACTGCTGAAATTAGTAGGACAAAGTGGTGAATGTCAAATAGTGTCATCAGTGAAGCATGTTTAGTATAAAAAGTGAGATTTCTAACAATTAAGAATGTTTGTCATGTTTGTCCTCTTACACAAACCTTTTTCAAACTAATATATGTTTTTTCCTTCATCTTTTTCCATTTTCACACATTTTTGAAAAAGCTCCATGGAGCCACTAGGGCGGCGCTAAAGGGTCGCAGTAACCGTCTCTCAGCGTGTGGCCGTGACAACTTAGCATGAGTTGGATGTCCACTAAATCTGCCTGCTTGTCGTCAATGAAGACAACACATGATGTAAGTGTCTATATTAGCCTACTATCAAAATGACTTTAAAAGTCTTATATAAGTGTTATAATGAAGACAACACATGATGTAAGTATCTATATTAGCCTACTATCAAAATAACTTTAAAAGTCTTATATAAGTGTTATAATGAAGACAACACATGATGTAAGTGTCTATATTAGCTATATTAGCCTACTATCAAAATGACTTTAAAAGTCTTATAAAAGTGTTATAATGAAGACAACACATCATGTAAGTGTCTATATTAGCCTACTATCAAAATGACTTTAAAAGTCATATATAAGTGTTATAATGAAGACAACACATGATGTAAGTGTCTATATTAGTTATATTAGCCTACTATCAAAATGACTTTAAAAGTCTTATATAAGTGTTATAATGAAGACAACACATCATGTAAGTGTCTTTACTAGCCTACTATCAAAATGACTTTAAAAGTCTTATATAAGTGTTATAATGAAGACAACACATGATGTAAGTGTCTATATTAGTTATATTAGCCTACTATCAAAATGACTTTAAAAGTCTTATATAAGTGTTATAATGAAGACAACACATGATGTAAGTGTCTATATTAGCTATATTAGCCTACTATCAAAATGACTTTAAAAGTCTTATATAAGTGTTATAATGAAGACAACACATCATGTAAGTGTCTATATTAGCTTACTATCAAAATGACTTTAAAAGTCTAATATAAGTGTTATAATGAAGACAACACATCATGTAAGTGTCTATATTAGCCTACTATCAAAATTACTTTAAAAGTCTTATATAAGTTTTATAATGAAGACAACACATCATGTAAGTGTCTATATTAGCCTACTATCAAAATGACTTTAAAAGTCTTATATAAGTGTTATAATGAAGACAACACATCATGTAAGTGTCTATATTAGCCTACTATCAAAATGACTTTAAAAGTCTTATATAAGTGTTATAATGAAGACAACACATCATGTAAATGTCTATATTAGCCTACTATCAAAATGACTTTAAAAGTCTTATATAAGTGTTATAATGAAGACAACACATCATGTAAGTGTCTATATTAGCCTACTATCAAAATGACTTTAAAAGTCTTATATAAGTGTTATAATGAAGACAACACATGATGTAAGTGTCTATATTAGTTATATTAGCCTACTATTAAAATGACTTTAAAAGTCTTATATAAGTGTTATAATGAAGACAACACATCATGTAAGTGTCTACATTAGCCTACTATCAAAATGACTTTAAAAGTCTTATATAAGTGTTATAATGAAGACAACACATGATGTAAGTGTCTATATTAGTTATATTAGCCTACTATCAAAATGACTTTAAAAGTCTTATATAAGTGTTATAATGAAGACAACACATCATGTAAGTGTCTATATTAGTTATATTAGCCTAATATCAAAATGACTTTAAAAGTCTTATATAAGTGTTATAATGAAGGCAACACATGATGTAAGTGTCTATATTAGCTATATTAGCCTACTATCAAAATGACTTTAAAAGTCTTATATAAGTGTTATAATGAAGACAACACATGATGTAAGTGTCTATATTAGCTGTATTAGCCTACTATCAAAATGACTTTAAAAGTCTTATACAAGTGTTATAATGAAGACAACACATGATGTAAGTGTCTATATTAGCTATATTAGCCTACTATCAAAATGACTTTAAAAGTCTTATATAAGTGTTATACTGAAGACAACACATGATGTAAGTGTCTATATTAGCTATATTAGCCTACTATCAAAATGACTTTAAAAGTCTTATATAAGTGTTATAATGAAGACAACACATGATGTAAGTGTCTATATTAGCCTACTATCAAAATGACTTTAAAAGTCTTATATAAGTGTTATAATGAAGACAACACATGATGTAAGTGTCTATATTAGTTATATTAGCCTACTATCAAAATGACTTTAAAAGTCTTATATAAGTGTTATACTGAAGACAACACATGATGTAAGTGTCTATATTAGTTATACTAGCCTACTATCAAAATGAATTTAAAAGTCTTATATAAGTGTTATAATGAAGGCAACACATTATGTAAGTGTCTATATTAGCCTACTATCAAAATGACTTTAAAAGTCTTATATAAGTGTTATAATGAAGACAACACATGATGGAAGTGTCTATATTAGCTATATTAGCCTACTATCAAAATGACTTTAAAAGTCTTATATAAGTGTTATACTGAAGACAACACATGATGTAAGTGTCTATATTAGCTATATTAGCCTACCATCAAAATGACTTTAAAAGTCTTATATAAGTGTTATAATGAAGACAACACATGATGTAAGTGTCTATATTAGTTATATTAGCCTACTATCAAAATGACTTTAAAAGTCTTATATAAGTGTTATACTGAAGACAACACATGATGTAAGTGTCTATATTAGCTATATTAGCCTACAAGTCAATAACGTCAACAAAGCTCACCTTTGTGCATTCACACACAGAATACAAGGTTTGGTGGACAAAATGAGACAAAGAAGGACTGAGAAAGTTGGATGTCCACTAAATCTGCCTGCTTGTTGTCAAGCAGCTCATTGGAGAAGCTTTGCACCTCTCAGCTCATTTTTTTGCATTTTATACTGCAGATCATCGCTCATTTGCCCTCGAAGGGGTCATAACAGAAATGTAAAAATGCAAATGAGATAAACACTTTCCACTAGGAAGATGGTTGTGCTGATTGGAGAAAATGCAAGACGTTTATTTGAACCGCCTGCAAGCAAGAAGGAGAGAAATGTTGCTTTGAACTAAGAAATGTTAGAAAGTGCTAATTGAGTGAGAGTGTTTGGTGACTTGTATAGATGTTAAAAAGAACAATTAGTGAAGGTGTTTGACTGGAAAGAGTGGGGATTAACCAAGGGGAAGAGATGAGGGGTAGCATCCAGACACTAGGGGGTGCTAGATGTCACCAGGCAGAAAGGAAGAGGCCTTCATTTAGGGGTGAAAGGTCAGTGAGCTGACCCCTCAGGTTGCGTTCACACTTGACTTCCTCTACTCTGGTCCCAACAAAATAAAACAACATAACTGGTGTAATAGTTGTGTCATGTGACCAAAGGAACATTTGCATAAAGTAAGGACTTGATCAGGCAGATTTGCTGACCAATTAAATTCCAAACCAAAACAATAACATTGCAGTGAGTTGAATACTTACAGTAAGTTATTTTTTATACAACTTACATCTCATGAAAAGCTTCACAATGAACTTTGTGTGAATGTCTCCCACACTAACTGTCCTTTTTCTTGTCCTTTCATCATACGTCATTTGAACTCTGGTCTTTAGTTGACATGTCAGTCCAACTGCACCAGACTTCACTTACAGAACTCTATCTTTCAAGTCAGGGCCTAAACGCAGATCATGTGCTGTGTGTAGGGCCCCAACATCCATTAGGGGCCCCATTTTCCGTGAATAAGTGCAAATGTCAGTTAATGACCCTTATGCTCCTTCACTATATAGAGCTATATATATATATATATATATATATAATAATAATACCTGGGATTTATATAACGCTTTTCTAAGTACCCAAAGTCACTTTACATGTTAAAAACCCTTGACTATATATATATATATATACTCATTAGGTCAGGAAAAAAACACAGAGGCTACTTCATCCCTACAAGCCTGTTTCGCAGGTTTCCTTGCTCTTAAGGGGATTTTATATCAAATAGAGCAGGAAAACCTGCAAAACAGGCTTGTAGGGATGAAATAGCCTCTGTTTTTTCCTGACCTAACGTATATTCCACTCTACCCGGTATTGAGCACTGTATAACGGATAAACCACAGAAACCTTGACTATATATATATATATATATATATATATATATATATATATATATACATGTGCATATATATTTATACATATACATACAATTATATATATATACACTGTACATTTGTGTATTTACATGTGTATACATATATATATATATACATACATATATATGTATATATATATATATATGTATACACATGTAAATATATATATATATATATATATATATATATATATATATATACATATATATATATACTGTATATATATACATATATATAAACATACATACATATATATATATATATATATATATATATATATGTATGTATTTACATGTGTATACATATATATATAGATATACACATGTAAATATATATATATATATATATATATATATATATATATATATATATATATATATATATATATATATATATATACACATGTAAATATATATATATATATATATATATATATATATATATATATATATATATATATATATATATATATATACATCCATCCATCTTCTTCCGCTTATCCGAGGTCGGGTCGCGGGGGCAGCAGCCCAAGCAGGGAAGCCCAGACTTCCCTCTCCCCAGCCACTTCGTCCAGCTCTATATTTACATGTGTATACATAAATGGCACCAATTAGGAGACATATTATCTGGTGTTTTGTTACATAATATTATGCAAAACCAACTTGTTTTACCTTCTGGTACCTGCTGATGTGTATTTAGTATCTGAATAAACCCTGGAAATTTGCGTGCATCCATCATTGTAATCCGTGTTGACCCGTAGTCAATAAGCTTCTTCTTTTTCTCTAAGTTCTTGTTATGTGACATTCATCCTCCACTGTTGCCATTTCTAATATAAAGTAGTGTAAAGTTCTTACTTATATCTGTCAGTAAACTCACCATGAAAGCACTAAAACATCGCGGAGTAGTGAGTTGACATTATTCACCCAAGGAACTTTAGTTATTAGAGAGTTCCGGTCACGGGACACATTTCGGGTGTTGTTGTTGCACTAGTGAGCCACGGATGAGGAGATGCTGCTCCGTTATTGATTGAAGTAAAGTGTGAATGTCATTAAAACAGTTAGCGCCATCTTTTGACACTTCTTCCACTCCCGTCCTCGCACGCTACACCGCTACAACAAAGAAGACGCTGTCCAAGTGGAGGCACGTAGATAAGACACGCCCACAAAATGGCGCATCCTGAAGAGACTGTCAGAAAGTGAGTTGAAGATGATGTGTAAAACATCATCTATGCAACATTTTGAGCAAAGAACCAGCATTACATGTTATGTAGACCACAAGGAAGTCTTTTATATGTAGAAAATAATCCTAATAATATGACTCCTTTAATGTCCTATGGTCTGAAAAATACGGTAAATAAAATTGGATTTGATTTATTTAATTTGATATTATTTGTTATTTGTACTAAAAAAAAAAAATACATTATTGAATACTTTATTCCCCATGAAATTAGTTTCAAATGAAAACCACTCAAGTTTGATTAAAACGTGTAAAAGTAGTTACATATTAGAAAAAAAGTGTGAAAATGTAACGGGGCCCTCAAAATAAAATTCTGCTTTGGGCCAGGGGCCACCCTGTTTGAAGTGGGCTCACACCTTCAGATGATCACTCCACAAAGCGCACTCGGGGAGAGAAAGCACCAGAGTTCATTTTAAGCAAAGTAAACATGACAAGTGTGAACGCAGCCTTCGTTAATGGCGAGGGAAAAGACCAGGAGAAAGGGTCAGGGGTCGGAGGGCGCCGTAACTCACCACTAAATAAATCAGTGTCATTGTAAAAAGCTGCCATTGTGTTATTGATTGCATCCACTGTGTCATTGATTGCATCCACTGTAACACAACAAAGCAAACATTGAAACATAGAGCGGGAAATAAGGAAGGATGCCACGTGACAGCTGACATATGTCTCCTGGAGGCTCAGGTGATGGCGTCCCAGACAGGAAGTGAGGCTCTCTAGCGTGCGAGACTTACGGTTGAGGACCTTGACGCTGATGGGCTGCTTCTGCTGGATGGTCTGCGTGCGCGGGAAGCGGGCGTAGCAGATGTAGTCGTCACGGGAATCCTGGCGCAGCACGTTGGAGAAGAAGAGGTCTCCGTTCAAAGACTGCGACACCCGCTTGCTCTGAGGCAACCTCTGGAAGTCTGGCAGGGAAACAAAGTAGAAGATGAAATGTCACTAACAAGTCCTCCTTTGAACCTGACAGTCATTTCACAAAATATACACTCTAGTTTTTGAGTAATGACTAGATCAGGGGTCGGCAACCCAAAATGTTGAAGGAGCCATATTGGACCAAAAATACAAAAACAAATCTGTCTGGAGCCGCAAAAAATGAAATGCCATATTACATACAGATAGTGTCATGAGATATACATTGAACTAGAGCGCAATTTTGAGTTTTGGGGTTCGGTTTTTTTATTAGATCGCAATTTCCACCAGTCTTGATGTGTGTGAAAAGTTTGGTGAGTTTTGAAAAATTTTAAGGGGGTCAAATTACAGCTCAAAGAGGCAAAAATGACTGTTTTTAGTACAATTTTGTCTTGAAGGGGGATTTGCCAACTTCCTGTTGGTTTTTGCCCGAGGATGTTAAATTATGAAATGTAGGTCTAAGTGAGACCTACATAGAAGCAGCGATGGACGGGACCGACTATGACGGCACATGAAATCCAAACCGGAGCAGTAATTACAACTCTTTCGTCAACTTTTAATAGATAGATAGATAGATAGTACTTTATTGATTCCTTTTATTTTATCTTTTATCTTTTTTTTTACCCTTCTGATAAAATCAGAAGGGTTCAATCTATTTCTTGTGCTAGTTTGAAGCCGACACGACAAACGCACTCAGAGGAGATAATGTTTAAAAAAAGGTGACCGGTTTTTACAAAATTTTTATTTTAAAGGGGGAATTGCAAACTTCCTGTTGATTTTTGCTGGGGGTTGTCAATACATGAAATGTAGGTCTAAGTGAGACCTACGTAGAAGTTTTTGTTTCATGTCTCTACGACACTGGAAGTTACAGGCAGTTTTGTCTGAGTTTTCTTCCGAGGAGCAGTAGTGTCTGTGTTTTCTTCCTAGGGCGCGCTAGAGCGCAATTTTGAGTTTTGGGGTTGGGCTTTTTTATTAGATCGCAATTTTTGCCTGTCCTGATGTGTGGAGTGTGCTAATCAAGCATGTTCGGGTCAACTGCATGACTGGCAAGGCTAATCCATGCTAAGCAGGCTATTAGGCTAGCTATATGTACAGTATTGTCGATCAGTGATGCCTCATTTGGTATCTGATGATTTGAAGGGTCATTTGTGTTCCTGGTTAAGTACCTCCTTAGAGGTTTTTGATCTGCATGTCTCCTAGGACCTAGACCGCTATTGTTAGAAAGCGTTTGTTTCTGTGATTATTATAGGCCGGCCGCCGTCTTGAGCGTAAATTTGACGTCCTCTTGGGATCTTGGCTTCAATAAATCGACCATAGTTTTGGGACATACACAT
>NC_084740.1:62681272-62859949 GCF_033978785.1 Entelurus aequoreus
GGCCGTTTATGGGTATGGCTTCTATCGTTACGTTTGCTAAAAATGAACTTCTGAAGTTTTTTCCCAAACTTGTACGACATTTGGAGCTTCCAGTATACTTCATACAAGGTGTGTGTTCTTGTTTCTGGACTAGGACTACAAACCATTCTCACCAAGGACAGGAGTTGCGTATATTTTGGTGCAAATCCAGGTTTGTAGGCTCGCTGCTTTACAGCAACAATACCCCTTCTAGAACGTTTATAAATGGTTTCTAAGTAGCTAACAATCATGTTATGAACATTAACAAACACCAACAATACCCCTTCTAGAACGTTTATAAATGGTTTCTAAGTAGCTAACAATCATGTTATGAACATTAACAAACAAGAACAATACCCCTTCTAGAACGTTTATAAATGGTTCTTATGAACATTAACAAACACCAACAATACCCCTTCTAGAACGTTTATAGATGGTTCTAAGTAGGTCACAATCATGTTATGAACATTAACAAACACCAACAATACCCCTTCTAGAACGTTTATAGATTGTTATAAGTAGGTCACAATCATGTTATGAACATTAACAAACAAGAACAATACCCCTTCTAGAACATTTATAAATGGTTTCTAAGTAGCTAACAATCATGTTATGAACATTAACAAACAAGAACAATACCCCTTCTAGAACGTTTATAAATGGTTCTTATGAACATTAACAAACACCAACAATACCTCTTCTAGAAGGTTTATAGATGGTTCTAAGTAGGTCACAATCATGTTATGAACATTAACAAACACCAACAATACCTCTTCTAGAAGGTTTATAGATGGTTCTAAGTAGCTAACAATCATGTTATGAACATTAAGACTTACCAGCTACTTCAAGGCAAGTTGGGTATTTCAAGTCCAAGTTTTATAAATCATCTTGCAGCAGTTTATTATAGTAGGCAGGGGATTCATATGGACCCATTGGTCTGGGTTTACCTGACACATGAAACGTGACGAATAGGGGGGGTTGCACGATCCACGTTAGCCGTCAAGTGTTGAATATCTTCAAATGTGTTTTGTGGCGATTACAACTTTGACCACAGCGTCAGTTGCTATGGAGGGTGGCACTTTCCACCGTTTTCAGCAGACTGTGTTGCAAAAAGATTGACCCCCCCTTCCTCCCCTTCCTCTCACACGAGATCCACCCAGGAGTGGGCTATATGAATCCCTTCCCTTGTAAAGCATGAACGACCTGCTAATAAGAAGTTAATAAGACGTTCTTAATATGCTAATAAGAAGTTAATAAGACGTTCTTAGTATGCTAATAAGAAGTTATTCTTAATATGCTAATAAGAAGTTAATAAGACGTTCTTAATATGCTAATAAGAAGTTAATTAGACGTTCTTAGTATGCTAATAAGAAGTTAATAAGACGTTCTTAATATGCTAATAAGAAGTTAATTAGACGTTCTTAGTATGCTAATAAGAAGTTAATAAGACGTTCTTAATATGCTAATAAGAAGTTAATTAGACGTTCTTAATATGCTAATAAGAAGTTAATAAGACGTTCTTAATATGCTAATAAGAAGTTAATTAGACGTTCTTAATATGCTAATAAGAAGTTAATAAGACGTTGTTGTCAAGTTTGTTTTCAACACTTCAGTCGTGACTGAGAATCCTGCTGCTTCTTCTTTTGCTCTGCATGACTTATAAAACAATGTCTGCTGGGCTCAGTCTGTTCACGTAGGTGTTTATATACCTGTACTAACACACCTGGAAGCCTTTTCAACGGAAGCAAGGTTTGCTTTTTTTTCTTCTTAACTTGCATCAAGTTTGAATTTTTTCCCAATTTCCTTCTACATATAAAGTATTTACCCTGTAGAATATTGAGGATTGTAAATAGACCTCCATGGATTGTACAGACGCCTGTTGTTGATGTGCATGGTTGAACTTGTATAAAAAGCAACATGTAGAGAATATATATAAATATAAATATGAATATGTGTTCTTTCTTGCTGTGCATTGTGTACATACTGTACCTTCATCACACACACGCCTGCTTTTGTTCCTTTTTTATGAATACATTCTGATTTGTTGGCATATTTGACACGAATGTTCTGCATTGTTTATGAAACAATATCTCACATTTTTGTATTTAAGACGCAGATTTGTACTAACCTTCTTTGTCACTATTTAAGATACTTTATTCTTTTTAGTGCAAGTATGGAACCCTGTAGGAGATGTTTTGAATGAATAAACAATATTTGCCTTCACGTGTGACTCATGACTTCTTAAAGACAATATGGACACAAGATGTGGGAACTGTAGCACATAACTTCATGCAGGTCGAGGTTTAGCACAGCAACAATATGTGGAACCATTGTCTGCTTGTGTTCCTCCTACTGCAATAATTGTTGTGACACCTTCCTCTTTATATGTGTTGGACACGCCTTTCTACTTCCTCTTTATATGTGTTGGACACGCCTTTCTACTTCCTCTTTATATGTGTTGGACACGCCTTTCTACTTCCTCTTTATATGTGTTGGACACGCCTTTCTACTTCCCTTTATATGTGTTGGACATGCCTTACTACTTCCCCTTATATGTGTTGGACACGCCTTACTACTTCCCTTTATATGTGTTGGACACGCCTTACTACTTCCCTTTATATGTGTTGGACACGCCTTACTACTTCCCTTTATATGTGTTGGACACGCCTTACTACTTCCCTTTATATGTGTTGGACACGCCTTTCTACTTCCTCTTTATATGTGTTGGACACAACTTTCTACTTCCCTTTATATGTGTTGGACACGCCTTTCTACTTCCTCTTTATATGTGTTGGACACGCCTTACTACTTCCCTTTATATGTGTTGGACACGCCTTACTACTTCCCTTTATATGTGTTGGACACGCCTTACTACTTCCCTTTATATGTGTTGGACACGCCTTACTACTTCCCTTTATATGTGTTGGACACGCCTTACTACTTCCCTTTATATGTGTTGGACACGCCTTGCTACTTCCCTTTATATGTGTTGGACATGCCTTTCTACTTCCTCTTTATATGTGTTGGACACAACTTTCTACTTCCCTTTGTATGCGTTGGACACGCCTTTCTACTTCCTCTTTATATGTGTTGGACACGCCTTACTACTTCCCTTTATATGTGTTGGACACGCCTTTCTACTTCCTCTTTATATGTGTTGGACACAACTTTCTACTTCCCTTTATATGTGTTGGACACGCCTTTCTACTTCCTCTTTATATGTGTTGGACACGCCTTACTACTTCCCTTTATATGTGTTGGACACGCCTTACTACTTCCCTTTATATGTGTTGGACACGCCTTACTACTTCCCTTTATATGTGTTGGACACGCCTTACTACTTCCCTTTATATGTGTTGGACACGCCTTGCTACTTCCCTTTATATGTGTTGGACATGCCTTTCTACTTCCTCTTTATATGTGTTGGACACAACTTTCTACTTCCCTTTATATGCGTTGGACACGCCTTTCTACTTCCTCTTTATATGTGTTGGACACGCCTTACTACTTCCCTTTATATGTGTTGGACACGCCTTACTACTTCCCTTTATATGTGTTGGACACGCCTTACTACTTCCCTTTATATGTGTTGGACACGCCTTACTACTTCCCTTTATATGTGTTGGACACGCCTTACTACTTCCCTTTATATGTGTTGGACACGCCTTACTACTTCCCTTTATATGTGTTGGACACGCCTTACTACTTCCCTTTATATGTGTTGGACACGCCTTCCTACTTCCCTTTATATGTGTTGGACACGCCTTACTACTTCCCTTTATATGTGTTGGACACGCCTTACTACTTCCCTTTATATGTGTTGGACACGCCTTACTACTTCCCTTTATATGTGTTGGACACGCCTTACTACTTCCCTTTATATGTGTTGGACACGCCTTTCTACTTCCTCTTTATATGTGTTGGACACAACTTTCTACTTCCCTTTATATGTGTTGGACACGCCTTTCTACTTCCTCTTTATATGTGTTGGACACGCCTTACTACTTCCCTTTATATGTGTTGGACACGCCTTACTACTTCCCTTTATATGTGTTGGACACGCCTTACTACTTCCCTTTATATGTGTTGGACACGCCTTACTACTTCCCTTTATATGTGTTGGACACGCCTTACTACTTCCCTTTATATGTGTTGGACATGCCTTTCTACTTCCTCTTTATATGTGTTGGACACAACTTTCTACTTCCCTTTATAAGTGTTGGACACGCCTTTCTACTTCCTCTTTATATGTGTTGGACACGCCTTACTACTTCCCTTTATATGTGTTGGACACGCCTTACTACTTCCCTTTATATGTGTTGGACACGCCTTACTACTTCCCTTTATATGTGTGGGACACGCCTTTCTACTTCCTCTTTATATGTGTTGGACACAACTTTCTACTTCCCTTTATATGTGTTGGACACGCCTTTCTACTTCCTCTTTATATGTGTTGGACACAACTTTCTACTTCCCTTTATATGTGTTGGACACGCCTTTCTACTTCCTCTTTATATGTGTTGGACACAACTTTCTACTTCCCTTTATATGTGTTGGACACGCCTTTCTACTTCCTCTTTATATGTGTTGGACACGCCTTTCTACTTCCCTTTATATGTGTTGGACACGCCTTACTACTTCCCTTTATATGTGTTGGACACGCCTTACTACTTCCCTTTATATGTGTTGGACACGCCTTTCTACTTCCTCTTTATATGTGTTGGACACAACTTTCTACTTCCCTTTATATGTGTTGGACACGCCTTTCTACTTCCTCTTTATATGTGTTGGACACGCCTTTCTACTTCCTCTTTATATGTGTTGGACACAACTTTCTACTTCCCTTTATATGTGTTGGACACGCCTTTCTACTTCCTCTTTATATGTGTTGGACACGCCTTTCTACTTCCCTTTATATGTGTTGGACACGCCTTTCTACTTCCCTTTATACGTGTTGGACACGCCTTTCTACTTCCCTTTATATGTGTTGGACACGCCTTTCTACTTCCTCTTTATATGTGTTGGACACGCCTTTCTACTTCCCTTTATATGTGTTGGACACGCCTTTCTACTTCCCTTTATATGTGTTGGACACACCTTTCTACATCCCTTTATATGTGTTGGACACGCCTTTCTACTTCCCTTTATATGTGTTGGACACGCCTTTCTACTTCCCTTTATATGTGTTGGACACACCTTTCTACTTCCTCTTTATATGTGTTGGACACGCCTGTCTACTTCCCTTTATATGTGTTGGACACGCCTTTCTACTTCCTCTTTATATGTGTTGGACACGCCTTTCTACTTCCCTTTATATGTGTTGGACACGCCTTTCTACTTCCCTTTTGTCCACTATCTCAACGTGAGAGGAAGGACAGAAAAGTGTATTTATTGTCTCATTAAGAACTTAAGTGAACTATTTCTTGCTCTGTATTATTATATTTGTATAGAGGTTCTGTATTATTATATTTGTGTAGGGTTCTGTATTATTATATTTGTGTAGCGGTTCTGTATTATTATATTTGTGTAGGGTTCTGTATTATTATATTTGTGTAGCGGTTCTGTATTATTATATTTGTGTATTATTATATTTGTGTAAGGTTCGACAGTTTGCAGAAAAAGCTTGAGTACATTTGTATTTCCTGTATGGTCAGATGCATTAACACGAGTCAAGTGCAGCCGAGCAGCGCCCCCTGGTGTCGGGCGTGTTTATTACATCCTACACACCACGCAGAGGAAAAGAACACCAGTCACACTTCAACAAATAACAGTCAATAACTCCTAACAGCAGCTCCTTGAATTCCTTGAATCCCTTCTAAGTCTATCTGATAGCTCAGTCACAGCTCTTTTTATACCAAATATGTGTTATATGTGTTTTATGTCGCACGTTTGCACCAAGAAAAATTCCTAGTTTGTGAACCCGTTCTCAAACAATGGCAATAAAACTATTCTGATTCTGATTCTGATTCTGATTCTAATATTGTGTGTACCTTCTAAAGAAGAGCACATCAACATTAAAGAAGATCGAGGTTTAGCACATCAACATTGGATCTACAACAGTCCTTTACAATTAGTAGCATAGATACGGCCAACTATTTAATTTTTTTGGACACAATAAAGGCCAAAGTTATTTTTAAACACATACCCTCATAATAAGTACAAGTCTAAAGTGTTTGTGTTACATGTAGTAATCATTGTGGACGGACAAAGGCCAGCATTAAAGTTTCAACAAGTTTCTGCGCTATTTCGGCGGGAATCCATTTTTGGCAGGGGCCCCGAAAAAAATGTGCCACCCCCCTTTTAAGTATTTTTCTGCTGTCGGGTCTGGAAGGAGATGACATATTTCACCACCTTTTGTAAACAGGCCTTAGGGACCCTGTTGTGGTGTAATTAAAAAGGACATTTTCCACAAAAGGGGACCTCTAAATAACCAGACATGAATATTCATAAGTGTCTATAGCTAGAAGAAGAGTTACATAACAGCACAACATACTCAAGTCGTGACTTTACTGCCATCTAGTGACAATAACATGTCCATGATGTATTTCATGCAGAATATGTGTTTTTAAACATGCACAAGCCTCAGATTTTGGAGCATTGTCCAGGATTAGACTTGACTGTTTCTCTTCAAGGTAATTGCATTATTCAGCCTTTCATCATGGCGCAGCTGCCTCATTACCTGAACTTAACTCCGCCCACCAGCCTCTCATGTCATTCATTTGCAGCATCCTTTAACTCCGCCCACCAGCCTCTCATGTCATTCATTTGCAGCATCCTTTAACTCCGCCCACCAGCCTCTCATGTCAATCATTTGCAGCATCCTTTAACTCCGCCCACCAGCCTCTCATGTCATTCATTTGCAGCATCCTTTAACTCCGCCCACCAGCCTCTCATGTCATTCATTTGCAGCATCCTTTAACTCCGCCCACCAGCCTCTCATGTCAATCATTTGCAGCATCCTTTAACTCCGCCCACCAGCCTCTCATGTCAATCATTTGCAGCATCCTTTAACTCCGCCCACCAGCCTCTCATGTCAATCATTTGCAGCATCCTTTAACTCCGCCCACCAGCCTCTCATGTCAATCATTTGCAGCATCCTTTAACTCCGCCCACCAGCCTCTCATGTCAATCATTTGCAGCATCCTTTAACTCCGCCCACCAGCCGCTCATGTCATTCATTTGCAGCATCCTTTAACTCCGCCCACCAGCCTCTCATGTCAATCATTTGCAGCATCCTTTAACTCCGCCCACCAGCCTCTCATGTCAATCATTTGCAGCATCCTTTAACTCCGCCCACCAGCCTCTCATGTCAATCATTTGCAGCATCCTTTAACTCCGCCCACCAGCCTCTCATGTCAATCATTTGCAGCATCCTTTAACTCCGCCCACCAGCCTCTCATGTCAATCATTTGCAGCATCCTTTAACTCCGCCCACCAGCCTCTCATGTCAATCATTTGCAGCATCCTTTAACTCCGCCCACCAGCCGGTACCAATATTAATATTAATTCAATACGGTATCAGCTCAAATCATACTACATACTTTAATTTATTTTGTAGTGTGGAATGTTACAAAAGGTTTGATCATGTGGAATTACTCCGACAACAATGGCAGCTAATAAAAGCATGAACCTAATGAGAGATTTATGAGCGTTGATCTGTATTTTTGGCAACACCTAGTGGCCACAATAACTAATTAAATGAAGGTCATGGTGCAGTCAGTTGAATGATGCGGACACGCTTGTTATTGGATACATTCTAATACAGCTTGCTTTTGATTGATTGATTGATTGATTGATTGAGACTTTTATTAGTAGGTTGCACAGTGAAGTACATATTCCGTACAATTGACCACTAAATGGTAACACCCGAATACGTTTTTCAACTTGTTTAAGTCAGGGTCCACTTAAATTGATTCATGATACAGATATATACTATCATATATACTATCATCATAATACAGTCATCACACAAGATAATCACATTGAATTATTTACATTATTTACAATCAGGGGTGTGGAGGGGGGAGGGGGGGGTATGGAGATGGCAAAAAGCCGCTGCCTGACCAGGGCTCAGAAAATCTGCAAAGACTCCTCCCACCCCCACCAAGGACTGTTTTCACTGCTGGACTCTAGAAAGATGTTCCGCAGCCTCCGAAGCAGAACCTCCAGGTTCTGTAACAGCTTCTTCCCTCAGGCCGTAAGACTCTTGAACGCATCATAATAATCCCCTCAATTCCCCCCCAAAAAGGAATAACTGCAAATGCAAAAGTGCAATATAATTATCTGTACAGTAATCTATTTATTTATATCTGCACCTTATTGCTTTTTTATCCTGCACTACAACCAACATTTGGTTCTTATCTGTACTGTAAAGTTCACATTTGCATGACAATAAAAAGGAAGTCTAAGTCTCTAATGTGTAAGTTATATGTGTAATAGTGTGATGTTGTTGCGCTGTATTATGAACTTGACAGGGTGTTATATTTTATTTTGAAGTATCGCTTTTATTTGATGAAGAACCGGATGTCCGGTGCGGGAAGTATCTCTGCTGTTTTTTTTCGGATGATTACTTCCTCTTCCTTCGGACTATTTAGAGTGGAAGGTAATAGTTTTTCACTGCTCCGTGTTTCTTCATATTGTAAATATTCTTCCTAAACGTTCCTAGATACTTTAAAAGTTAACCCAGTAATGTTGTGGGTACAAGTGATGTGTTGTTTAAAGTCATTTTTTATGCACAATTTCGTGAATTAAGGAGTCGAGCGTCGACTGTGTGAATTGTTTGGTCGCATTTACACCACACAGGAGCAGATATCCCTCCGCCAGAAAGCTGAGACCTGTGCGTGTGTGTTTCATGTTTCCAACACACGTACGTGGATTTGTGCATTATTATTTTTTTTTTTTTGTGATAAAACGTTTTTGTTAATATAATTTAACTTGTTATTATTTTTATATGAATGAATGTTTGTTACTTCCTCTTCCTTCGGACTTTTGAGTGGAAGGAGCAGATATCAGTCCGCCAGAAAGCTGAGACCTGTGTGTGTTTGTGTGTGTTTGTGTTTGTTTGTGTGTGTGTGTTTGTGTGTGTGTGTGTGTGTGTTTGTGTGTGTGTGTGTTTGCGTGTGCGTGTTTGTGTGTTTGTGTGTGTGTGTGTGTGTGTGTTTGTGTGTGTGTGTGTGTGTGTGCGTGTGTGTGTGTGTTTGTTTGTGTGTGTGTGTGTGTGTGTGTTTCATGTTTCCATCACAGGTTGCCAATAAATAATGAAACGACGGCATGGTGAAGTGTCTTTTATTTCAAAACTTACACAACACTAGGGGTGTAACGGTACACAAAAATGTCGGTTCGGTACGTACCTCGGTTTAGAGGTCACGGTTCGGTTCATTTTCGGTACAGTAAAAAAACTACAAAATGTACATTTTTGGGCTATTTATTTACCAAATTTGCAAAATCTTCCACCAAAAATAATTTTCTTAGTGTAATATTTGATTTGAAGTAATCGGAACCTTGGATAGGTCAATAATTCAAAATACCGAATTTTTCGGACTATAAGTGGCAGTTGTTTTCATAGTTTGGCCGGGGGTGCGACTTATACTCAGGAGCGACTTATGTGTGAGATGATGAACACATTTGCGTAAAATATCGTATAATATTATTGATGTCATTGACGTAAGAGACTAGACGTATAAGATTTCATGGGATTTAGCGATTAGGAGTGACAGATTGTTTGGTAAACGTATAGCATGTTCTATATGTTATAGTTATTTGAATGACTCTTACCATAATATGTTACGTTAACATAGCAGTTGGTTATTTATGCCTCATATAACGTACACTTATTCAGCCTGTTGTTCACTATTCTTTAGACATTTTAAATTGCCTTTCAAATGTCTATTCTTGCTGTTGGCTTTTAGCAAATACATTTCCCCCAAAAAATGCGACTTATACTCCAGTGCGACTTATATATGTTTTTTTCCTTCTTTATTATGCATTTTCGGCCGGTGCGACATTGATTTTGATTCAATATTATGTTTTGAGCAATGACAGTTTGAAAGAGAAAAAAACAGCTTTGTTTTATTAGTCAACATTGCAACTTTTTCTAAATTAAATTTAACCTTTAAGCTTTTTTTTTTCTCTTTTGTTCTGTTTTTTTGTATTTGAATAGTATTTTTAGAATGTGCCGTGGGCCTTTAAAACATTAGCTGTGGGCCGCAAATGGCCTCCGGGGCACACTTTTGACACCTCTGCTATAGATAATAAAAAATGAAATGTGATAAATCTATGGATAAAAAGCAGAGCCTGGCGACGTTTATCATTACTCTCTCTCTCTCTCTCTGTCTCTGCCCCTCCCTCACCAATGCTGCTGTTTGTTTTGTTTTTAACCCCTTCTTAACCCTGAACGTACATTGAAAATACACGCAACCCTAACTCAAAATGCCGGACATTTGAGGCATTTAAGAAACCCCGCCCTGACAGCTCCGCAAAAGAGGACATGTCCGGTGAAAAGAGGACGTATGGTCAGTCTATCCTAGCCCGTTAGCTGCTAGCATGCGTGTGTTGTGCCTCGGTGTGCATTGTTTACACAACGTGCGTTACGCTACTTAATATGTCCGTGTGGAAACTTGTTCGGTACACCTCCGAACCGAACCGGAACCCCCGTACCGAAACGGTTGAATACAAATACACGTAGCGTTACACCCCTACTACATATGCAACTGTGATTTTATTTCTATCAAATGTTCTTTGTTGGGCCAACGAGACGTCACAAGCCCCTCCCCCAGTCTCATAATTCATACTCTTGAAGTTCCCCCCCGCTGTGCGCCGTGTGTACTGTGGGTGAGGATGGGGGCTACCTTTGCATCATGGAGGCTAAATCCTCCTTCCTTCCTTTCAGCAGGCCGATCCATCTTCTTCCAGCTGTGCACTCTTGTGCTGCTGTGGAGAAGTCATCATGTCCAACATAAAGACCTTCCTCACACGTGAAGTCGTTTTATTGCAGCATATCTGTTGTCCAACTCAAGGCTCAGGGGCCACATCTCTTCCGTTTACAAGCTTGGAGATAATGTGCGTCAATAAGTGACTTCTTCTTCCTTCTTTTTGTCTAATTTAGACATATTCATGTCCACAGGAAAATGATGTGTACTGCATGTCATTTGAACGGTAAATGATGCAACATCTTTAGTGTTCCAATCCAATAATAATAATAGATTTTATTTGTAAAAAAAAACAAACACTTGACTAAACAACCTCAAAGTGCTACAGTGTATTAAAAAAAATAAAAATAAAAACTAGAACAGCCAAATAGCTAAAACTAGTATGCATACATCTAAAAAAAAAAAAGGCTGCCGGGGATTATTTAAGTGGTTGGGAATCCCTGAGCTGCCTTCACCTCGATTGGAGTACCGCAAGGTTCCATACTACATGGTGATTGGAGTACAATCTACATGGTGATTGGAGTACAATCTACATGGTGATTGGAGTACCGCAAGGTTCCATACTACATGGTGATTGGAGTAAAATCTACATGGTGATTGGAGTACAATCTACATGGTGATTGGAGTACCGCAAGGTTCCATACTACATGGTGATTGGAGTACCGCAAGGTTCCATACTGAGACCAAACTAATTGTGCTTGTTTGTTTGAATATGATTACTATTATTGATCTTATTAGTCTTATTGATATTGATACTGTTGTTGATATTCATTTGTTTTTAGTATTTTCTCCAAAGTATTGTAAGGGTTGGAGGTGGGATTGTTCTATTTTAATGTATTAGACTGATTTAAAAAACTTGTGATTTTCGTGAATAAAATCAATGGTTAGTAAATTATAAAAATAAATGATCTAAAAATACTTTTATACAAATGTACGCCAATAATTTATATTGCATTAGAAGAAAGTACAAGAAACTGCCCACGTTCTTACTGCACAGCAAATAATAGTCTATAAATAATATATGAATATATATTTTAGTGCAGAAATAATAGTCTATATGTAATATATGAATATATATTTTAGTGCACAGATAATAGTCTATATGTAATATATGAATATATATTTTAGTGCACAAATAATAGTCTATATGTAATATAAAAAAATAGAACAGCCAAATAGCTAAAACTAGTATGCATACATCTAAAAAAAAAAAAAAGGCTGTTTTAAAAAGAAGCTTCCACAGTCTGTGGTGCCCTCAGGTGGTCAGGGAGAGCGTTCCACAGACTGGGAGCGGTGGAGCAGAAAGCCTGGTTTCCCATTGTTCGTAGCTTTGTCCTCGGAGGTTGGAGAAGGTTAGCCTGTTCTCATATATATATATATATATATATATATATATATATATATATATATATATATATATATATATATATATATATATATATATATATATATATATATATATATATATATATATATATATATATATATATATATATATATTTTGCATTCTGTTTTAATTACTTTGAATTTATAACCCCCTGGCGCTCTTTTGTACTGTTTTTGTACTTATTTTGATTATTGTTTCTCGACTGTTTGTAAAAGTTGAAATTTATAAATAAAAGTTAAAAAAAAAGAAAAAAAGAACCTTCCAGACCGACTCAGCGCTCTCCTTGCAGACGGAGGCCATGACGTCACACGCCCTGGGCGAGCTATGCTTCCCTCTAGCGGCGTTGCCTGTGCACTGCAGCTCACTAACCCCCCAGCCAGGAGGACGCAGCGGCTCCCCGGCAGTTCCTTCTTGAGGAGCGGATGTGAGCATCGTGTGGAGGACGAGCCCAGAAGGTAGGATTGCACCTACTATCATTATTATTATTATCTTTAGTCCGATCCATGTTTCCGTGCACGGAGGCAGTGGCCCAGCTGGTCTTGTTGACATGTTTGCACGCTCCTCCTCCGCACTGCAGAAAGCTCCAGGACGTCAAATGGTGTCCGGTGGCACCTGCGAGCCGCGGGGATGCTGGAGATGATTTGGGATGTTGGACTAGGGTTGGTGCTGATGCTGCGTGATGTGACGTCACTGACCATGCACACACCTTCGACGTGTAGCCTGCAGCTTCAGTCGCATCTTAGTTTATTCATGGGAGTGTAAATATTGTGTTTGGAGGCATGGTGAGCTGATCATGTCTGCAGTGCATTGCTGGCCTCCTCCCAACTGTTGTTGTGATACATTATTTGTGGATTATTGCTTGCACTCCAGGCACAAGTTGGTGTTGTCCCCAAATGTTCAAGTGAATATTGTTGTGTTTTGTTGTTGGCTGCACTGGATTAGCACCAGTTGGGTTGTGGCAGTATAATGATGAGGTGTTTTCAGAGCGGACGTTGTTGTTGTGACGGACACGTCAGGTTAGTCTGGGGATTTAAGTAAGGTCAAGTATGAATAGAGAGGAGTTTGATTTACAAACCCTGTTTTTATATGAGTTGGGAAATGGTGTTAGATGTAAATATAAACGGAATACAATGATTTGCAAATCCTTTTCAAGCCACATTCAGTTGAATATGCTACAAAGACAACATATTTCATGTTCAAACTCATCAACTTTTTTTTTTTTTTTTGCAAATAATAATGAACTTAGAATTTGATGGCTGCAACACGTGCCAAAGTAGTTGGGAAAGGGCATGTTCACCACTGTGTTACATGGCCTTTCCTTTTAACAACAGTCAGTAAAGGTTTGGGAAGTGAGGAGACACATTTTTGAAGTGGAATTCTTTCCCATTCTTGCTTGATGTACAGCTTAAGTTGTTCTGCTATTTTAGGTGACACACATTTTCAAAGTCTGGACTACAGGCAGGCCAGTCTAGTACCCGCACTCTTTTACTATGAAGCCACGTTGATGTAACACGTGGCTTGGCATTGTCTTGCTGAAATAAGCAGGGGCGTCCATGGTAACGTTGCTTGGATGGCAACATATGTTGCTCCAAAAGCTGTATGTACCTTTCAGCATTAATGGTGCCTTCACAGATGTGTAAGTTACCCATGTCTTGGCCACTAATACACCCCCATACCATCACACATGCTGCCTTTTACACTTTGTGCCTAGAACAATCCGGATGGTTCTTTTCCTCTTTGGTCGACGTCCACAGTTTCCAAAATTTGAAATGTGGACTCGTCAGACCCCCCCGCAACCCCGACTGGGACAAAGCGCTAGAAAATTAATGGATGGATGGATGTTTATTTATTATTAACTATAGCACATTACTGAATAACAACATTATAAGTATATAATTATCATGGAATACTTCAATAAATTCATTTAACAATATACTAAATTAAACATTATTTAAAGTCGTTGTAATAGTTACTAGTACTACCACCAATAATAATAATACTAATAATTAATATTGTTATTAAAAAATCAGTCAATCAAAACATATTATATAAATCAGTCACACGTGTCTCAGAGGGATTTAAAATTCATGTTCTAAACACACATTATTAATATTATTATCATACTGGTATTATACTTTTTAGAATATATATATATATATATATATATATATATATATATATATATATATATATATATATATATATATATATATATATATATATATATATATATATATATATATATATATATATATATATATATATATATATATATATATATATATATATATATATATATATATATATATATATATATATATTTTTTTTCCAAGCTTTGAAAATACTGAGATTTAGGATGTGAATTGTATATTTATATTTTGTATTAAAGATTTAGAAATGTGTATAAAATTGTGTTTAGAAATGTGTTTTTGTTAACTACACCTATACCTAATATTGAATATTGAACAAAATTAATAGCACTATAAAACATTATGAATTTATTACAATTATAATAATTACATTTGTAATAATAAAATAATATTAGATAATTCAATAAAAAAAATCAAAATTGTATTAAATTAAATGTTCAAAATAGTTTTATTAGTTACTACTACAACTACCAGTAGTAACAATATTATCAAAATTAATAATAATTTGAAATGTTATTTAAATGTATATTTTACAATATATATGTATTATTAAATAGCAATACAGAGCTCAAATGATTCAAAAATAAATATAAATAACCATAATTTGGCTGAAATAATATAGCACACATAGATCTTAAAATGTGTTGTGTAGATAAATAAGAATGTTTTATGTGATGGATATTTTCCAAAGAATATTAACCCTTGTGTGGTGTTCGGGTCTGTGGGACCCGTTTTTGTTTTTTATTAAAAGAAAAATTATAATGAAATGAATTTTTCAAACTGAGACTCACTGACTTTGGCTCATTTTGTGTGAAGAACATATATGAGAATACATATTTAATGACCACACACCATACACCCCCCCTACACATTTATATTACATATGAGATGTCCGGGGCTAATAGAAGTGTGGAAATTGATGTTCTGTGTACCACACACACACACACACACACACACACACACACACACACACACACACACACACACACACACACACACACACACACACACACACACACACACACACACACACACACACACACACACACACACACACACACACACACACACACACACACACACACACACACACACACACACACACACACACACACACACACACACACACACACACACACACACACACACACAGCAGGCCTAGACAGGAGGAGGACAGAGTGTAGGTACACAGAACATCAGAGGGTGAAATGTGCGAGAAAATGAGAGCAGACAGTGTTGACAAACAACGAAACATAAAAGTGTTTGATTGTGAGGCATTAAAAGCCACAAAATGCAAGCGGGTCCATCAGACCCACAAACGCTGGCTGAGTAACAACAATATGAACATTACACAAGGGTTAAAGACAAATGTCAGCTGCAAAGACGCTCAGTTTGATGCTGGAAGTCCAAAGTGCAAGATGTCGTCCTTGCTGGAAGTCCACACACTCCACTCTTATCGTTCCAGCTAAGACGGGGGTCGGCAACCCGCGGCTCTAGAGCCGCATGCGGCTCTTTAGCGCCACCCTAGTGGCTCTCTGGAGATTTTTCAAAAATGTATGAAGAATGGAAAAAGATGAGGGGGAAAAAAATCTATTTTTTTGTTTTAGTATGTTTTCTGTAGGAGGACAAACATGACACAAACCTCCCTAATTGTTATAAATCGCACTGTTTATGTTAAATATGCTTCACTCATTCGAGTATTTGGCGAGCGCCGTTTTGTCCTACTTATTTTGGCGGTCCTTGAACTCACCGTATAATTTGTTTACATGTATACATTTCTCCGACTTTCTAGGACGTGTTTTATGCCACTTTTTCTGTCTCATTTTGTCCACCACACTTTTAACGTTGTGCACAAAGGTGAGTTTTGTTGATGTTATTGACTTGTGTGGAGTGCTAATCAGACATATTTGGTCACTGCATGCCTGCAAGCTAATCGATGCTAACATGCTATTTAGGCTAGCGATATGTACATATTGCATCATTATGCCTCATTTGTAGCTATATTTGAGCTCATTTAGTTTCCTTTAAGTCATCTTAATTAAATTTATATCTCATGACACATGTAATATGGCTTTTAATTTTTTGCGGCTCCAGACAGATTTGTTTTTGTATTTTTGGTCCAATATGGCTCTTTCAACATTTTGGGTTGCCGACCCCTGAGCTAAGAAGTGCGGCCATCATGACGCGTGTCATTGTTGTGTGAAAGATTAAAGGAGGAGCCCAAATGTCAAAAGGGATCCTCCGTGCGTCTGTCAGGCGATGAATGTTGCAAGTAGGACTGCTGCTAATGACATCATCCTGGTCCCAACACAGACCCTCCATCACGTGGCTGCAGAAGGAGGTTCAACTGCAACATGTCTTTGAATTTTGGAAGAAGTTTTCGCGCATGCATGCAAGGCTGCAGGGTGTGATGCATTATGGGTCTTCTCTATGCCTGTCACCGCTCATGACTCAACACAAGTTGTGTAACCAGTAACCACACAACACAACATGGCCACCAGGCTGACAGGAATGGCCTTTCAATGCACCACTCAGACTCACACGGCTTTTTCTTTCATCTTTGGATGTTTGCCACGCAGATTAAAGCAATTGCAGAGTCCTTTTAGGTGATTCCACGGCTTTCCAGATGTCCTTTTCATCCCCGGAGGGTGCATCTTTGAGTCAAAGCTTGAGACAATTAGAGATGCTAACCCAGCATCTTGTTGCTGCTGTCCTCGTTGTGGTATGTCTTGGAATGCACAGTCAGGGTCATCCAAGGCAGGATTCTCAGACTTCTTTCCCCCAAAAAACCCCACCATAATGACCAACAGTAGCATAGTAGGCCCAAGTATTCATTAAAAATGGTTTCAATATTTTTGGCCACTGGAACGTTACACCCAGTTTGAACAGTAACACTGCCTTTAAATGTGATACAATAAAACACTGTACTTTAATCAAATGACTCTTTGGCGTACCACTAGTGGTACACTTACCACAGTTTGAGAGTCACTGATCTACAATATGTCAGTGTTTACCAACAATATTTGACAGGAGAAAACTCTCCCCCGCTCTCTAAAGATGTCTGATAGGCAACAGGTGGATACAATATGTGAATACAACACGTGAATACAACATGTGGATACAACAGGTGGATACGCAGGTGAATACAACAGGTGGATACAACAGGTGGATATAACAGGTGGATACAACATGTGGATACAACAGGTGAATACAATAGGTGGATACAATAGGTGGATACAACAGGTGGATACAACAGGTGAATACAATAGATGGATACAATAGGTGGATACAACAGGTGGATACGCAGGTGAATACAATAGGTGGATACAACAGGTGGATACGCAGGTGAATACAACATGTGGATACAACATGTGGATACAACAGGTGGATACAACCGGTGGATACAACAGGTGGATACAACAGGTGGATACAACATATGAATACAACATGTGGATACAACATGTGAATACAACATGTGGATACAACAGGTGAATACAACATGTGGATACAACATGTGGATATAACAGGTGAATACAATAGGTGGACACAACAGGTGGATACGCAGGTGAATACAATAGGTGGATACAACAGGTGGATACGCAGGTGAATACAATAGGTGGATACAACAGGTGGATACGCAGGTGAATGACCTCTTGCCGTCATGTGGAATAGGAATTATTCTTCCTGTCACGATGTCGTTGATGTCCATAAATGAACAAAGATATGTAGTAAATCAATCATACTTGTTCTTCCAGCTCAGTGAAATGGATTATTTCAGTGGTTGGGAATCCCTGAGCTGCCTTCACCTCGATTGGAGTACCGCAAGGTTCCATACTACATGGTGATTGGAGTACAATCTACATGGTGATTGGAGTACAATCTACATGGTGATTGGAGTAAAATCTACATGGTGATTGGAGTACAATCTACATGGTGATTGGAGTACAATCTACATGGTGATTGGAGTACCGCAAGGTTCCATACTACATGGTGATTGGAGTACAATCTACATGGTGATTGGAGTACAATCTACATGGTGATTGGAGTACAATCTACATGGTGATTGGAGTACCGCAAGGTTCCATACTGGGACCAAACTAATTGTGCTTGTTTGTTTGAATATGATTACTATTATTGATCTTATTAGTCTTATTGATATTGATACTGATACTGTTGTTGATATTCATTTGTTTTTAGTATTTTCTCCAAAGTATTGTAAGGGTTGGAGGTGGGATTGTTCTATTTTAATTTATTAGACTGATTTAAAAAACTTGTGATTTTCGTGAATAAAATCAATGGTTAGTAAATTATAAAAATAAATGATCTAAAAATACTTTTATACAAATGTACGCCAATCATTTATATTGCATTAGAAGAAAGTACAAGAAACTGCCCACGTTCTTACTGCACAGCAAATAATAGTCTATAAGTAATATATGAATATATATTTTAGTGCACAAATAGTCTATATGTAATATATGAATATATATTTTAGTGCACAAATAATAGCCTATAAGTAATATATGAATATATATTTTAGTGCACAAATAATAGTCTATATGTAATATATGAATATATATTTTAGTGCACAAATAATAGTCTATATGTAATATATGAATATATATTTTAGTGCACAAATAATAGTCTATAAGTAATATATGAATATATATTTTAGTGCACAAATAATAGTCTATATGTAATATATGAATATATATTTTAGTGCACAAATAATAGTCTATATGTAATATATGAATATATAATTTAGTGCACAAATAATAGTCTATATGTAATATATGAATATATATTTTAGTGCACAAATAATAGTCTATATGTAATATATATATATATATATATATATATATATGTATATATATATATATATATATATATATATATATATATATATATATATATATATATATATATATATATATATATATATATATATATATATATATATATATATTTTAGTGCACAAATAATAGCCTATAAGTAATATATGAATATATATTTTAGTGCACAAATAATAGTCTATATGTAATATATGAATATATATTTTAGTGCACAAATAATAGTCTATATGTAATATATGAATATATATTTTAGTGCACACATAATAGTCTATATGTAATATATGAATATATATTTTAGTGCACAAATAATAGTCTATATGTAATATATGAATATATATTTTAGTGCACAAATAATAGTCTATATGTAATATATATATATATATATATATATATATATATATATATATATATATATATATATATATATATATATATATATATATATATGTATATATTTTAGTGCACAAATAATAGTCTATATGTAATATATATATATATATATATATATATATATATATATATATATATATATATATATATATATATATATATATATATATATATATATATTTTAGTGCACAAATAATAGTCTATATGTAATATATGAATATATATTTAGATTGAGAAGAAATAGATTGTTGAAAGAGCAGAATTGAGGGTGTGACACATTTGTTTACATGTGAGTGTAAAAATAAATCTAATGTTGCTGATGTCCGTGTCTCCTCGACTTAACAGACATAAAAACAAATATATGACACTATATACATCCATTCAAACTTTATATTACTTGACTCTACTTTCACATAAAAAACACTCATTTTCAACGAGTGAAGACTCTTATTTTATTTTGTAGTAGTAGCCACTTCCTCCCGGTCAACTTCCTTTGTTGTCACTTTATGGAAGTGTGCATGCATGTGACATCAAGGCTTGGGGCCACATTGGGGCCACATTGGGGCCACATTAGGGCCTGTGCACTGGAGTCTGATGGAAATCACATTTTACTTGCAGTGTAAACGTAATCAACTGGGAAAATCTGAATAAAATAAAAAAATCAGATTTATTCCACTTTGGCATGCCGTGTAAATGTAGTCCAAGACTGGCTCATAAAATGATGTCTTCTTAGTTAGTACTTTGTGTGCCAATTAAGTAAAATTGGATACTTTCCCACAGGCACAGTGGTTGGGAATCACTATCTATATGTTGACAAAGAAAGAAAGACTTGTGTGTAGTTTGGGAAGAGTTGCTAATGGTTATGTGCAGTAAAACTTTTCACTTCATGTGTGTTCCTACATTTGTGTTCCACGTCTTAGATGAAGAGAGCACTTATGATTGTGCTTTACAGAGTCAACATTGTTTTCTCTAAATGTGTCTAAATATGGCCAAGGACACGCATTATTGTGGCTTTCATCTTCATCACTAAAGGAACAATCTCATTTGTTTTTGAGTGGTCAGCTTGAAGCGTCCCTCTGTCTCCGACTCCCTCCTGGTCATGTGACATGAGTGTCTGTTATGATTGGATGACCCGCCTTATCTTGCCTCTGATTGGCCAGTTTCACCCTAACCTTAGCCAATTGTGACTCATCATAGGAACACCAAGCAATCATCATGGAGGTTCTATTTTCTACCTTCTCCATATTGTTTTGTGTCCTCACTCTTGTACAAATGTCTCCATTTTGTCCGCCTTTTCTTTTTCTTTCTTTCTTTTTCTAGGTGGCTGTGCAGTTTCCCATCAATAGTGAGATGCACTCATGGTACATCAATAGTGAGATGCACTCATGGTACATCAATAGTGAGATGCACTCATGGTACAGAGGTGTCATGACGTCTGTGGCTGCAAACAAACAAACAAACAAACACAACAGACTGTGTTCATGGCTGAGGAGCAGAAAGTTATCATTCCACACTAGTGTGCTCACACAATGTTCTGTGCAGTCACTCTCCAGTGAACACTGGCCAAGGTTTTAGTTCCAGACTGTGCTGAGTGTTGCTGGAACTGAACTGTTGGCCATCATCACAACTGGCTACTTGTCTCGCTTTTCAGGTCACAGTTCAGTTCCTTCCCGGTCCTCCCAGGGAACACATGGCATACAGAGAACTATTTACATGGCATACAGAGAACTATTTACATGGCATACAGAGAACTATTTACATGGCATACAGAGAACTATTTACATGGCATACAGAGAACTATTTACATGCCATACAGAGTACTATTTACATGCCATACAGAGAACTATTTACATGCCATACAGAGAACTATTTACATGCCATACAGAGAACTATTTACATGCCATACATTGAACTATTTACATGGCATACAGATAACTATTTACATGCCATACAGCGAACTATTTACATGCCATACAGAGAACTATTTACATGGCATACAGAGAACTATTTACATGCCATACAGACAACTATTTACATGGCATACAGAGAGCTATTTACATGGCATACAGAGAACTATTTACATGCCATACAGAGAACTATTTACATGCCATACAGATAACTATTTACATGCCATACAGAGAACTATTTACATGCCATACAGAGAACTATTTACATGGCATACAGAGAACTATTTACATGGCATACAGAGAACTATTTACATGGCATACAGAGAACTATTGACAAGAAGACTCTCATGTTGATGGAGATCATCAACATCTGTTCTACTGATTTCATGTTGGATACTTTTTTCTTGCCTTATTTGTACTTGACTTTGTTAAATGTTGGGTAGAATTATATTCACCTTTTGATGGCTATAAATATTTACCATAGGGCGGTATAGCTCGGTTGGTAGAGCGGCCGTGCCAGCAACTTGAGGGTTGCAGGTTCGATCCCCGCTTCCGCCATCCTAGTCACTGCCGTTGTGTCCTTGGGCAAGACACTTTACCCACCTGCTCCCAGTGCCACCCACACTGGTTTGAATGTAACTTAGATATTGGGTTTCACTATGTAAAGCGCTTTGAGTCACTTGAGAAAAAGCGCTATATAAATGTAATTCACTTCACTTCACTTCATCTACGTGTATGCAGAAATGTAGTTCATTATAGAACTGGTTATTAAAAAAGTATTGATTTAGAATGGAGAATGGCGTCATAAGCCCATGTCCCGAGTCATGTCTTAGTTTGTGTTCGTGTTAGTTTAGTGTTGGAGTCTGTGTATGTTTCAACGCAATCTCCTTTTTGTTTACTTTCTTGTTGCTAGGAGCGCTGATTAAAACAGACCCGCCTTCATTTAGTGATCCGTGACCCCACCAGCTCTTTTGGCTAATCACAGCTCCTTTTATATACCCTCACTGGGCAGGCGTACTTGCTTTGGACTCCATGACATGTTATGTTTACTTGGTTTGGACTTGGTGACATGTTATGTTTACTTGGTTTGGACTTGGTGACATGTTATGTTTACCTGCTTTGGACTTGGTGACATGTTATGTTTACTTGCTTTGGACTTGGTGACATGTTATGTTTACCTGCTTTGGACTTGGTGACATGTTATGTTTACTTGCTTTGGACTTGGTGACATGTTATGTTTACCTGCTTTGGACTTGGTGACATGTTATGTTTACTTGCTTTGGACTTGGTGACATGTTATGTTTACTTGCTTTGGACTTGGTGACATGTTATGTTTACCTGGTTTGGACTTGGTGACATGTTATGTTTACCTGCTTTGGACTCCATGACATGTTATGTTTACTTGCTTTGGACTTGGTGACATGTTATGTTTACTTGCTTTGGACTTGGTGACATGTTATGTTTACTTGCTTTGGACTTGGTGACATGTTATGTTTACTTGGTTTGGACTTGGTGACATGTTATGTTTACTTGCTTTGGACTCCATGACATGTTATGTTTACTTGCTTTGGACTCCATGACATGTTATGTTTACTTGCTTTGGACTCCATGACATGTTATGTTTACTTGGTTTGGACTTGGTGACATGTTATGTTTACTTGGTTTGGACTTGGTGACATGTTATGTTTACTTGCTTTGGACTCCATGACATGTTATGTTTACTTGCTTTGGACTCCATGACATGTTATGTTTACTTGCTTTGGACTCCATGACATGTTATGTTTACTTGGTTTGGACTTGGTGACATGTTATGTTTACTTGCTTTGGACTCCATGACATGTTATGTTTACTTGCTTTGGACTTGGTGACATGTTATGTTTACTTGGTTTGGACTTGGTGACATGTTATGTTTACTTGCTTTGGACTCCATGACATGTTATGTTTACTTGCTTTGGACTCCATGACATGTTATGTTTACTTGCTTTGGACTCCATGACATGTTATGTTTACTTGGTTTGGACTTGGTGACATGTTATGTTTACTTGCTTCGGACTCCATGACATGTTATGTTTACTTGCTTTGGACTTGGTGACATGTTATGTTTACTTGGTTTGGACTTGGTGACATATCATGTTTACCTGCTTTGGACTTGGTGACATGTTATGTTTACCTGCTTTGGACTTGGTGACATGTTATGTTTACCTGGTTTGGACTTGGTGACATGTTATGCTTACTTGGTTTGGACTTGGTGACATGTTATGTTTACCTGGTTTGGACTTGGTGACATGTTATGTTTACTTGCTTTGGACTTGGTGACATGTTATGTTTACCTGGTTTGGACTTGGTGACATGTTATGTTTACCTGGTTTGGACTTGGTGACATGTTATGTTTACTTGCTTTGGACTTGGTGACATGTTATGTTTACTTGGTTTGGACTTGGTGACATGTTATGTTTACCTGCTTTGGACTTGGTGACATGTTATGTTTACTTGCTTTGGACTTGGTGACATGTTATGTTTACTTGCTTTGGACTCCATGACATGTTATGTTTACTTGGTTTGGACTTGGTGACATGTTATGTTTACTTGCTTTGGACTCCATGACATGTTATGTTTACTTGCTTTGGACTCCATGACATGTTATGTTTACTTGCTTTGGACTTGGTGACATGTTATGTTTACTTGCTTTGGACTCCATGACATGTTATGTTTACTTGCTTTGGACTTGGTGACATGTTATGTTTACTTGGTTTGGACTCCATGACATGTTATGTTTACTTGGTTTGGACTCCATGACATGCTATGTTTACCTGGTTTGGACTTGGTGACATGTTATGTTTACCTGGTTTGGACTCCATGACATGTTATGTTTACTTGGTTTGGACTCCATGACATGCTATGTTTACCTGGTTTGGACTTGGTGACATGTTATGTTTACCTGGTTTGGACTCCATGACAGGTTATGTTTACTTGGTTTGGACTCCATGACATGCTATGTTTACCTGGTTTGGACTTGGTGACATGTTATGTTTACCTGGTTTGGACTTGGTGACATGTTATGTTTACCTGGTTTGGACTCCATGACAGGTTATGTTTACTTGGTTTGGACTCCATGACATGCTATGTTTACCTGGTTTGGACTTGGTGACATGTTATGTTTACCTGGTTTGGACTTGGTGACATGTTGTGTTGGGTTCAGCTGTTTTCTACTATAGTCAGTTTGTTGTTACTTATTGCTCATCCTCTTTATGTTCAGACTCAAAAATATAAGGTCCTGGATCAAAATTTGTTCCCAAAGTAATCGTTGTTGGCTCTCACAAAGTCTGCTTTATTAGCATTGTTGTTGATGGGGAAGGGATCTTTGGTTCATAGCACGACGTCACGGATTACGTGACTAGCTTCCTCATTATCTCTCAAAATGGCTTGGGAATGTCCGTGAGATTGATACTAGTTTGATCATAACTATTTATTGGTAAACTTTGTAAGTCTTTAGGTGTGATAAATGATATATATATGATGATATCTTCAATGTGGAGGCAACTTATGTTTATACTCTCCTGCTACTTTAATGTCAACGCCTATAAATGTTGTTTAACCTCCTTTAATTGATGACTAAAATAGCAAGCAATGGTTTTGAGGCGACACTTCTTCGTGATTCCTGCTCTTCGGGGGGCAGCTTGTGGCTTTTCATGCAGATTTGATATGATTACTCCCGCAGCTGCACTGGACTAAACCTGCTTGACTGATTTGTAGTCCAAGTCACGTCTTCAGCGCATGCTTATGTTTTGTGGCGTGATCTTTTGTATGTCGTTTAAGATATTTGTAGTTTGGGACATTGCATCTCAGATATTCTCTTCTCATCTATTTATAGAATGGAAGCTCGGTTCTGTATCGGGCAAGACTACAATAAGACTAACGTGCAGTCATAATGAAGGAATGCCCTGAACAAAAGACAAGTTTCACAGGTCATGGGTTTGTGTGGTAGCAACATGCTGAACAAAGGACAGAGGCCTGGTCTAAGGACCGACCCAGAACTGAGACTTGGTCGTCTGCCTTGACTAAGTTTGTGTTTGGATGGCGAGACAGGATTGGGAAGAGTAAAACTGTGTCAAGTATTGCAGTCAACACAAAAAACATCAGACATCATTTTCTGCACAGCAATGCCATTCGATCATTTGATAACTGCTGGACGACTTCCAGGGCAATATGCATTTTCTGGTGTCTGGATTATTCCAGACGCACCATCAAGACTCCTCCCACAGCGCTCCTTCGTCTTGCTAAAAATAGGTTCCGTTGTCTGGGTGGCACTTTTATTCAGCCCAGAAAAGATGGTAGCAGTGTGCTGCATGTTCCACTCAGCCTAGCAAAAGACCACAGGTTGTGTTTCCATGGTGACAGCTGCTAGGAAACACTTCACCCTATGAGCACATATTACGGCATAGAAAACCTGAGACTTGCAACAAGAGACATCCAGCAGTGACGGAGGCGTGGAATGTGGGTGGGGTGTATGTGTGTGTCTGTACAGGAGTTGGCCATGGGGGCGTGTCCAGGAGTCTGGAAGTCGCTCCGTTCGGCCTTACAACCTTTTGTCTCATTCTGCTAAGTGACATTGCGATAGCCCGGCTGGTTAGTTGGAGGTCTCGCCCAACCCAGTCAGAAGCATCCCAGGTGTCCTTGAAGGAAGCGGGAAGGGATTTCAGTGGTCTCACTGGGTGTGTTTACAGCATGACCTTGCCAAGGTCAGTGCAGAGGGAGCCTATTTGTTGACGAGGATTGTTTTGGTTAGATGTGTTCCAGTATGTTTGTCGACTCTCGTTGTCTGTTCTGCCTCTCAGTCCACCTTCTGAAGACCATGGTCAACACAGTCCACCATCTGAAGACCATGGTCAACACAGTCCACCTTCTGAAGACCATGGTCAACACAGTCCACCTTCTGAAGACCTTGCCAAGGTCAGTGCAGAGGGAGCCTATTTGTTGACCAGGATTGTTTTGGTTAGATGTGTTCCAGTATGTTTGTCGACTGTCGTTGTCTGTTCTGCCTCTCAAATCCATCAGAATTCTTTGGCTTTCTCCGAGGTGTTATCTAGTTTGCGATTGAGTTCAGAAACCACAACAGTCTGAGAGTCCGCAGCTCTCGGCCTTGGCAACACTGCTCACTCGGCACGGTCAAAAGAATGAAGTTGCAGGACACATTCCGTAGTTTCACCAAGGCAGTAAAAGACGACGACTCAAGAAAAACAACAACTTTTTTTTATGAAAAATTACTTTCTCTTGTTTATTTCCACCTGCTGAGACTCCTTTCACAGTCACAGTCATGGCTCTACAGGGTGTGAGCAACCTGAAAGAAGCATGGTCAACACAGTCCACCACCTGAAGACCATGGTCAACACAGTCCACCACCTGAAGACCATGGTCAACACAGTCCACCACCTGAAGACCATGGTCAACACAGTCCACCTTCTGAAGACCTTGGTCAACACAGTCCACCACCTGAAGACCATGGTCAACACAGTCCACCTTCTGAAGACCATGGTCAACACAGTCCACCATCTGAAGACCATGGTCAACACAGTCCACCTTCTGAAGACCATAGTCAACACAGTCCACCATCTGAAGGCCATGGTCAACACAGTCCACCTTCTGAAGACCATGGTCAACACAGTCCACCACCTGAAGATCATGGTCAACACAGTCCACCATCTGAAGACCATGGTCAACACTCGCTAGCATGGGAATACTTCGCGGGCTACATCGAGCGGCCTTTGTAGCAGCGGAGTCAAGTATTAGCGGGGACCGTCAATGGAGGCGACGTAAGTGGTGTGAGCGAGAGCAGAAGCGGGGATGCCGAGCGGGGCTAACAACAAAGGGAAAAGCTAATCACCAAGGAAGCGTGGAGTGTCCGGGTAAGAAGTCATCTAGCCTGTGCATCGGATGGGGACATCTCTACGCTGCTGACCCGTCTCCGCTCGGGATGGTTCCTGCTGGCCCCACTATGGACTGGACTTTTGCTGATGTGTTGGACTTTCACAATATTATGTCAGACCCACTCGACATCCATTGCTTCCGGTCTCCCCTAGATGGGGGGGGGGGGGGGTTACCCACATATGCGGTCCTCTCCAAGGTTTCTCATAGTCATTCACATTGACGTCCCACTGGGGTGAGTTTTCCTTGCCCGTATGTGGGCTCTGTACCGAGGATGTCGTTGTGGCTTGTGCAGCCCTTTGAGACACTTGTGATTTAGGGCTATATAAATAAACATTGATTGATTGATTGATTGACATTGAACACAGTCCACCGTCTGAAGACAGGAACCAGTCCACCATCTGAAGACCATGGTCAACACAGTCCACCATCTGAAGACCATGGTCAACACTGTCCACCATCTGAAGACCATGGTCAACACTGTCCACCATCTGAAGACCATGGTCAACACAGTCCACCATCTGAAGACCATGGTCAACACAGTCCGCCATCTGAAGACAAGAACCAATCCACCATTTGAAGACAGGAACCAGGAGCGTTCAGAGGCAAGTCACTTTTTTACACCAAAAGAACAAGTTATTACGGAAGAAAAAACCCCAATTTAAGTTAGTTTCTTCCCAAGTTGATCAACAAAAGGTTAAAAAGTGAGAGAGTCTTGTATTTATATTGATGCACCACTTCTAGGACATCCCCTTGAAGAGTGGACACTAAGTTTGAGGCACCTTCCCACGTTTGGAGAAGACTTTCGTCTTGTCAGCACTGAGAAGCACTTTGAAGTCACTAAGTGAATGCAGGGAGCTAACATCCTGTTCAACATGATCAATACATAATTGTATCGTAGAGTAGTCAGTGTACAGCTTGTACAAACTAAGATTCATGCTGGCGACTAAAGTGAAAATGTCCAAATAGTGTCAATGTTCTGAGTCAGCGACTATCTTGGGAACACGACTCCTGTTTTTGCCAGCAAGGTGTCTTCTTTCCTAAACGACTGCCTTCTTTCTGCCAGGAGAAAACATCCCTGGCCAGTTCAGTCGGCACCATGCAGGGGAAATTAGTGAATGCTGTTTTTGTGTCGAGTTAAATCCCTGGTTGGGATTCCAAGAAGATGCCAATCCTGCATTGATGATGTCACTGATGGCCTGCATTGTTGGGACTTAATCCCCCTCAGGCTGTGTTGGTGGTGCCAGCTTCACCGCACCTTCACCGCTATCTTTCAGGGATAAAGAAGAAGACGGATGGCCAATTAGGCCCGGAGCCACTCCCGAGGATCAACGGCCTGTTGCTATGGCGCTGGGAGCGCGTGTGTGCTTCCTGCTGGATGGCGTGCATACCAATGTGTGGCTGTGGTGAACCCCGCTGGTTCTTGGGGTGATGAAAGCATCCTAACTGGATTTTCCTCTTCTGAGACTAATCAGGGACACTCCGGCTCACGTGGCAGACGTTCACGTGTGAGGATGGACCCACACCAGTTGTGGCGGAGGACGGCGCCCAAAAGCCGCCTCGAGGCCTCCTCCCGGCACGCTTCATGACACTTTTAGTGGCGTCCTGTGTTGCCTTCCTTCCCCCCGACAGCGAATGTTTGTGGATCAATAGTTGAGTGAAGTGCATTTAAAGCGGAGGACATTCCATCACGCTTAGGGGAAGAAGAGCGGTGTGACGCATTGCATTGTGGGTCTGGCTGGACTCTGACTGGCTTATTTACGTGACCCAACTGAAGACTTCATTTTGTTCTTTCCTTGAACAAGTTGAAAACATGGCGCTCGTCATCACTTCAGGAAAAAACAGGATTTGGTGAGATTTTTCTGAAATTAGTCGGGTTAAGAAGGGGTCTGAGGAACTGGGGGGGTTCCTTTTTTATTTAATGAAAAGGGTGGAGCGCCTTCTCCGGGTTGGGGAGGAGACCCTGCCCCAAGTGGAGGAGTTCAAGTACCTGGGAGTCTTGTTCACGAGTGAGGGAAGAGTGGATGGTGAGATCGACAGGTGGATCGGTGCGGCGTCTTCAGTAATGCGGACGCTGTATCGATCCGTTGTGGTGAAGAAGGAGCTGAGCCGGAAGGCAAAGCTCTCAATTTACCGGTCGATCTACGTTCCCATCCTCACCTATGGTCATGAGCTTTGGGTTATGACCGAAAGGACAAGATCACGGGTACAAGCGGCCCAAATGAGTTTCCTCCGTCGGGTGGCGGGTCTCTCCCTTAGAGATAGGGTGAGAAGCTATGTCATCCGGGAGGAACTCAAAGTAAAGCCGCTGCTCCTCCACATGGAGAGGAGCCAGATGAGGTGGTTCGGGGATCTGGTCAGGATGCCACCCGAACGCCTCCCTAGGGAGGTGTTTAGGGCACGTCCGACCGGTAAGTGGCCACGGGGAAGACCCAGGACACGTTGGGAAGACTATGTCTCCCGGCTGGCCTGGGAACGCCTCTGGATCCCCCGGGAGGAGCTGGAAGAAGTGGCTGGGGAGAGGGAAGTCTGGGCTTCCCTGCTTAGGCTGCTGCCCCCGTGACCCGACCTCGGATAAGCGGAAGAAGATGGATGGATGAATGGATTTTTTTGTCCTTGAATAATAATAATAATAATAATAATAATAGATTTTATTCATAAAAAGCACTTTACATTGAGTTAACAACCTAAAAGTGTTACAGTGTATTAAAAAAATAATAATAAAATAAAATAAAATAAAAAGATAATAAAAAATAAAATAAAATAAAAACTAAAACAGCCAAATAGCTAAAACTAGTATGCATGTATCTAAAAAAAAGGCTTTTTTAAAAAGAAGGGTTTTTAAGCCTTTTTTAAAAGCATCCACAGTCTGTGGTGCCCTCAGGTGGTCAGGGAGAGCGTTCCACAGACTGGGAGCGGCGGAGCAGAAAGCCCAGTCTCCCATTGTTCGCAGCTTTGTCCTCAGAGGTTGGAGTGGAGGTGTCGTGTGGAGGATTTGCGGGTGAGTAGTTCTTTGAGGTAGATGGGGGCATTTCCATGGAGGCACTTGAACATTTTTAGTGATTTAAAAAAAAAATGTTCCTTGAGAATTTTTGGTGATTTTTAGTTTTGCTTTTGATTTTTTTGTCCTTGAAAATGTTTAGTCAATTTCTTTTTGCTTTTGATTTTTGTCAACTCTCCTGCGCCCCGGTCGCATAATGGCCAAATATTGATGAGGATTACTGTCAGGTTCAAACACCAAACTATCTATTAAACAAGACAAGAAGCAATGAATCAGACAGAGACAGCATTCAATTTAGCTCATGAGGAGAGCGCGTGCACTTGTACCCTGGTACAATGTCGCCCCACGCTCTGAGGAAAGGGTTCCACGCCTCCTCATTTATTTGGGCATTTCCTGATTACATAGCTGCAGCTGCTTATAAAGGGAGGGGCCATAAACAGCTGCTGCATTGGGTCATAAACAGTTCAAACAAAAATGTGCTTGGAGCGGTGTCAGGTTTGCCCCCTCTCTGCTTGTAGATTTCGGGTCCTTCCTGTGACTGTCCAATACATCAAAGAAACCGACACCTCCATGCCGCATCCCATCGCACACAGTGAAGGTTTACAAGCGGTAGGCCTTTTGCTTGATTAGATCAAAGGCAGCTTTTGTCTTCTCGCAGGGCAACCTGAACTCATGGGAAAACAAGTTGTGTGATAACTTATATACAATTATTCTGACAATCACCATAAGCCTCATCATTATTCACCGAAATAGACGGTTACAAAACAAATAGTTGACAAATGAGCAGAAATACTGTTCTAGGAACTGACGTCCATCAAAGTTCCACCACTGGTCGCCAACACACTCTTCAGAGCAGACATGGAGACAAACGTCCCCAAAACTGCGGGAGAAATCTTCTTTCATAATCAGAAAATATTGACTTAGATTGCACAGAACCCTTGAAAGTTCCACAAGTGTGCAGTACTGAGACAACTAGAATTGAAGCATGTTGTTCCAAAGTCTGCGAGATATAGCCTGGAATGCCAGGTCTCCACGGCTTTTAAAGTGATCTTTAGAAGACCCTGGCCTGAAGACCCTGAAGAGTAGGGGCATAACAAGTCAGTGATGTACTGAGGGGCCCCACCATGCAACTGAAGAGTAGAGGCATAACAAGTCAGTGATGTACTGAGGGGCCCCACCATGCAACTGAAGAGTAGGGACATAACAAGTCAGTGATGTACTGAGGGGCCCCACCATGCAACTGAAGAGTAGAGGCATAACAAGTCAGTGATGTACTGAGGGGCCCCACCATGCAACGCACGGAAAGTCAGGACTGAAATCTTCAACTCAATGCGGAATTTGACTGGAAGCCAATGAAGACTGGATCAAATGGGGGTGACATGGACTGTTCTGGGTGCACCGGTCTAAAGTCTGGCAGCTGCATTTTGTAGCGTCTGAAGTCTCTAAAAAGTGTTGACTTGTTGAAAAGAGTGACGAGAGAATTGCAATAGTCAATAGGAGATGAAATGAATGTGTGAATGATCATTTCCAGATCCAATTTTGACAACAAATTTCTCACTTTTGAAATATTTCTGAGATGATATAAACCGTTTGTGGTCAGTTGACCACAGAGACCCTCCAAAGACTTGGACTGATCCAACACAAGTCAACAGTTTTTGGTCAGTTGACAACAGAGACTGTCCAAAGTCTTGGACTGGTCCAACACAAGTCAACAGTATTTGGTCAGTTGACAACAGAGACCGTCCAAAGACTTGGACTGATCCAACGCAAGTCAACAGTTTTTGGTCAGTTGACCACAGAGACCCACCAAAGACTTGAACTGATCCAACACAAGTCAACAGTTTTTGGTCAGTTGACAACAGAGACTGTCCAAAGTCTTGGACTGGTCCAACACAAGTCAACAGTTTTTGGTCAGTTGACAACAGAGACTGTCCAAAGTTTTGGACAGGTCCAACACAAGTCAACAGTATTTGGTCAGTTGACAACAGAGACCGTCCAAAGACTTGGACTGATCCAACACAAGTCAACAGTTTTTGGTCAGTTGACAACAAAGACCGTCCAAAGTCTTGGACTGGTCCAACACAAGTCAACAGTATTTGGTCAGTTGACAACAGAGACCGTCCAAAGACTTGGACTGATCCAACGCAAGTCAACAGTTTTTGGTCAGTTGACCACAGTGATCCTCCAAAGACATGGACTGATCCAACACAAGTCAACCGTTTTTGGTCAGTTGAAAACAGAGACCGTTCAAAATCTTGGACTGATCCAACACAAGCCCAAGGTTTCTGAGGCTGCTTTGAACAGATGCACCCAGAGCACCAAGGGAGTTCTTGATCAGGGGGTCTTTTTATCGGGAGCAATTATCAGAGTTTCTCTTTTGTTCAAATTTATCTGGAATACATTTGAGGACAAGCAGTTTTTGAAACAGGATAGGCACTGTAAGAACTCAGAAGTGAAACTCTGAATCATCTGCTTAGAAATTATTTTGAAATTATAAGAAATATTTTTGACAGTACTGATCCACCTCCCAAGTGGCATCAGATGCAACAACAATAAAACAGGCCCCAGAAGAGAACCCTGGACCACACCACATGACAGCTTGGACACATTGGACATGACATCATTAAAAGTTTTTCCATTGATACAAGAAGTCAACCACTGGACAACAGCAGCAGAAACACCCGTCTCAGATTTGAGGCCATCTATTGAGGGTTTTGTGGTCAGGATGGATGCTGACTGTTGTGGAGCTGGTTGTTGTGGTGCTGATTGTTGTTGTCAGGTTCAAACACTGATGACATCTATTAAACAAGACAAGAAGCAAAGAATCAAACAAAGGCAGAATTCAATTTTGCTCAATTGAGGAGAAACGTGTCAACCTGTAACCTCTTACAGTGTCACCCACGCTCTGGCGAAAGATTGTACGCCACCTCTTTGTATTTGGATATTCCCTGTTTACATACCAACATCTGTTTCTAAAGGAATGGGGAGTATGTAAACAGTCATTGTTTTCGGTCACATTAACACAAAAGAAAAAGATGCCTCGGGCTTGGGCTGGTCCTGGCTTCAGCCTGGGCAGGTCTTGGATGACCATAGATAACCCCCATCCCGTCTCCTCCCATTGTACACAATGGAATTTTCCAAGCCTTTGCTTGGTGCAACAAAGACAACCTCTTGTCTGTTCATTGGGAACTCAGAGAACGGAAAGTTTTTTGATCATTTACATACAATTTTTCTGACAGTTGTGATGCTGATTGTTGTGGTGCTGGTTGTTGTGGTGCTGATTGTTGTGATGCTGATTGTTGTGGTGCTGGTTGTTGTGGTGCTGATTGTTGTGATGCTGATTGTTGTGATGCTGATTGTTGTGGTGCTGGTTGTTGTGGTGCTGATTGTTGTGATGCTGATTGTTGTGGTGCTGATTGTTGTGGTGCTGATTGTTGTGGTGCTGATTGCTGTGGTGCTGATTGTTGTGGTGCTGATTGTTGTGATGCTGATTGTTGTGGTGCTGATTGCTGTTGTGCTGATTGTTGTGGTGCTGATTGCTGTGATGCTGATTGTTGTGGTGCTGATTGTTGTGATGCTGATTGTTGTGGTGCTGATTGCTGTGGTGCTGATTGTTGTGGTGCTGATTGCTGTGGTGCTGATTGTTGTGGTGCTGATTGTTGTGATGCTGATTGTTGTGGTGCTGATTGCTGTGGTGCTGATTGTTGTGGTGCTGATTGTTGTGGTGCTGATTTTTGTGGTGCTAATTGCTGTGGTGCTGATTTTTGTGGTGCTGATTGCTGTGGTGCTGATTGTTGTGGTGCTGATTGTTCACCAGTGACAGTCTGATGGCAACAGAGAAAGTGAGGTTTTGTTGTCTGATGCCATGGAACATTCCTTCAGTATGAGCAGAACATGAAAGCCAAGGTTCCAGCTTGGTGTTCCAAGCCGTCCTCAACGTTCCTTCTGTGTTTAGATCTCTGGCTCCTTGTGGCTCCTTGTGGCTCCTTGTGGCTCCTTGTGGCTCCTTGTGGCTGCTGAGCAAAGAAAGCGTCCAAGTGGTCTTGATTGCACATTCCCAAACAGGTTTGGTTTCTCTCAGAGGGCTGAAGCCAACGCTCCTGGCGCATATCTCCTGGTCTTTGGCTCCTCAGATGTTTGTCTCCAAGTGATGTTTTGCTGTCAGCTCCTGACTAAATGTCCTTCAACAAAAGTTCATCTTGTCAGGTGCAGTGTCATCATAAAAAAGGCAACATTCTGACAAGGTGGACGGACTCTGGCTGACTTCTTCATGAGTTTGGGCACTAATCGCTTTTTTCTCTCCCTTGGCGCTGAGTGTGGAGCTGCAGGAGCTTTTGTTGCAATCTGCTAATTCATGCTGCCTCACACTTTTACTTAGCAACTGCACGTTTGGGAAAAGTGTGCTCCTGATTAGAGATCGCCTCACAATAACTGCATGAAGCAAACCTTCTTCTTCTCTTCGCTGGCTTCTTGGTCTCTCGGGCAGTCACAGTAGTCCAAGAAATCAATCACAATTCATTGATAGAGACCTTAATCACCAGCGTCTCAAAGGGCTGCACAAACTCACAAGATCCTAGACCCGGGGAAAAACAAAAAAAACCTTGAAAAGTGGGTAAGATTATTGATTGGTTCAATTATTCATGTGGGAGTCCATATATACACACACACATTTATATACGTAAACACATGTATATATGTGTGTGTGTATATATGTGTGTGTATGTATTAATGTATATAGATGTCAATAGGTATGTGTATATATATATATTACATATACATGTGTTTATTTGTGTGTGTGTATATATGTGTGTGTATGTATTAATGTATATAGATGTCAATAGGTATGTGTGTATATATATATATATATATATATATATATATATATATATATATATATATATATATATATATATACACACATATATATATATATATATATATATATATATATATATATATATATATATATATATATATATATATATATATATATATATATATATATATATATACATACTACATATACATGTGTTTATTTGTGTGTGTGTGTGTATATATGTGTGCGTATGTATGAATGTGTATAGATGTCAATAGGAATGTGTATGTATATATATATATATATATATATATATATATATATATATATATATATATATATATATATATATATATATATATATATATATATATATACGCACACACATAAATACATATATATACATATATACACACATATACATATACATACATATATACAGTACATATGCATATATATATATATATATATATATATATATATATATATATATATATATATATATATATATATATATATATATATATATATATATATATATATATATATATATATATATATATATATATATATATATATATATATATATATATATATATATATATATATACCTTGTGTAGGGCCACAACAAACACGTGGCAGATGAGACCCCAATACAAAACATGGGTCAACCCAAAATCTACATCCTGTCAAAGAGAGGATCTTTGACCGACATTTTGCCTTAAAAACAACAGAGTGTTCCTGTCATATACAAGAGCCTTGGCTAGTAGGTCTGAATTAGCCATAATGCTAACAATAACTAGCTTTCCAGGTACAATTTTGCACCTACTGGAATGGAGATTAAGCTTGCATTTGACCTTCAGTTAATTATTACGGTGTAATTGCAGCATGAGCGTGTCTCGCCTCCAACTATGCTTTGTGGGTCTTAAAATGTGTCTCAGTGTTACAGTGGACACATGAATTATTCATGAGGAGGACACTCAGTGCTGAAAGGGCATCCAGAGGTCACTTGGACCAAGAAAACACACACACACACACACACACACAGACACACACACACACACACACACACACACACACACACACACACACACACACACACACACACACACACACACACACACACACACACACACAGAGGGTTGTAGACAGAATACTTGATAAATAGAAAGGGGCGGGGCCGTGATTGGACTCTTTAGCGCAGACAACACTGCTGCAGTGTCGATACAAATGGTGACATTTTCCAAGCAGTTGTTCATTCATCCAACTGTACAGCATTAGGAATTGTTGTTTGACATCAAAGTAGTATTACTACACATTTAATGTGATCCAGAATGGAGTAGCAAAGGTCAAAAGTCAGCTATGGTAAACACCAATTCCATGTGAAAGCTCTGACAGGTGCAATTTTACCCCCGTCAGGTTTAATACCATTACTCAAAGTAAGAACTAACAGAAAAGACATGTTGTTTAGTTTTAATTTAATTTGTTTAAATTCATTTAATTTATATTAATTTTAATTTTAATAAAATACAATACAATAAAATAAAATAAAATACAATACAATACAGTACAATTAAATTAAATCCTGTCATAGCACATTCAAAAAAAGAACCCATGCTGAAGTGTTCCTTTTGCCCATGATAAGTACACTTCCTGTCGTAGTACATTCAAAATAGAACCCATGCTGAAGTGTCCCTTTTACCCACGATAAGTACACTTTCTGTCATAGTATATTAAAAAAAAGAACCTTGGTTTAGGCTCAGTGTTCCTTGGCAATGACAAAAACATAAAATTAAATTAAATTAAATTACATTTAATTAATTACATTTTTAAGATTAAAAAATATTAAATAAATTGAAGTGAATAAATACTCTTTTGTTATTATATTCCTGCCAAGTCCGTGGGGAAACAGCGAGAGACATGCAGATGCATGTTGGGTGCGTGTGGAGGCACAGAGGAGGACATTATCTGCTGCACTTTCAATTCAGGAGGACCTGTCTGAGCTTTTAAACTGCTTAGCCTTCCAAAGTTGTGCTGCACAAATGTCTGCCAGACAAATCTCCGCAACTTAAAAGCTCATAAATGCATATCCAATCAGCAGTAGTGTCACGTTATGGTAATTTTCTCTCCTCGCTCACGCGCTGCCTAACGACTTATTTATGGAGAAGATGTTTACAGGACATTCAACCGCAACATGAATGATGACATATCCTCTGGGAATGTTAGTTTTAATGAACCTTAGCAAAGTCAATATCTTGACATATTCTGTCAAATTGGAAAGTGGCATCATTTCCAAAAATACTAGTTCAGCGAGCCACGCAGGAAGTGGTGTTGAAGTGAGGATGATTGAAATATATGCACAACTACTAATAGTCAACTTACTTTTGGCCTGCAAGGGTCATCATGACAACTTCCTGTTCCTAATTTGGGGTCATGTGTCAGGAATTTTAACTCAATTGTCTTCAGATGGTCTCCTGCTGGCCCCACTATGGACTGGACTCTCACTATTATGTTAGATCCACTATGGACTGGACTCTCACTATTATGTTAGATCCACTATGGACTGGACTCTCACTATTATGTTAGATCCACTATGGACTGGACTCTCACTATTATGTTAGATCCACTATGGACTGGACTCTCACACTATTATGTTAGATCCACTATGGACTGGACTCTCACTATTATGTTAGATCCACTATGGACTGGACTCTCACACTATTATGTTAGATCCACTATGGACTGGACTCTCACACTATTATGTTAGATCCACTATGGACTGGACTCTCACTATTATGTTAGATCCACTATGGACTGGACTCTCACACTATTATGTTAGATCCACTATGGACTGGACTCTCACTATTATGTTAGATCCACTATGGACTGGACTCTCACACTATTATGTTAGATCCACTATGGACTGGACTCTCACACTATTATGTTAGATCCACTATGGACTGGACTCTCACTATTATGTTAGATCCACTATGGACTGGACTCTCACACTATTATGTTAGATCCACTATGGACTGGACTCTCACTATTATGTTAGATCCACTATGGACTGGACTCTCACTATTATGTTAGATCCACTATGGACTGGACTCTCACTATTATGTTAGATCCACTATGGACTGGACTCTCACTATTATGCTAGATCCACTATGGACTGGACTCTCACACTATTATGTTAGATCCACTATGGACTGGACTCTCACACTATTATGTTAGATCCACTATGGACTGGACTCTCACACTATTATGTTAGATCCACTATGGACTGGACTCTCACTATTATGTTAGATCCACTATGGACTGGACTCTCACACTATTATGTTAGATCCACTATGGACTGGACTCTCACTATTATGTTAGATCCACTATGGACTGGACTCTCACACTATTATGTTAGATCCACTATGGACTGGACTCTCACACTATTATGTTAGATCCACTATGGACTGGACTCTCACTATTATGTTAGATCCACTATGGACTGGACTCTCACACTATTATGTTAGATCCAATGTGGACTGGACTCTCACTATTATGTTAGATCCACTATGGACTGGACTCTCACTATTATGTTAGATCCACTATGGACTGGACTCTCACTATTGTGTTAGATCCACTATGGACTGGACTCTCACACTATTATGTTAGATCCACTATGGACTGGACTCTCACACTATTATGTTAGATCCACTATGGACTGGACCCTCACTATTATGTTAGATCCACTATGGACTGGACTCTCACTATTGTGTTAGATCCACTATGGACTGGACTCTCACACTATTATGTTAGATCCACTATGGACTGGACTCTCACACTATTATGTTAGATCCACTATGGACTGGACTCTCACTATTATGTTAGATCCACTATGGACTGGACTCTCACTATTATGTTAGATCCACTATGGACTGGACTCTCACACTATTATGTTAGATCCACTATGGACTGGACTCTCACACTATTATGTTAGATCCACTATGGACTGGACTCTCACACTATTATGTTAGATCCACTATGGACTGGACTCTCACACTATTATGTTAGATCCACTATGGACTGGACTCTCACACTATTATGTTAGATCCACTATGGACTGGACTCTCACACTATTATGTTAGATCCACTATGGACTGGACTCTCACTATTATGTTAGATCCACTATTGACTGGACTCTCACACTATTATGTTAGATCCACTATGGACTGGACTCTCACTATTATGTTAGATCCACTATGGACTGGACTCTCACACTATTATGTTAGATCCACTATGGACTGGACTCTCACACTATTATGTTAGATCCACTATGGACTGGACTCTCACACTATTATGTTAGACCCACTATGGACTGGACTCTCACACTATTATGTTAGATCCACTATGGACTGGACTCTCACACTATTATGTTAGATCCACTATGGACTGGACTCTCACTATTATGTTAGATCCACTATGGACTGGACTCTCACTATTATGTTAGATCCACTATGGACTGGACTCTCACTATTATGTTAGATCCACTATGGACTGGACTCACACTATTATGTTAGATCCACTATGGACTGGACTCTCACATTATTTTGTCAGACCCACTCGACGTCCATTGCATCCGGTTTCCCTTAGAGGGGGGGGTTACCCACATATGTGGTCCTCTCCAAGGTTTCTCATAGTCATTCACATCGACGTCCCATTGGGGTTGTGAGTTTTTCGTTGCCCTTATGTGGGCTCTGTACCGCGGATGTGGTTGTGGCTTGTGCAGCCCTTTGAGACACTTGTGATTTAGGGCTATATAAATAAACATTGATTGATTGATTGATTGATTGACTTGGACATTATACTGAGACGTGTTGTGTTGGACTTTGGATGAAAACAATGGTTTTGTTTGAAAGTGATAAGTGGATGCTGTTGACTGGCAGCCATTATTACCCTTGTGTTACTGTCTCCTGTGCACTAAGAGCATCCTGTCTGACTGGGGACCATCCTCCACCGGGGACCATCCTCCACTTCCACTCACCCATCAGTACCGTCTCACCAAGGTGCATCATCACAAAGGTCCAAACAAACAACACACAACTGTTCTACGCCGATACAAACGACGTACATCAGGCTCAGTTTACAGTCTGCTCACTATTTTGCATGCACAAGAGAGACCTGGCTAATTGTGTTATTGATGGCCAGGCTCACTATTTTGCATGCATGAGAGTGACCTGGCTAATTTTGTTATTGTTGGCCAGTTAGATTCCAGCGCTGTCATTACATCTTATCTTTGTGTTATTGTGTTATTGTTGGCCAGTTAGATGCTAGCGCTGTCATTATAGCTTACCTTTTTTTAATGGCTGCAAACTTTTTCTGCTCCTGATGACTGAGTGTGCAAAGCCACCATTGAATTGAATTGAACTAGGAATTATGCCGATTGTAACAATGGTGGCATTTTATTTTGTTATGTGGTGAGGTGGTGACTTGTCCAGGGTGTACCCCGCCTTCCGCCCGAATGCAGCTGAGATAGGCTCCAGCACCCCCCGCGAACCGCAAAGGGACAAGCGGTAGAAATGGATGGATGGATGGATGGATTGTTAAAAGTTAGAAGACAATCATTGGTACATTAACTTGAACTTTAACACGGACATGTATTATTTATATATTGTTATTTGCAGATAAACACTGACATGTATTATTTATATATTGTTATTTACAGATATACACTGACATGTATTATTTATATATTGTTATTTACAGATAAACACTGACATGTATTATTTATATATTGTTATTTGCAGATAAACACAGACATGTATTATTTATATATTGTTATTTACAGATATACACTGACATGTATTATTTATATATTGTTATTTACAGATAAACACTGACATGTATTATTTATATATTGTTATTTACAGATAAACACTGACATTTATTATTTATATATTGTTATTTGCAGATAAACACAGACATGTTTTATTTATATATTGTTATTTACAGATAAACACTGACATTTATTATTTATATATTGTTATTTGCAGATAAACACTGACATGTATTATTTATATATTGTTATTTACAGATAAACACTGACATGTATTATTTATATATTGTTATTTACAGATAAACACTGACATGTATTATTTATATATTGTTATTTACAGATAAACACTGACATGTATTATTTATATATTGTTATTTACAGATAAACACTGACATTTATTATTTATATATTGTTATTTGCAGATAAACACAGACATGTATTATTTATATATTGTTATTTACAGATATACACTGATATGTATTATTTATATATTGTTATTTACAGATAAACACTGACATGTATTATTTATATATTGTTATTTGCAGATAAACACAGACATGTATTATTTATATATTGTTATTTACAGATATACACTGACATGTATTATTTATATATTGTTATTTACAGATAAACACTGACATGTATTATTTATATATTGTTATTTACAGATAAACACTGACATTTATTATTTATATATTGTTATTTGCAGATAAACACAGACATGTATTATTTATATATTGTTATTTACAGATAAACACTGACATGTATTATTTATATATTGTTATTTGCAGATAAACACTGACATGTATTATTTATATATTGTTATTTACAGATAAACACTGACATGTATTATTTATATATTATTATTTACAGATAAACACTGACATGTATTATTTATATATTGTTATTTACAGATAAACACTGACATGTATTAGTTATATATTGTTATTTACAGATAAACACTGACATTTATTATTTATATATTGTTATTTGCAGATAAACACAGACATGTATTATTTATATATTGTTATTTACAGATATACACTGACATGTATTATTTATATATTGTTATTTACAGATAAACACTAACATGTATTATTTATATATTGTTATTTGCAGATAAACACAGACATGTATTATTTATATATTGTTATTTACAGATATACACTGACATGTATTATTTATATATTATTATTTACAGCTAAAATGTACCAAAATGAACCACCTGACTCCTGAATTCCTAACTTACTGAGAGGATGACTTTCTGACTGTTTGACATTGCGGACAAAAGCCTGACTTTTTAAGATTAATTCTGTACACTTTATCTTTTAAATCCTATTGTTATGTTTATTATTGTTTTGCATTTCAATGACTTACTTTTTAGTAAAAGAAGTGTGACCTAATATTTATTGACATGGTATCAGTGTAGATGAAGTGTAGTAAACCACTCCTCCACACGTCATCACACTGGTTTGTAGAAAGTACCTGAAGTGTGAAATGCGGTGGAAACACAAATCACAAACTTCTACAGGAACATTTAGATCCAGGAAGCAAAAAGTGGAAAAGGGCCTCATGTCACCTTTGTGGCTGTATTATTCAGTTATTTCAATGAATATATTTTTTTCAACCATACCAAAAATACCATGCCGTTTGTTAGAATAAATTGTTTCTAAATGATCAAAAAAACTTTGTATTACATTAAGTTCCTGACAAGAAGACAAAAGCTGTCTTTGAAACCTACCAAGAGTAAGACTCGTAAAACTCCACTGTGTAGGGGGGGATGAAGGTGTTCCTGTGTTCTTTCATGTATGGTAATCAACAGAAGGATGTTGTTCTGGCCCAAGGACTTCAGAGCAGAGAGAGGACAGGGTCTGCCCAATTTCCAGACGACCTCTTTTTGAAGTATTTTACGAACTCTTTTTGAACTATTTTACGAACTATTTTTGAACTATTTTACGAACTATTTTTGAACTGGCCTTTCCTGTGAATTGTTTACGACCTTTTCTGTAAACTTTTTGCGACCTATGTCCTTTGGAAACAAAGGTGGCCATGTGGTCGGGTTAGGGTCTAAAATAAAAGAAGGAGGTGTGCAATCTTTTGGCAGAGCGTGCTGGAGACTACAAGAGTACAGTGTGTCCAGGCGTGTCTCCTCAATTGAGTCCAAATTGAATTCTGTCTCTGTTTAATTCTTTGCCTCTTGTCTTGTTTAATAGATGTCATCAGTGTTTGAACCTGACACCGTTTTTTCTGTTTGGTGATGTTTTTCCTTTCTTTACTGTCAACGATTTCACTTCCTGTTCTGATTTTTTCCGCATGGATTTTACCGCTGCCTCTGAGCGCAATTCTCCTCATATGTCCCTGATTGCCAACCAAGAGGGTTTTTACTACCATCGTCTTGTATTATTTTCTTCATCAAATGACCTTCCTGATCTAACATGTACGCCGCTTGCCGTCTCTGCATCCTGGGGTCACGCCGCATGCAACCATGTGCATGGGTGACGCCAATATATAGTAAGTCTTTTCATGAAATGCTGCTCAACTGTAATGGGAACAGGCTGAATGATGAAGTGGCAGCTGTGATGAAGAATAATGGAGTTAATATTAATGATCACATTCATCAAGAGAAAGTGTGTACTGTACATTTACTGTACAAGGCCATGCATACTGTAGGCTAACACGCTTATAAAGGCTGCAATTGAGTGTAAAATAGTGTGTCTAATATGATTAGAAAAGCTTTTCTACTTGAGCTCATTACGACCGTTAATCATAGTCAAATAAAGCGTGTGTTTCAACATACATCTGGCTTTTATGGGATTGCACATTTTATTTGTAACATCACGACGGATTTGGTCTCAAATTCCACAATAGATGAAAAAAAATGATGTTGCTGTATTTGCAAGCACTACAATCAACATGAAGTGGTCACATATTTCCTCTCCTCCGCTGTTATACATGGTATGCTCAGCAGGCGTGAACATTGCCCTATTTCCTCACACTCTGCAAGATGCGGCGCTCCTGCAGACCCCCAAACTCAACTTCTTCCTTCTCTTTTCCAAGCCAGCAGCAACATTTAGCGGCCAACATTGTTGTTGTGCTGCAGGCAGGATGCCATTGTTGGCAGCGGTGCAGAAAAGAGCAGGACAGTCCGATGCCGACCTAAATGCAGGATGGCGACCTGGGTGGGAGTAAGGGGGTCTTTGGGATGGGGTCTAATGAGCCCTAAAGCGTGCTTCATGCCAAGAGGAAAGAGGATTTACTTGGGGTGTAACGGTACGTGTATTTGTATTGAACCGTTTCGGTACGGGGGTTTCGGTTCGGTTCGGAGGTGTACCGAACGAGTTTCCACACGAACATATTAAGTAGCCGCCTCCGCTTCCTTCTGCCTGTCTCTGTCAGTCCTCTACACAGCACCCAGCATTGTCACACCCACACAACCATCTGATTGGTTACAAACAGAGCGCTAACAGCCAATCAGCAGTGCGTATTCAGAGCGCATGTAGTCAGAGCTTAGCGTTTAGCAGGTAATCATCAGGCAGCGGACTCTCCCCAAATGATAATAAACACCTCCCAGTCAACTACAGCAAAGCCCTGTCTGCCTGTTATTTCACTTGACCTTTTTCTGTGTTGATTGAGCTGTGTTGAAGCAGCAAAAAAGGACATTATGTTAAATGAAGAGTTTCTGTCTCTGATAGTTGATATAATAATGTAAGTGCATCATTAAGCCTACATGAACTCCATGGTGTTCAGGGATGAATAGTCTCTCCTATTGCTATTGTACTATTTTTTCAGCTATAGCTACATGAATCATTAGTAATGCAGCAGCCTAGTTTTGAATGGCAGGGTCCCTGCTATCACATGTTGATAATAATATAACATTTACATAATAAAAATCAACTACAGGCTTCCCAAATGCTGTAATAAATTAAGCATGATGAGTTGACTTGAAACTGTTTAATGTTGCACTTTTTATATGTAGAAGAAAAGTTGTGTCATTTTATTTAATCTGAGCAACAACTTGAGGCAGTTTAATGTTGATTAACGTGGGCAGAATTATTATAGTGTTCCCAATGTTAAAAGGATAAAGCCATTGTTTACAAATTTGGTAAATAAATAACCAAAAAATGTATATTTTGTTGTTTTCTTACTGTACCGAAAATGAACCGAACCGTGACCTCTAAACCGAGGTACGTGCCGAACCGAAATTTTTGTGTACCGTTACACCCCTAGGATTTACCATAGTTGAAAATGTACTGTGACTCCAAAGGTGATCATCTTTGCCTCCATGACTCCAGTGTGAGATCAATAAGATCTGGAGCGGAGCCACCAGGTCGTCTTGCAGCGAGAGGCTCTCCTCAATCACAGCATCCACCATGGGTGAAGGACACCACCCTCAAAGGAGGAGTAGAAGCATGAGATTGTGAAATGTGGTGTCATCACTGACACGCAAATGAGCTTGAGGTGAATCTCCATGGCAACGCACAGCAGCATCAGCACCGTGGCTGTGGTCGACATCTTCTTACATTCCCAACCTCCTTCTCCTGAGGTGCAGTGACAGAGCATTCTGACACTTTACTGGGTGTGTGTGTGTGTGTGTGTGTGTGTGTGTGTGTGTGTGTGTGTGTGTGTGTGTGTGTGTGTGTGTGTGTGTGTGTGTGTGTGTGTGTGTGTGTGTGCAGGCTGCCATGACAGCAGCATGTCCTCCTGCAGCAGAGAGATATGTTTGTGTTTGCTTCTTCATTGTCGCCATGTTGCAGGTGCTACTAAAACATTGCTGCGTTTATTTCAGCTTGCAAAGAAGACACGTTTGTTTTGACCTTTTCAGCGGAGTTTAAATGCCAAATACTTTCAGAAAATACACTTTTTTTATGCCATGGTATGGATTTATTTCCAATATGCATCGGCTATACTTGAAAAATGGTTCCTCACTTATTGACAATTTCACGTTTCCACGTGTACGAAAAGGAATGGAAAGAAACAAAGTTGATTGAATCAAAACACTTTTATATTTCTTAATGACAACATTAAATACAGTAGTGTAGTAGACCTAAGTATTCATTAAGTACCACCATCATGACAACATTAAATACAGTAGTGTAGTAGACCTAAGTATTCATTAAGTACCACCATCATGACAACATTAAATACAGTAGTGTAGTAGACCTAAATATTCATTAAGTACCACCATAATGACAACATTAAATACAGTAGTGTAGTAGACCTAAGTATTCATTAAGTACCACCATCATGACAACATTAAATACAGTAGTGTAGTAGACCTAAGTATTCATTAAGTACCACCATCACAACAACATTAAATACTGTAGTGTAGTAGATCTAAGTATTCATTAAGTACCACCATCATGACAACATTAAATACAGTAGTGTAGTAGACCTAAATATTCATTAAGTACCACCATAATGACAACATTAAATACAGTAGTGTAGTAGACCTAAATATTCATTAAGTACCACCATAATGACAACATTAAATACAGTAGTGTAGTAGACTTAAGTATTCATTAAGTACCACCATCATGACATCATTAAATACAGTAGTGTAGTACACCCAAGTATTCATTAAGTACCACCATCATGACAACATTAAATACAGTAGTGTAGTAGACCTAAGTATTCATTAAGTACCACCATAATGACAACATTAAATACAGTAGTGTAGTAGACCTAAGTATTCATTAAGTACCACCATCATGACAACATTAAATACAGTAGTGTAGTAGACCTAAGTATTCATTAAGTACCACCATAATGACAACATTAAATACAGTAGTGTAGTAGACCTAAGTATTCATTAAGTACCACCATCATGACAACATTAAATACAGTAGTGTAGTAGACCTAAGTATTCATTAAGTACCACCATAATGACAACATTAAATACAGTAGTGTAGTAGACCTAAGTATTCATCAAGTACCACCATAATGACAACATTAAATACAGTAGTGTAGTAGACCTAAGTATTCATTAAGTACCACCATAATGACAACATTAAATACAGTAGTGTAGTAGACCTAAGTATTCATCAAGCACCACCATAATGACAACATTAAATACAGTAGTGTAGTAGACCTAAGTATTCATTAAGTACCACCATCATGACAACATTAAATACAGTAGTGTAGTAGACCTAAGTATTCATTAAGTACCACCATCATGACAACATTAAATACAGTAGTGTAGTAGACCTAATTATTCATTAAGTACCACCATAATGACAACATTAAATACAGTAGTGTAGTAGACCTAAGTATTCATTAAGTACCACCATAATGACAACATTAAATACAGTAGTGTAGTAGACCTAAGTATTCATTAAGCACCACCATAATGACAACATTAAATACAGTAGTGTAGTAGACCTAAGTATTCATTAAGTACCACCATCATGACAACATTAAATACAGTAGTGTAGTAGACCTAAGTATTCATTAAGTACCACCATCATGACAACATTAAATACAGTAGTGTAGTAGACCTAAGTATTCATTAAGTACCACCATAATGACAACATTAAATACAGTAGTGTAGTAGACCTAAGTATTCATTAAGTACCACCATCATGACAACATTAAATACAGTAGTGTAGTAGACCTAAGTATTCATTAAGTACCACCATCACAACAACATTAAATACTGTAGTGTAGTAGATCTAAGTATTCATTAAGTACCACCATCATGACAACATTAAATACATTAGTGTAGTAGACTTAAGTATTCATTAAGTACCACCATCATGACATCATTAAATACAGTAGTGTAGTAGACCTAAGTATTCATTAAGTACCACCATCACAACAACATTAAATACATTAGTGTAGTAGACCTAAGTATTCATTAAGTACCACCATCATGACAACATTAAATACAGTAGTGTAGTAGACCTAAGTATTCATTAAGTACCACCATCACAACAACATTAAATACATTAGTGTAGTAGACCTAAGTATTCATTAAGTACCACCATCATGACAACATTAAATACAGTAGTGTAGTAGACCTAAGTATTCATTAAGTACCACCATAATGACAACATTAAATACAGTAGTGTAGTAGACCTAAGTATTCATTAAGTACCACCATCATGACAACATTAAATACAGTAGTGTAGTAGACCTAAGTATTCATTAAGTACCACCATAATGACAACATTAAATACAGTAGTGTAGTAGACCTAAGTATTCATTAAGTACCACCATAATGACAACATTAAATACAGTAGTGTAGTAGACCTAAGTATTCATTAAGTACCACCATAATGACAACATTAAATACAGTAGTGTAGTAGACCTAAGTATTCATTAAGTACCACCATCATGACAACATTAAATACAGTAGTGTAGTAGACCTAAGTATCCATTAAGTACCACCATCATGACAACATTAAATACAGTAGTGTAGTAGACCTAAGTATTCATTAAGTACCACCATCATGACATCATTAAATACAGTAGTGTAGTAGACCTAAGTATTCATTAAGTACCACCATCATGACATCATTAAATACAGTAGTGTAGTACACCCAAGTATTCATTAAGTACCACCATCATGACAACATTAAATACAGTAGTGTAGTAGACCTAAGTATTCATTAAGTACCACCATAATGACAACATTAAATACAGTAGTGTAGTAGACCTATGTATTCATTAAGTACCACCATCATGACAACATTAAATACAGTAGTGTAGTAGACCTAAGTATTCATTAAGTACCACCATAATGACAACATTAAATACAGTAGTGTAGTAGACCTAAGTATTCATTAAGTACCACCATAATGACAACATTAAATACAGTAGTGTAGTAGACCTAAGTATTCATTAAGTACCACCATCATGACAACATTAAATACAGTAGTGTAGTAGACCTAAATATTCATTAAGTACCACCATAATGACAACATTAAATACAGTAGTGTAGTAGACCTAAGTATTCATTAAGTACCACCATCATGACAACATTAAATACATTAGTGTAGTAGACCTAAATATTCATTAAGTACCACCATAATGACAACATTAAATACAGTAGTGTAGTAGACCTAAATATTCATTAAGTACCACCATAATGACAACATTAAATACAGTAGTGTAGTAGACTTAAGTATTCATTAAGTACCACCATCATGACATCATTAAATACAGTAGTGTAGTACACCCAAGTATTCATTAAGTACCACCATCATGACAACATTAAATACAGTAGTGTAGTAGACCTAAGTATTCATTAAGTACCACCATCATGACAACATTAAATACAGTAGTGTAGTAGACCTAAGTATTCATTAAGTACCACCATAATGACAACATTAAATACAGTAGTGTAGTAGACCTAAGTATTCATTAAGTACCACCATCATGACAACATTAAATACAGTAGTGTAGTAGACCTAAGTATTCATTAAGTACCACCATAATGACAACATTAAATACAGTAGTGTAGTAGACCTAAGTATTCATTAAGTACCACCATAATGACAACATTAAATACAGTAGTGTAGTAGACCTAAGTATTCATTAAGTACCACCATAAGGACAACATTAAATACAGTAGTGTAGTAGACCTAAGTATTCATTAAGTACCACCATCATGACAACATTAAATACAGTAGTGTAGTAGACCTAAGTATTCATTAAGTACCACCATCATGACAACATTAAATACAGTAGTGTAGTAGACCTAAGTATTCATTAAGTACCACCATCATGACATCATTAAATACAGTAGTGTAGTAGACCTAAGTATTCATTAAGTACCACCATCATGACATCATTAAATACAGTAGTGTAGTACACCCAAGTATTCATTAAGTACCACCATCATGACAACATTAAATACAGTAGTGTAGTAGACCTAAGTATTCATTAAGTACCACCATAATGACAACATTAAATACAGTAGTGTAGTAGACCTAAGTATTCATTAAGTACCACCATCATGACATCATTAAATACAGTAGTGTAGTAGACCTAAGTATTCATTAAGTACCACCATAATCACAACATTAAATACAGTAGTGTAGTAGACCTAAGTATTCATTAAGTACCACCATCATGACAACATTAAATACAGTAGTGTAGTAGACCTAAGTATTCATTAAGTACCACCATCATGACAACATTAAATAGAGTAGTGTAGTAGACCTAAGTATTCATTAAGTACCACCATCATGACAACATTAAATACAGTAGTGTAGTAGAGCTAAGTATTCATTAAGTGGGGACCACCCTAGTGTGTACAGTTAGGTTTGCACATGTTTTAGTACACACAACTTGGAGTCAATCAGTGATCAGTCAGTGAACAAACACTCCTACATATCAGCCTGTCTTTATTCCTCTTTAAAGACTCCACAGATTGGACTGATGGTCCACGATGGCGCTATCTAACGGCTCATGTTCCACTATGCAAATCCTCAGTGGGAGACGACCCAATAAGTGACACAAAAACCCACTTTGGATAAAAAAAGACTGACAGAAGATGCTGATCATACGTGTGGACCACTTGCTTGGCTTGTGTGTGTTAGAAGTGGGGGGGAGGGGGGGTTGGGGGGGGTCTTATGTATGGCGATATGTGTGTTAGTGTTAGTGTGTGTTAGAGTGTGTTAGTGTGTGTTAGTGTGTGTGTGGGGGGACAAGAGGCGGCTTAAAAGATTAAAGAGCAGCCCGGCCACGCAGGAGGAGGAGAAAAGACCCCTAACTGTGGGGGGCGTCTTCAGTGGCGTCACATTTGCATGCCTCCTGTCCTGCTGGGGGAATTAGCCTTTTTATTTTGGCCATTGTGAGAGAGAGAGAGAGAGAGAGAGAATCCTTCCATCCTTCTATGGTGGCCCCAGACAATGGAGTGCAGTATGTAGGACACTTGGCAGGGCAGACTAAGTAGTCCTCATGGCCACAGGCATGGCAGCTCCACACTGCAAGGTAGGACCGCTGTGACCTCATTGCTTTATTTCATCGACTGTCTCTTCTTACTTTCATTCCATGTCAATCTCATTTTGTCACCCGGACATGACAGTACCTCCCACCCCCCACCCCCCACCTCAGACACTTATTTTTTTTAGTTTTTTTTTCCCATTTATTTATTTATTTCAGGCAATGACACAAAAAAATTATCATAAAAAAAAGTACAAAGTTGACAACACATAATAATATAAATGAATATAGTGCAAAAGGTACTGTATAGTACGTAATGCATGAAATATGTCTTCCCAGGAACACATACTGTATCTTTATGTGCATGAAGCATCACTCTGTAATGGAGCCTCGCCACCTTTGACTTCCTGCTGCTGTTTGTCATGTACATGTCATCCTGACAGGAAGTGGCGCATATTTTCAAAACAAAATTGTCCGGCTAAACATTAAAACATTTTATTTAATTTTTTTTTGGTCCTGTGCAGCCACTGTAGATGTAAATGTAGATGTAGATGATCATATAGTTGATGTAGATGTAGATGTAGATGATCATATAGTAGATGTAGATGTAGATGTAGATGATCATATAGTTGATGTAGATGATCATATAGTTGATGTAGATGTAGATGTAGATGATCATATAGTAGATGTAGATGTAGATGTAGATGATCATATAGTAGATGTAGATGTAGATGTAGATGATCATATAGTTGATGTAGATGATCATATAGTTGATGTAGATGTAGATGTAGATGATCATATAGTAGATGTATATGTATATGTAGATGTAGATGATCATATAGTAGATGTAGATGTAGATGTAGATGATCATATAGTTGATGTAGATGATCATATAGTAGATGTAGATGTAGATGTAGATGTAGATGTAGATGTAGATGTAGATGATCATATAGTTGATGTAGATGTAGATGTAGATGATTATATAGTTGATGTAGATGTAGATGTAAATGATCATATAGTTGATGTAGATGTAGATGTAGATGATCATATAGTTGATGTAGATGTAGATGTAGATGATCATATAGTTGATGTAGATGTAGATGATCATATAGTTGATATAGATGTAGATGTAGATGATCATATAGTTGATGTAGATGTAGATATAGATGATCATATAGTTGATGTAGATGTAGATGATCATATAGTTGATGTAGATGTAGATGTAGATGATCATATAGTTGATGTAGATGTAGATGTAGATGATCATATAGTTGATGTAGATGTAGATGATCATATAGTTGATGTAGATGTAGATGTAGATGATCATATAGTTGATGTAGATGTAGATGTAGATGATCATATAGTTGATGTAGATGTAGATGTAGATGATCATATAGTTGATGTAGATGTAGATGATCATATAGTTGATGTAGATGTAGATGTAGATGATCATATAGTTGATGTAGATGTAGATGATCATATAGTTGATGTAGATGTAGATGTAGATGATCATATAGTTGATGTAGATGTAGATGTAAATGATCATATAGTTGATGTAGATGTAGATGTAGATGATCATATAGTTGATGTAGATGTAGATGTAGATGATCATATAGTTGATGTAGATGTAGATGATCATACAGTTGATGTAGATGTAGATGTAGATTATCATATAGTTGATGTAGATGTAGATGTAGATGATCATATAGTTGATGTAGATGTAGATGTAGATGATCATATAGTTGATGTAGATGTAGATGTAGATGTAGATGATCATATAGTTGATGTAGATGTAGATGTAGATGTAGATGATCATATAGTTGATGTAGATGTAGATGTAGAGGATCATATAGTTGATGTAGATGATCATATAGTTGATGTAGATGTAGATGTAGATGATCATATAGTAGATGTAGATGTAGATGTAGATGATCATATAGTTGATGTAGATGTAGATGTAGATGATCATATAGTTGATGTAGATGTAGATGTAGATGATCATATAGTTGATGTAGATGTAGATGTAGATGATCATATAGTTGATGTAGATGTAGATGATCATATAGTTGATGTAGATGTAGATGTAGATGATCATATAGTTGATGTAGATGTAGATGTAGATGATCATATAGTTGATGTAGATGTAGATGTAGATGATCATATAGTTGATGTAGATGTAGATGTAGATGATCATATAGTTGATGTAGATGTAGATGTAGATGTAGATGATCATATAGTTGATGTAGATGTAGATGTAGATGATCATATAGTTGATGTAGATGTAGATGTAGAGGATCATATAGTTGATGTAGATGATCATATAGTTGATGTAGATGTAGATGTAGATGATCATATAGTAGATGTAGATGTAGATGATCATATAGTTGATGTAGATGTAGATGTAGATGATCATATAGTTGATGTAGATGTAGATGTAGATGATCATATAGTTGATGTAGATGTAGATGTAGATGATCATATAGTTGATGTAGATGTAGATGATCATATAGTTGATGTAGATGTAGATGTAGATGATCATATAGTTGATGTAGATGTAGATGTAGATGTAGAGGATCATATAGTTGATGTAGATGTAGATGATCATATAGTTGATGTAGATGTAGATGTAGATGATCATATAGTAGATGTAGATGTAGATGATCATATAGTTGATGTAGATGTAGATGATCATATAGTAGATGTAGATGATCCATATCTGCTCTACACATTGACTTTACACAAGAGAAGTGTAGGATACTTCTCTTGTTGTCTTATTTGTATTTGACTTTATTACATGTATTTATATTACTATTTGGTGCAGCCGGGCCGGAGCAGGAGGGGATAGAGAGAGAGAAAAGAAAAAAAAAGAAGATAGAGGGGGAAATTGCATGGACAAGACAGAAAGACAACTATGACAGAACAACAACAACAACAGCAAACATAACAACATCATCAAATACAGTATGTATGTGCGTGAGTACCAATGTGTGCATGTATGTATGTATAAATGAATGTATGTATGTATGCATATACTGTATGTATGTACAATTGTGTGTATGTGAGAAAATGTAAAATAGCTATTAATCATTATTGCCACTGTGATTAAAAAGTAGTTTTTTGACATCAAGATTGTGTTTTTCTTGTAGTTGTGGCAAGGAGTACAGTAAAGACACAAGATTCAAACTTACTTTGAATCAAACTATGGTAAATAATCCAATTAACCTCATATTCAATTCATAGCCAGCGCAAAAGCATACACACAAAAAAACAACAACATTGTGGCTGTAGGCAACCCCCACATCAATGATCCAATGAACGCTTTCATTTAGATAACTGCAGAATCCTCCTACACATGCTCTCTAATTAGTGCTTTGGCTGTAGGCAACCTCATGGTGGCAGTAGCTGCATTTGAAGAAGCAGCTTTATTAAAATTGGATATGAGGGCCAGCACGGACGAATAGAACAGACACGCCATTGTAATGTCTGCTCGCGGAAAAACAAAAATCCTAATCTACGATTTGACTCCCTCGAATGGCCTTGACGCTCCAACAACAGGAGCGGGCTGTTCCGAAAACATCCCGGATGACACCTCAATGATGGACGCTTTTGACCTCCCTCCCTCCTCAACGACACCTGGAGTCGAAACTTTTGCTTGCATGCAGAACGGCCCCAGGTCTATGAACATGAACACTACATCAACACACCCAAGACAATGGGCATATATACACACACACACACACACACACACACACACACACACACACACACACACACACCCACCCTACGCCTTCACCACCGCTTGATTCCCCTTTGGGGTGATGTACGGCTGGCAGCACTTCATAGCAGCAGTCGACCTCCAGGGGCCCAACTCCCCCCCCCCTCCCTCTGTTGCGAGTTGTCGTGATTAAATGTAACATGTTTATGTGTGCATGGCATGGAGGGTTTTTCCCACTCCAGACTGTCTAGATTGTATTTTTTTACTCATCCTTCCCCAGCGTTTTACCTTTTTCCCATCTTTTACGGGGCGCCTTGTGGCGACCCATCAGCGTTCCTGTTCTGTAACCCTGTACACTGTTTGTCTCATCTTCAACGGGGTTGTGCTGAAAACATAGTTTTGTTGTACTTGTTGCAATGACAATAATGACCTATCCCTATCCTATCCAATCCTATCATATCCTATCCTATCATATCCTATCCTATCCTATGCTATCCTATCCTATGCTATCCTATCCCATCCTATCCTATCATATCCTATCCTATCCTATCCTATCCTATCCTATCCTATCCTATCCTATCCTATCCTATGCTATCCTATCCTATCTTCCTACACTGTTGATATGACTGATTTTGTTTTTTGTCCTGTTTGTCTTCTCAATTGCTCTGTGGAGTTCTATTCAGAGTATTATTTTACTAGAGCGCTTGATCATCTGTGATTTTTGTACATAAAAAAATAAAAAAGCTTTAACAAATGTACGATCCTAGTGCAAACATTGTTCCCATCACTGAATAGTGTGCAGCATGACAGGTGTCCTGGCTGGTCCAAAAGCTGAGGTTGCCATGGCGACCACATCACAAGTCAGTTTCAAGATGCAAGTCAAATTGTTACTTTCATCTTTATTCATCCGGTCAAGCATTTATTTATTGTTTTAAATGGAGGCTAATGGGTGTGTTTGCAATGTGAAAAGTGTTTCCTTCCTAAATCCGCCTCAGGGAGGACCAACATGAGGGATGACATCATGAATAGTTGATACTCTCAATTACGGAGGTTTTAGGCGGAATATTCATGAATTCATGCGCTTTTTAGCAGCATCATGTGGACTGATGATTGTGTCTGCATGATGATTGTGTCTGCATGATGATTGTGTCTGCATGATGATTGTGTCTGCATGATGATTGTGTCTGCATGATGATTGTGTCTGCATGATGATTGTGTCTGCATGATTGTGTCTGCATGATGATTGTGTCTGCATGATGATTGTGTCTGCATGATTGTGTCTGCATGACGATTGTGTTTGCATGATAATTGTGTCTGCATGATGATTGTGTCTGCATGATGATTGTGTCTGCATGATGATTGTGTCTGCATGATTGTGTCTGCATGACGATTGTGTTTGCATGATGATTGTGTCTGCATGATTGTGTCTGCATGATGATTGTGTCTGCATGATGATTGTGTCTGCATGATTGTGTCTGCATGATGATTGTGTTTGCATGATAATTGTGTCTGCATGATGATTGTGTCTGCATGATGATTGTGTCTGCATGACGATTGTGTCTGCATGATTGTGTCTGCATGATGATTGTGTCTGCATGATGATTGTGTCTGCATGATGATTGTGTCTGCATGATGATTGTGTTTGCATGATAATTGTGTCTGCATGATGATTGTGTCTGCATGATGATTGTGTCTGCATGATGATTGTGTCTGCATGACGATTGTGTCTGCATGACGATTGTGTCTGCATGACGATTGTGTCTGCATGATGATTGTGTCTGCATGACGATTGTGTCTGCGTGATGATTGTGTCTGCATGATGATTGTGTCTGCATGATGATTGTGTCTGCATGATGATTGTGTCTGCATGACGATTGTGTCTGCATGATGATTGTGTCTGCATGATGATTGTGTCTGCATGACGATTGTGTCTGCGTGATGATTGTGTCTGCATGACGATTGTGTCTGCGTGATGATTGTGTCTGCATGATGATTGTGTCTGCATGAGTCAGTGACAAATTACAAGTGGACAAATCTCCTCTTCCACATCTCTATGTGGCTTCAACGGTGGAGACATTGCTTCCATTATGTTTGCAGCAAATGTCAGAAACATTGTATGTCAATTATCAAAAAACTTTCCATTCTCTGAGTTCCCAATGAACAGACAAGAGGCTGTCTTTGTTGCACCAAGCAAAGGCTTGGAAAATTCCATTGTGTACGATGGGAGGAGACGGGATGGGGGTTATCTATGGTCATCCAAGACCTGCCCAGGCTGAAGCCAGGACCAGCCCAAGCCCGAGGCATCTTTTTCTTTTGTGTTAATGTGACCGAAAACAATGACTGTTTGTTTACATACTCCCCATTCCTTTAGAAACAGATGTTGTTATGTAAACAGGGAAAAGCCAAATAAAAAGAGGTGGCGTACAATCTTTCGCCAGAGCGTGGGTGACACTGTAAGAGGTTACAGGTTGACACGTTTCTCCTCAATTGAGCAAAATTGAATTCTGCCTCTGTTTGATTCTTTGCTTCTTGTCTTGTTTAATAGATGTCATCAGTGTTTGAACGTGACATCATAAAGTAATTATTTTACATGACTTTTAGTCTGCTTGCATAGTTACTTCAGATTTAAATTGGCTTTTTTTCCCCTGAGATCTTTCTCTCTTCCTCTCTCTCTCTTTGGTTCATTTTGGAATCAATACTTTTACCATCAATAATTCACCAGGTGGACTAAAAGCTTTGTCGCTACTTCCTGATCATAATAAAAAAAGACAACATGAAACCTAATCCAGCTTGTTCTAGGACATCTCCAGCCTTTTTCCCCAGCAGGGGGCAGTTTAATGTGTGCATTATTTTCCCGGACCGGCTTTTTACGTGCGGCAGATAAAAACATCAAAAACTACTGTATTTAATATTTTCATGATGGTGGTACTTAATGAATACTTAGGTCTACTACACTACTGTATTTAATGATGTCATTATGGTGGTACTTAATGAATACTTAGGTCTACTACACTACTGTATTTAATGTTGTCATGATGGTGGTATTTAATGAATACTTAGGTGTACTACACTACTGTATTTAATATTTTCATGATGGTGGTACTTAATGAATACTTAGGTCTACTACACTACTGTATTTAATATTTTCATGATGGTGGTACTTAATGAATACTTAGGTCTACTACACTACTGTATTTAATGTTGTCATGATGGTGGTACTTAATGAATACTTAGGTGTACTACACTACTGTATTTAATATTTTCATGATGGTGGTACTTAAAGAATACTTAGGTCTACTACACTACTGTATTTAATATTTTTATGATGGTGGTACTTAATGAATACTTAGGTCTACTACACTACTGTATTTAATGTTGTCATTATGGTGGTACTTAATGAATACTTAGGTCTACTACACTACTGTATTTAATGTTGTCATGATGGTGGTACTTAATGAATACTTAGGTCTACTACACTACTGTATTTAATGTTGTCATGATGGTGGTACTTAATGAATACTTAGGTCTACTACACTACTGTATTTAATGTTGTCATGATGGTGGTACTTAATGAATACTTAGGTGTACTACACTACTGTATTTAATGTTGTCATGATGGTGGTACTTAATGAATACTTAGGTCTACTACACTACTGTATTTAATGTTGTCATGATGGTGGTACTTAATGAATACTTAGGTCTACTACACTACTGTATTTAATGTTGTCATGATGGTGGTACTTAATGAATACTTAGGTCTACTACACTACTGTATTTAATGTTGTCATGATGGTGGTACCAGAGTTTCTTCAACCAAAGCAAGCCTCATGATTGACGTCACATATTGCTACATTTCCCAGAGTTTGGGGGTGTTGAGGGTCTCAGTGTTTTGTTTGGAAATGCTGATTTATTAGGTCTTTCCTTCTGTGTGTGATTAGGACCAATCTTGCCTTAACCTCATCTTGTCTTCATCTTGGAAGATTACAGCACATCTGGTGTTGATGTGCTTGTGAAAGTAGTGCTGGAGAAACAGGGGTGGGGGGGTGGGGGAGGGTCTTGTTGGTGGACCTATTCAATGGCCTCCTCCCCCCTTTTATGGCCGGCTGACAAGGCTGTTACATCCCTGCAGGGTCACATGACCCAGCAGCATCAGGAGGTCACGGGGTCATGATGACAAGAAAAATGACAGCAGTGATCAGTGGAGGGTCACTCACGTGCAGACCTCCTAGTAACAAACACCTTCATAACAATATGTAATATGTACAATATACACACTGCAAGTATATATATAATGTAGTAACAGACACCTTCATAGCAATATGTAATATGTACAATATACACACTGCAAGTATATATATCATGTAGTAACAGACACCTTCATAACAATATGTACAATATACACACTACAAGTATATATATAATGTAGTAACAGACACCTTCATAACAATATGTAATATGTACAATATACACTCTGCAAGTATATATATATAATGTAGTAACAGACACCTTCATAACAATATGTAATATGTACAATATACACACTGCAAGTATATATATCATGTAGTAACAGACACCTTCATAACAATATGTAATATGTACAATATACACTCTGCAAGTATATATATCATGTAGTAACAGACACCTTCATAACAATATGTAATATGTACAATATACACACTGCAAGTATATATATCATGTAGTAACAGACACCTTCATAACAATATGTAATATGTACAATATACACACTGCAAGTATATATATAATGTAGTAACAGACACCTTCATAACAATATGTAATATGTACAATATACACACTGCAAGTATATATATAATGTAGTAACAGACACCTTCATAACAATATGTAATATGTACAATATACACACTGCAAGTATATATATAATGTCGTAACAGACACCTTCAAAACAATATGTAATATGTACAATATACACACTGCAAGTATATATATAATGTAGTAACAGACACCTTCATAACAATATGTAATATGTACAATATACACTCTGCAAGTATATATATAATGTAGTAACAGACACCTTCATAACAATATGTAATATGTACAATATACACACTGCAAGTATATATATAATGTAGTAACAGACACCTTCATAACAATATGTAATATGTACAATATACACACTGCAATATATATATCATGTAGTAACAGACACCTTCATAACAATATGTAATATGTACAATATACACACTGCAAGTATATATATCATGTAGTAACAGACACCTTCAAAAAAATATGTAATATGTACAATATACACACTGCAAGTATATATATAATGTAGTAACAGACACCTTCATAACAATATGTAATATGTACAATATACACACTGCAAGTATATATATCATGTAGTAACAGACACCTTCATAACAATATGTAATATGTACAATATACACACTGCAAGTATATATATCATGTAGTGACAGACACCTTCATAACAATATGTAATATGTACAATATACACACTGCAAGTATATATATCATGTAGTAACAGACACCTTCATAACAATATGTAATATGTACAATATACACACTGCAAGTATATATATCATGTAGTAACAGACACCTTCATAACAATATGTAATATGTACAATATACACACTGCAAGTATATATATCATGTAGTAACAGACACCTTCATAACAATATGTAATATGTACAATATACACACTGCAAGTATATATATAATGTAGTAACAGACACCTTCATAACAATATGTAATATGTACAATATACACACTACAAGTATATATATATATATATCATGTAGTAACAGACACCTTTATAACAATATGTAATATGTACAATATACACACTGCAAGTATATATCATGTAGTAACAGACACCTTCATAACAATATGTAATATGTACAATATTTACCTTATTTCAATCATTTGAATAATTTCCAGGACTGACTTTTTTGCGCTTTGATTTCTGTTTCCATAGCAACACACTTCTGACTTCTGGCAACATGTGTGTTCTTACTTCAGGAAACAAACAGTCGAGTGTTTTTTCTAATCATGGCAGACTTGGTGATAGACAACGAAGACAACTATTTTCGGACAAATGAGGATTCACAACCTTATCTTTTTGAAGCTGAATATACGGAGGATGAACTTGGAGCTTATTGAAGTGATAGTGATAGTTAATGAAGTGGTAGCTTATTGAAGCTACCACCAAGGAAGAGTGAGATGTTGGGTAAGACAGAAGCTGGGAGAGGGAGATGAAAGCGATTTTGACGCTAAAAATATGGAACTTTGAGCCAAGCTATTTCAACATAAGAAGCTGCAATACTTACAGAATAGTGCTGCTAGGATCCTGATCAGAGTGTGGAAATATGACCATATCATACCAACTCTCAAATCCCTTCACTGGCTTCCTGTTCCACTCAGGATTGAATTCAAGGTCTCCCTACTAACCCACCAGTGCCTCCATGGAAATGCCCCCCTCTACCTCAAAGAACTACTCACCCCCAAATCCTCCACACCACACCTCCGCTCCGGACAGACTAACCTCCTCCAACCTCCGAGGACAAAGCTACGGACAATGGGAGACCGGGCTTTCTGCTCCGCCGCTCCCAGTCTGTGGAACGCTCTCCCTGACCACCTGAGGGCACCACAGACTGTGGATGCTTTTAAAAAAGGCTTAAAAACCCTTTAAAAAAAAAAAAAAAAAAAGCCTTTTTTAGATACATGCATACTAGTTTTAGCTATTTGGCTGTTCTAGTTTTTATTTTTATTTATTATCTTTTTATTTTTTTAAATACACTATAGCACTTTGAGGTTGTTTACACAATGTAAAGTGTTTTTTTACACATTCCCGAGTTCCCTTTCAATAAAAAGTGATTAAAGAGTCTCCCTTCTTCCTCTGAATCGAGTCACTGGTGTGATGACAGGATTGGTCGCCTCGTCCTGGCGCTGAAATGAGTCTCCTTGTCATCTCGCCTAATGTCTTAAATGCATCTCTTAGTGTCACCTCTGATGCATGACTGGCACAGCAGACATGAAGGAGTGAAGGAAGTAAAGTGAGAGTTGGGAAGGGGCCGTCGTGGGGGTCGCTGCGACCACAAGATGAAAAGGACAGTCTTTGTAGTTCTTTGGATGCTGTTGCTAGGATACACGCCGACGGGGTGACGAAATCTTGGCTGTATCCAAGCAGATAAAGGCTCTGGTCACATGCTTGTCTTTATGCTGTGCTGGTCGCCATGACGACACATTACCTCATCGCCCGTGTTGCCTCTTGATTGAGCTGCAATGGCTGGACAGTGTACCCATGGAAACATGACACAGTACCAGTCAACCTACAGTGTATCCATGGAAACATGACACAGTACCAGTCAACCTACAGTGTATCCATGGAAACATGACACAGTACCAGTCAACCTCCAGTGTATCCATGGAAACATGACACAGTACCAGTCAACCTACAATGCATCAATGGAAACATGACACAGTACCAGTCAACCTCCAGTGTATCCATGGAAACATGACACAGTACGAGTCAACCTACAGTGTATCCATGGAAACATGACACAGTACCAGTCAACCTCCAGTGTATCCTTGGAAACATGACACAGTACCAGTCAACCTCCAGTGTATCCATGGAAACATGACACAGTACCAGTCAACCTACAATGCATCAATGGAAACATGACACAGTACCAGTCAACCTCCAGTGTATCCATGGAAACATGACACAGTACCAGTCAACCTACAGTGTATCCATGGAAACATGACACAGTACCAGTCAACCTACAGTGTATCCATGGAAACATGACACAGTACCAGTCAACCTACAGTGTATCCATGGAAACATGACACAGTACCAGTCAACCTCCAGTGTATCCATGGAAACATGACACAGTACCAGTCAACCTACAATGCATCAATGGAAACATGACACAGTACCAGTCAACCTCCAGTGTATCCATGGAAACATGACACAGTACCAGTCAACCTACAGTGTATCCATGGAAACATGACACAGTACCAGTCAACCTCCAGTGTATCCTTGGAAACATGACACAGTACCAGTCAACCTACAGTGTATCCATGGAAACATGACACAGTACCAGTCAACCTACAATGCATCAATGGAAACATGACACAGTACCAGTCAACCTCCAGTGTATCAATGGAAACATGACACAGTACCAGTCAACCTCCAGTGTATCCATGGAAACATGACACAGTACCAGTCAACCTCCAGTGTATCCGTGGAAACATGACACAGTACCAGTCAACCTCCAGTGTATCCATGGAAACATGACACAGTACCAGTCAACCTACAGTGTATCCATGGAAACATGACACAGTACCAGTCAACCTACAGTGTATCCATGGAAACATGACACAGTACCAGTCAACCTACAGTGTATCCATGGAAACATGACACAGTACCAGTCAACCTCCAGTGTATCCATGGAAACATGACACAGTACCAGTCAACCTCCAGTGTATCCATGGAAACATGACACAGTACCAGTCAACCTACAGTGTATCCATGGAAACATGACACAGTACCAGTCAACCTACAGTGTATCCATGGAAACATGACACAGTACCAGTCAACCTCCAGTGTATCCATGGAAACATGACACAGTACCAGTCCACCTACAGTGTATCCATGGAAACATGACACAGTACCAGTCCACCTACAGTGTATCCATGGAAACATGACACAGTTTGCATGTTTTCTATGAGATGTTTGACTTTCACATGTATGCATTGAATGATCCATCCAGTGGATGTAGAAGTATTCATTATGATCACCAAAACAAACACGATCAGATATTCTTCATGTGTGGAAGTCGTACATTTCTTTGTCAACACTGACATACCTTTAGCCCCAACCACTCATACCATCAATTCATTTGGCTGACCACATACAATAATGTGGTGGTCACCTTAAACGACTTCCTGTCGCTGTACTTTGTGGTTTTGGATTGGTTAAAATGGAATCAAGCATCACTAATGCTTACGTTGGATTGGCTAAACAGAGTCATGTGACAGAGTCATGTGACAGTGTCTCGCTGACATAAGAATATACTTGCAAGTCTTAATTGATGATTATAAATAATAGTGATATAAATAAATGTAACGATTATAATGAAAGTCAAGTCAATGCAGTAAAAGTAGCATTTCTTCTTCTCAAAAATACAAAAATGTAACATCCAAAAAAAGTATATTACATTAAAACTACTCTGACAAGTACAATGTATTATAATTGAAGTTGCTTAAGTAAATGTAGCACGTTACTACCCACCTCTGCATAGAACCCAGCCTCTACTACGGTGTCTTTTGTCTTTGGGAGAGATGTCCATGTTTGTGTGAGCGTTCACACATCAGGCTGAGCACAAACAATCAATAGTCTTCCAGTCTTCAATGACAGTGTCATCAACACCCAGCATGCTTGTATTGACCTCATGCTCAGCACTGACACGTATTATTCACATACTGTACCACCACTGTACACTACCGATACCTAAAATACTTGTGCATTTAACGTCCATACATCAAAACTTGTACAGTACTCATTGTTATACTGAATAGTACAATTAATCAAATTGTTTTGGGGGCCAAAATTCCAGAAAGCTAAGGACCTGGGGGCTGGACTTCACCCTTCACTGTTAGTCTTATTTTGTATATTCTGGAGAACCTTCTGCAAAAAGCCATGACAGTCTTTAGAATTTGCTGCAAACATTTTCTGAACTGAACTCACCGGCCCAAAATGATGAAAAAGAGAGTACCTAAGATGGGACCTCGAGGAACACCACAAGTGTAGCTAAAGACGTTGAACAAATGACTACTGACTGCATCTGAAGTAAACAACACCTTACTTACATAAATCGCATTACCAAAAAAGTTTGTAACTTGACAAAATGGGAGGACTTAAAGGGGTGCCTTGAGGAACACCTAAATCACAAGTCTAGACCTCAGTGTTCTACGTCTGCTAGCAAAGTTCAAATGTCAATGCAAGGATCTGCCAATGAGCACTCTATATTTTTTTTAGGAATTTGCTGCAAAAATGTTTTGTCTCCCGAGTTTTGAACTGAACTCAGGAGCTGGTATGGTGTCATTCCTAGGCCATCAGTTGAATAGCCCTGATTTATACCTGTACTGTACATACACACGTGTGTCTATACATACTTACATGTCTATACATTCTACCAGCCGTAATGGGCACTAACAAGCTACATGTAGCTAAGCTACGTAGCTGAACTACATTTTCCTGTAGCTTAGCTACTTTTAGACAAATGTTGCGAGGTAGCTAACATGAAAGCTACAAAGAGAGAACATGGATTGTGACTCCAGGCCAAAACAATATGGAGAAGGTAGAAAATAGAACATCCATGATGATTGCTTGGTGTTCCTATGATGAGTCACAATTGGCTAAGGTTAGGGTGAAACTGGCCAATCAGAGGCAAGATAAGGCGGGTCATCCAAACTAGTAACACAATCATAACTAGAGATGATGTTTGATAAGAAATTATCGAGTTCGAGCCCATTATCAAATCCTCTTATCGAACCGATTCCTTATCGATTCTCTTATCGAATCCAGATAGGTTGTTGTATATGGAAAAAAACACACAATGTTTGGTTTAACAAAAGCTCACTTTTATTTTATAAGAAAAAAATAAAATAAAATAAATAAAAAAATATTGACTGTTGTTACCCAAAGTATATTAAGTGGGATTTTTCAGAAAAAAAAATATATACAGTAACACAAAAACAACCTGTCTCTGTGATCACTATAGGTGTATAAATTATAATATAGTGTTAAATATCATCATCATCATCATCATTTCTTTTTATTCCTTTCATGAAAATGCATATATACAAGCCAAATACAGTTGACACGTTCAGTCCCTTGGGCAAAAAACTGAAAATAATACAGCTCTCCAAAAAGTGCACTTCTGCTGCTATTGGAACATACTAACGACACACACTATGACACTAAGAACGCCACAGTCATCAATCAACAATTCTGCAGTCCTGGTTGACATAAGAGGTAACGTTATTTTAGCCTTAAGGCTACAAGTGAGCAGATATGGAAATTAACCGGCAACAGTTAACGTTAGTTACTCACCGGCACTATCACTGGAACTGGGGCTGCAGGTTGAAGCAGAGGAAGAGGGGTGTGCTTCGTCATCTCTGTCGCTGCTTCTCCACGTTTCGAAGACACGACACGGTTCTCGAACGTTCAGGTTATGTGCGGCCTGAACATGTTTCAACATGTTTGTTGTACTTCCCCCCTCACATGAGAGCGAAGCCTGGCAATAATTGCATATTGCCGTTTCCTTGTCGTATTTTTTTGTAAAATGAAGCCATGCCTTGAGGCGTTTTTTCCGGTCCATTATTTTTGATGCTTTCTGTATCTGCCGCCTAATGACTGAGTCATTTCCTGTGATGTCCCACAGGGCATTTCCTGTGGGACGGGATTCATTCCCAGGGATTCGAATAAAGAACCAACTTTTTTTCTTTACTATAGTGGCCTCGATAACGGGAATCGGTTCTCAAAAAGGGATTCGAGTCCATGGAATCGGTTATTTTCTTATCAAACAACCGGGAGAACCGGTTTCGAACATCATCCCTAATCATAACAGACACCCATGTCACATGACCAGGAGAGAGTCAGAGACAGAGGGACGCTTCAAGCTGACCACTCAAAAACAAATGATCTCGCTCAGATGAGCATTCTTCTGTCAGCCACCTCCTCAATGCTGTACCTTTAGTACACCACTGTAACTAATCTGATTCATGTTGAGCTGGAATGCACAACAATATCTATAATAGCTATATAATACCTATACTTGCACTGGTTTCTTACACTACCATATACCTGTTCAGGTCCTTTATAGTAACTGTAGTCTACTGGATCTATCCTACTTATACTGGAGCTCCATTATAGACACAGCAGATATACAAGAAGTTAGCAGACATGGCGGCAACACCCCTGAGGTCAAAGTAATGAGACGGATCATCGAGGTGTAATTGTCGTTCTAGGACAAATGACAAGGCGTAGAATGAAATGATACAATCCTAATTGTGTGGGTGTGCTGGGGGCCTCCTGGCTCACACACATGTTCCTTTTCATCTTGTGTTACTGCGTGAAGAGGCTGACATCTTGTGTTACTGCGTGAAGAGGCTGACATCTTGTGTTACTGCGTGAAGAGGCTGAGGGATATCTGCTGGGCTGAATTAGTGCTGGGGATGGAGGGCTGTTTGTCCACAGACATGTTTGTGTGTTATGTTTGTGTGTTATGTCTGTCATCAGTGGTTTGAGCCTCCCAGGCTGACAGGAAGTAGTTACCGTGCTCGCAGGCTGACAGGAAGTAGTTACGGTGAAGATGCTGGTGACTTAGCATGGAGGATAAGCTGCCATTGGAATGGCACAAAATAGATCAAATATAACATCTCTGCTATGCCATTGAAAGCTATTGTACTATCGCCAACATGTTGATGCTGTTATCCATCCATCCATTTTTTACAGATTGTCCCTTTTGGGGTCGCAGGGGTGCTGGAGCCTATCTCAGCTGCATTCGGGCAGAAGGTCAAATTGCAATCTAATCTTGCTTAAACATTTTGTTGCTCTGCACTCGACGTCTCTAAATGTTGAACTTTTTTTTTCCCTCTGAATTATTATTAATAGTATTATTTCATGTTTTATTTGAAGACAAAATAGAGCATGGAAGCCATACCATTTAGAGGTATATGGTTTTAGAACAGACATATGACAACATGAAATGTTGATGTAAATTGGGTTTTTTTTATGCCTTTTTTTGTTTTTCGTTATAGACAACAAAAAAAATTTATCAGCAAATTTAAAAATACATTTTTCAAAATGAATTTGTTTTTTAAAAAGTGGAAATAAGTGGAAATACACTAGACCGATAATATTTGCATCTGCCTGTGTTTATACGGGGACATTGAATATCAATCATAATAAAGTTTGATTAATTTCCTAATTGAAATAATCATATATATGTATATATATATATATATATATATATATATATATATATATATATATATATATATATATATATATATATATATATATATATATATATATATATATATATATATATATATATATATATATATATATATATATATACGGTATATATATGGTATATATATATATATATACATATATATATATATATATATATATACGGTATATATATGGTATATATATATATATATATATATATATATATATATATATATATATATATATATATATATATATATATATATATATATATATATATATATATATATATATATATATATATATATATATATATATATATGTGTGTAATGTGTATATATATAATATAGCTTTGCAAGCAGCCCATTTTATTTGCTTGTTCTTCTTTTGTGTCTTATTAAGGAGAACCCGGCAGTCCTGCTAATGTTCCATCGGCTGAGCATCTAGCTGAAGCCTCCCCCAGCAGGTCACGTGGACATGATGCTCCCCCTCAGCCTGCTCCTCCATCTCCTGCTGCTCTCTGGCTCCCCCGCAGGTCAGTGACACACACCCCACTTCACCCTCATGCCAATTTCTAAATCCTTCTCAGTTCACTCGAACTACCTTGACTTTGTCTGTTTGGAATCCCTCATATTTCAAGTAGCTCTGAATACAGAAAGAAAAATCTATTTTAGTTGAAGGACTGTTGTTCATTTTCAGCTTTGGCGAGCAACAGGAACTGTTGAGTTCCATGAAACGACATGAAGAGTGTCAACAGTAACACACTCATGCATTTAAACAGGAGTTCTTTGCTAGCTGCCACCTGCAAGAATCACATTCTAACCACCTTCTGTCAGGTTCAAACACTGATGACATGTATTAAACAAGACAAGTGGCAAATAATTAAACAGAGACAGAATTCAATTTGGACTCAATATTGAGGAGAGTCGTCTGTACACTGTACCCTTGCACAGTATCTCAGCACGCTCTGCCAAAAGATTGCATGCCTCCTTCTTTTATTTTGGACCCTCCCCGACCACATGGCCACCGCTGTTTCCAAAGGACAAAGGTCGCAAAAAGTTCACAGAAAAGGTCGTAAACAATTCACAGAAAAGGTCAGTTCAAAAAGAGTTCGTAAAATAGTTCCAAAAGAGGTCCATAACATAGTTCAAAAAGACGTTCGTAAAATACTTCAAAAAGAGGTCGTCTGGAAATTGGGCAGATCCTGTCATCTCTCCGCTTTGAAGTCCTTGGGTTAGAACAAAACTTTATTTTGATTACCATACATGAAAGAACACAGGATTAGGTTTCAAAGACAGCTTTTGTCTTCTCACCAGAACCTCAATGTAACACAAAGTCTTTGTGATAATTTAGAAACAATTATTCTAACACCTTCATTGAGTGAAATGTGTGTGTAAAGACGTGACCGCCCATGTAAACTCTCTGCTGTGCAAGAACAAGGGCAGTGCTCAGTGTCGTCCAAAGGGCCGATGCATCCAAACAGCCGCCGGGGTTGTTAGTGCAAGTAAAGAACATTGTCTTGACAATGTTTCTTTGTGGAGGAAAGATGAAGGTTGATGGTCAGTGTGACAGCAACAAGCAAAGTTCAACACACTGTGTGCTACCACCCACAGCTCCCCTGGCTCACAGTAGTCACAATCACAGATGACATTTCTAGACATCACATTGGTGGGAATGAAGCGTTTCATGTGTTCTTCATCTATAAGCACCAAATTGTGCAAATTCACTTGTGGGTCCGGAATAAGATTTACAAACTGCTGACTGCAAATTGCGTTCCTGTCACTGTTTGAGATGTGTGTCAACACTTGACTCTATACACAACCTGATGTAACATCATGTAACACTTTATCATGTATGGTAACACAACATATTGTCACGGAACACACTGTAAAATGAGACACACGTAAGATAGTAACACAATTCCTTTACTCTTATATAGTTGATTGATTGATTGAAACTTTTATTAGTAGATTGCACAGTACAATTGACCACTAAATGGTAACACCCCAATAAGTTTTTCAACTTGTTTAAGTCGGGGTCCACTTAAATTGATTCATGATACAGATATATACTATCAGATATATACTATCATCATGATACAGTCATCACACAAGATAATCATACATTGAATTATTTACATTATTTACAATCCGGGGTGTTGGGTATGGAGGGGGGGCGGGTTAGGTTTGGTTGGTATCAGCACTTCAGCCATCAACAATTGCATCATCAGAGAAATGGACATTGAAACAGTGTAGGACTGACTCGGTAGGATATGTACAGCGAGCAGAGAACATAGTGAGAGAGATCAGAAAGTATAAGAAAAAGTGTCTACATTTGATTATTTACATTTGATTATTTACAATCCGAAGAGGTATGATGTGGAAGGGAAGGTATTAGTTTAGGGTTGAAGTTGCCTGGAGGTGTTGTTTTAGTGCGGTTTTGAAGGAGGATAGAGATGCCTTTTCTTTTACACCTGTTGGGAGTGCATTCCACATTGATGTGGCATAGAAAGAGAATGAGTTAAGACCTTTGTTAGTTCGGAATCTGGGTTTAACGTGGTTAGTGGAGCTCCCCCTGGTGTTTTGGTTATGGCGGTCATTTACGTTAAGGAAGTAGTTTGACATGTACTTCGGTATCAGGGAGGTGTAGTGGATTTTATAGACTATAGTTTACTGTAATGTTACCCAATGTAACACAAGTTCAGGTCACATAAGATCACACAACTTACATAAGTGTGTAATATTACAAGCTTTGGCAATTATTTCACAGTTCTGGACCGAAAAGCGAGAGAAAATTAGGTATGTTTTGTTTTTTTGAGTGGTCAGCTTGAAGCGTCCCTCTGTCTCCGACTCCCTCCTGGTCATGTGACATGAGTGTCTGTTATGATTGGATGACCCGCCTTATCTTGCCTCTGATTGGCCAGTTTCACCCTAACCTTAGCCAATTGTGACTCATCATAGGAACACCAAGCAATCATCATGCATGTTCTATTTTCTACCTTCTCCATATTGTTTTGGCCTGGAGTCACACTCCATGTTCTCTCTCTGGAGCTTTCATGTTAGCTACCTCGCTACATTTGTCTAAAAGTAGCTAAGCTACAGGAAAAGCTACTCGTTAAAAAAGTAGCTAAGCTACAGGAAAAGCTACTCATTAAAAAAGTAGCTGAGGTACCGCCGAGCTAGTGGAAAATGTAGTGAAGCTACGTAGCTTAGCTACATGTAGCTAGTTACTGCCCATCACTGTACTCCATAGTCTCCATTTTGCTGCACTTTGCTCCCTTTTCTTGCTGCCCTCAGTCTCCTCTTGGACAAAATGTGTATCCGGAAGTAAATGGTAAGGGTTGCATGTTTTGTTCCAACAGACGATAAAAGCTTTTGAATGGTCAATGCAGGTTCATGTGAATGATCCCTCAACAAACTACGCAACTAAAGAAGAGAATCACGACTCAAAGCCTCGGCAGACGACCTTGACCTTCAATTGACAGCACAAGTCGTCCTCTGAAGGTCAAAGCCTCATCAAGCTGTCAGTGCTCAGCTTGGCCATCAATCCCGTCTTTAGGTTATGTGATTGAACTTCCTTGGTTCATGAGAGAAAACATGAACTGAGTGGTTCATCCAGTCATGTTTCAGATTGAGACAGTGGAAGGTAGCAAGTCATTTGCCTTACCTCCATAAAAGTCAGCTTCCTCCCCTCGCATGGTGGTATCTGTAACGGAGAGCAAAGACGCCTGAGTTCATGATTAGTAGTACAGTGCATGCACAAGAGCTGCTCTTTACACCAACACAGATGGAATAAAGGAGTGACTCTGCTCGTCAGGTCATGCAGGTCGGACTCTAAGTTGTTCAAACTGCAAATAATGGCAGAGAGTTGGTGGGCGGCCGAGGGTGGAGTCGACTCTCTTGGTTGCTTTGTTGGGTCTGCTCCTGTCTCTGGCCATGCTCCCCCCAAACTGCAAATAATGGCTTAGAGTTGGTGGGCGGCCGAGGGTGGAGTCGACTCTCTTGGTTGCTTTGTTGAGTAACTTGTAGCTTAGTTACATTTAATGGAGAGTAACTTGTTGCTTAGCTACATTTAATGGAGAGTAACTTGTAGCTTAGTTACATTTAAAGGAGAGTAACTAGTAGCTTAGTTAACATTTAATGGAAAGTAACTTGTAGCTTAGCTACATTTAATGGAGATTAACTTGTAGCTTAGTTACATTTAATGGAGAGTAACTTGTACCTTAGCGACATTTAATGGAGTGTAACTTGTAGCTTAGTTACATTTAATGGAGAGCAACTTTTGGCCTATTTACATTTAATGGAGAGCAACTTGTAACTTAGTTACATTTAATGGAGAGTAACTTGTAACTTAGTTATATTTAATGGAGAATAACTTATAGCTTAGTTACATTTAATGTAGAGTAACTTGTAACTTAGTTACATTTAGAGGAGTGTAACTTGTAGCTTAGCTACATTTAATGGAAAGTAACTTGTGGCTTAGTTACATTTAATGGAGAGTAACTTGTACCTTAGCGACATTTAATGGAGAGTAACTTGTAGCTTAGTTACATTTAATGGAGAGTAACTTTTGGCCTATCTACATTTAATGGAGAGTAACTTGTAACTTAGTTACATTTAATGGAGAGTCACTTGTAACTTAGTTATATTTAATGGAGAATAACTTATAGCTTAGTTACATTTAATGGAGAGTAACTTGTGGCTTAGTTACATTTAATGGAGAGTAACTTAGCTACATTTAATGGATATTAACTTGTAGTTTAGCTCACTACATTTTCCAAGTAGTTTGCCTATCACTGCTGGACATTTATTATAATACTGCAGCGTCCAGAGTGAAGGCACAACAACAACAACAACAACAACAACAACAACAACAACAACAACAACAACAACAACAACAACAACAACAACAACAACAACAACAACAACAACAACAACAACAACAACAACAACACAAACAACAACAACAACAACAACAACAACAACAACAACAACAACAACAACAACAACAACAACAAACATTGAGCGTTTGTGTTAGTCATTTCCAGTGAGTAGAAGCAGGAAGTACCAGGCAGTGGAAAAGGTCCATGCATGCGAGCACATGCTGTGTTGTGTTCATTCAGGCCTTAAAAACAACAAGTTGGACAAATAGTATGTAATTGCATCTCATGTCCACCATGGCTGAAATGTGCAGGGCTCTATTTTATAGACTGTAAGACATGTTGCATATTCTGAGGCTGCACAAGATGAAGGTGTATTTATAGAGGATGACAAAGTCAGTGGGCACACCAGCTTGGAACACTGAGTGGGTCATCTACCCAGCTGACACCCTGCTGTGAGGCTGTGTTTACCTCCCCTAACACCCACACCTGGCATCTATACCTTACCTTCTTACCTGCTGGTAAATATGATCATGTTGTCTCATCTCCTCCACTGATCCTTTTGTCACCACCATCATGACAACATAGTGTAGTACACCTAAGTATTCACCATGGTATTCACCATCATGACAACATTAAATACAGTAGTGTAGTAGACCTAAGTATTCATTAAGTACCACCATCATGACATCATTAAATACAGTAGTGTAGTAGACCTAAGTATTCATTAAGTACCACCATCATGACAACATTAAATACAGTAGTGTAGTAGACCTAAGTATTCATTAAGTACCACCATAATGACAACATTAAATACAGTAGTGTAGTAGACCTAAGTATTCATTAAGTACCACCATCATGACATCATTAAATACAGTAGTGTAGTAGACCTAAGTATTCATTAAGTACCACCATAATGACAACATTAAATACAGTAGTGTAGTAGACCTAAGTATTCATTAAGTACCACCATCATGACAACATTAAATACAGTAGTGTAGTAGACCTAAGTATTCATTAAGTACCACCATAATGACAACATTAAATACAGTAGTGTAGTAGACCTAAGTATTCATTAAGTACCACCATCATGACAACATTAAATACAGTAGTGTAGTGGACCTACGTATTCATTAAGTACCACCATAATGACAACATTAAATACAGTAGTGTAGTAGACCTAAGTATTCATTAAGTACCACCATAATGACAACATTAAATACAGTAGTGTAGTAGACCTAAGTATTCATTAAGTACCACCATCATGACATCATTAAATACAGTAGTGTAGTAGACCTAAGTATTCATTAAGTACCACCATCATGACAACATTAAATACAGTAGTGTAGTAGACCTAAGTATTCATAAAAAAGGGTGTTATTTAACAGGTATAGTTCATGTGTTCATCACACACAACATCAACATATTTACAGTTGGACAATCCCTGATCTACTCTAATAAAGATGTGTGGTATTTAATTGTGGTGCTTGTGTAGGTGCAAAGTATTAACCAAACAATTTCCTCCGCCCGAGAATGTAACTTCCTGTCAGTCTTTTCCTAAAGTTATTCAGCCACGTGAAAAAATAAGGACACCCCTAGTCGCTAAGTCTCACCTCTGCCGTTGTAGACATCTTTTGGCTAGTTGGCGGCCATGTTTTTCCACCAATCTTGTTAAAGAAATGTAGACGTGTTTATCAAAAATGTGTCCACATCTTCCTTTGTTCCGGCTAAACACCCTCATATTACACTGTTTGTTTTGTGTGTAGATGGCATTGAGCTGTGTGAGAAACGTCAAGTAAATTCGACCTATGAGGTCAACAGCGCCACCATGTGGTGTATTTGTTCCAAAACATGCAACACATGTTCTGACAAATTGTCACCCTTTAGTCTGCCGTGGCTCAGGTGTGTTAGCTGACACAAATACACGGGTTAAAAATACAAAAACCAGGATACGCCTTAGGGCAGTCTTTCTTAACCATAGGGTTTTTCGGTCACAGAGGGCCGCCAAAAAAGATCTGTTTTCCCAGCTGTGGTTTTTATGGGCAGCAGCGGTACTCAGTTGCAATACACTTGTCCACCACTTGTGGCAGTAATGACAACCTCAAACAAACAGAAGAAGTCTGGAGCTAAAGTCATAAAGAAGTTCCTTAGGTGAAAAAATTATGACTAAAATGGTGAAGTTGCATTTTCATTTGCACTTTAATTTTGACATTTTGGTTAAGAAACATATTTGTTATTCTTTAACTAGCACAACTGTCAGGTTCAAACACTGATGACATCTATTAAACAAGACCAGAGGCAAAGAATTAAACAGAGACAGAATTCAATTTGGACTCAATATTGAGGAGAGTCGTCTTTACGCTGTACCCTTGCACAGTATCTCAGCACGCTCTGCCAGAAGATTGCACGCCTCCTTCTTTTATTTTGGACCCTCCCCGACCACATGGCCACCACTGTTTCCAAAGGACAAAGGTCGCAAAAAGTTCACAGAAAAGGTCGTAAACAATTCACAGAAAAGGTAATTTCAAAAAGAGTTTGTAAAATAGTTCAAAAAGAGGTTCATAAAATAGTTTAAAAAAAGTTCGTAAAATACTTCAAAAAGAGGTCGTCTGGAAATTGGGCAGATCCTGTCATCTCTCCGCTTTGAAGTCCTTGGGTTAGAACAACATCTTTCTGTTGATTACCATACATGAAAGAACCCAGGAACACCTTCATCTTACACCCCCCTACTCAGTGGAGTTTTACGAGCCTTACTCTTGGTAGGTTTCAAAGACAGCTTTTGTCTTCTTGCCTGGAACTCATTTCAACACAAAGTTTTTTGTGATAACTTACAATTATTCTAGCAACAACATTATTGTATCTACATGTATTGTGTTATTCATGAGTCTCTTCTTAAGCAGTTTATTTGATATTTGTTTAATCAGCCAGACCTAAGCCTAATGTTTGTGTTGAGTAAATAATCATCTTTGTTTCACATCATTAAACAAGGTAGTAAACTGTAAGTAGGTTACACATCATTATTGAATACCATTCAGTTGAAGAGTTAGATGACTGATTGGGTGTTAATATTTCAGTGGGCCCCAGGGTCCCTCTGTAGTGAGAAAGTGGGGCCCCAAGGTCAGAAAGGTTAAGAACTCATTTGAAGAAATGTAGAAATCCACATGTTGTGGTTTGAATCATGATCTCCATCCATAATCAAAATAAATTCCAACCTTCTCTCCTTGGTCTTGTTGACACTGGCTTTGAATAGTACCTGGTCTTGTACCATAGTACCATGCTACTTATGGCTTTTCATTCTTTGTCCTTGGCTGCTTCTTTCTTGTCAGAGCGCACGCTGCTGACTGCAAATGCGGACAAAAGATGGCTTTCTTGACTTTTGCATAAAAGCTTGACTTTGTGCTGGAGTAGTTGTTGAGTAGTTGAGGAGAAGATCCAGTGTGTGTTGTGAAGAAGTCCTAGCTTGTGTGTTGTGAAGAAGTCCTTGCTTGTGTGTTGTGAAGAAGTCCTAGCTTGTGTGTTGTGAAGAAGTCCTAGCTTGTGTGTTGTGAAGAAGTCCTAGCTTGTGTGTTGTGAAGAAGTCCTAGCTTGTGTGTTGTGAAGAAGTCCTAGCTTGTGTGTTGTGAAGAAGTCCTAGCTTGTGTGTTGTGAAGAGGTCCTAGCTTGTGTGTTGTGAAGAAGTCCTAGCCTGTGTGTTGTGAAGAAGTCCTAGCTTGTGTGTTGTGAAGAAGTCCTTGCTTGTGTGTTGTGAAGAAGTCCTAGCTTGTGTGTTGTGAAGAAGTCCTAGCTTGTGTGTTGTGAAGAAGTCCTAGCTTGTGTGTTGTGAAGAAGTCCTAGCTTGTGTGTTGTGAAGAAGTCCTTGCTTGTGTGTTGTGAAGAAGTCCTAGCTTGTGTGTTGTGAAGAAGTCCTAGCTTGTGTGTTGTGAAGAAGTCCTAGCTTGTGTGTTGTGAAGAAGTCCTAGCTTGTGTGTTGTGAAGAAGTCCTTGCTTGTGTGTTGTGAAGAAGTCCTAGCTTGTGTGTTGTGAAGAGGTCCTAGCTTGTGTGTTGTGAAGAAGTCCTAGCTTGTGTGTTGTGAAGAAGTCCTAGCTTGTGTGTTGTGAAGAAGTCCTTGCTTGTGTGTTGTGAAGAAGTCCTAGCTTGTGTGTTGTGAAGAAGTCCTAGCTTGTGTGTTGTGAAGAAGTCCTTGCTTGTGTGTTGTGAAGAAGTCCTAGCTTGTGTGTTGTGAAGAAGTCCTAGCTTGTGTGTTGTGAAGAAGTCCTAGCTTGTGTGTTGTGAAGAAGTCCTAGCTTGTGTGTTGTGAAGAAGTCCTAGCTTGTGTGTTGTGAAGAAGTCCTAGCTTGTGTGTTGTGAAGAAGTCCTTGCTTGTGTGTTGTGAAGAAGTCCTAGCTTGTGTGTTGTGAAGAAGTCCTAGCTTGTGTGTTGTGAAGAAGTCCTAGCTTGTGTGTTGTGGAGAAGTCCTTGCTTGTGTGTTGTGAAGAAGTCCTAGCTTGTGTGTTGTGAAGAAGTCCTAGCTTGTGTGTTGTGAAGAAGTCCTTGCTTGTGTGTTGTGAAGAAGTCCTAGCTTGTGTGTTGTGAAGAAGTCCTTGCTTGTGTGTTGTGAAGAAGTCCTAGCTTGTGTGTTGTGAAGAAGTCCTAGCTTGTGTGTTGTGAAGAAGTCCTAGCTTGTGTGTTGTGAAGAAGTCCTTGCTTGTGTGTTGTGAAGAAGTCCTAGCTTGTGTGTTGTGAAGAAGTCCTAGCTTGTGTGTTGTGAAGAAGTCCTTGCTTGTGTGTTGTGAAGAAGTCCTTGCTTGTGTGTTGTGAAGAAGTCCTTGCTTGTGTGTTGTGAAGAAGTTCTAGCTTGTGTGTTGTGAAGAAGTCCTAGCTTGTGTGTTGTGAAGAAGTCCTTGCTTGTGTGTTGTGAAGAAGTCCTAGCTTGTGTGTTGTGAAGAAGTCCTTGCTAGTGTGTTGTGAAGAAGTCCTTGCTTGTGTGTTGTGAAGAAGTCCTAGCTTGTGTGTTGTGAAGAAGTCCTAGCTTGTGTGTTGTGAAGAAGTCCTAGCTTGTGTGTTGTGAAGAAGTCCTAGCTTGTGTGTTGTGAAGAAGTCCTAGCTTGTGTGTTGTGAAGAAGTCCTTGCTTGTGTGTTGTGAAGAAGTCCTAGCTTGTGTGTTGTGAAGAAGTCCTAGCTTGTGTGTTGTGAAGAAGTCCTAGCTTGTGTGTTGTGAAGAAGTCCTTGCTAGTGTGTTGTGAAGAAGTCCTTGCTTGTGTGTTGTGAAGAAGTCCTAGCTTGTGTGTTGTGAAGAAGTCCTAGCTTGTGTGTTGTGAAGAAGTCCTTGCTTGTGTGTTGTGAAGAAGTCCTAGCTTGTGTGTTGTGAAGAAGTCCTAGCTTGTGTGTTGTGAAGAAGTCCTAGCTTGTGTGTTGTGAAGAAGTCCTAGCTTGTGTGTTGTGAAGAAGTCCTAGCTTGTGTGTTGTGAATAAGTCCTAGCTTGTGTGTTGTGAAGAAGTCCTAGCTTGTGTGTTGTGAAGAAGTCCTAGCTTGTGTGTTGTGAAGAATTCCTAGCTTGTGTGTTGTGAAGAAGTCCTTGCTAGTGTGTTGTGAAGAAGTCCTAGCTTGTGTGTTGTGAAGAAGTCCTAGCTTGTGTGTTGTGAAGAAGTCCTAGCTTGTGTGTTGTGAAGAAGTCCTTGCTTGTGTGTTGTGAAGAAGTCCTAGCTTGTGTGTTGTGAAGAAGTCCTAGCTTGTGTGTTGTGAAGAAGTCCTAGCTTGTGTGTTGTGAAGAAGTCCTAGCTTGTGTGTTGTGAAGAAGTCCTAGCTTGTGTGTTGTGAATAAGTCCTAGCTTGTGTGTTGTGAAGAAGTCCTAGCTTGTGTGTTGTGAAGAAGTCCTAGCTTGTGTGTTGTGAAGAATTCCTAGCTTGTGTGTTGTGAAGAAGTCCTTGCTAGTGTGTTGTGAAGAAGTCCTAGCTTGTGTGTTGTGAAGAAGTCCTAGCTTGTGTGCTACTTTCACAGTCCAGCGTGGCCAGCAGGACACAAAGACATGGTTGATGCGCTAAGGGAGAGGATACACTCGTCCTTTTTTTGGATGATGGTACAAAAAGTGTTTTTGGAGAAAGGAAGAATTATTTGAGAGCCGCTGCAGCTGCCTCCTATTTGTCATTTGGTCACATGACTCTACTAAATGTTAGCTCGTGCTAAAACACGTGCAAAGCTACCAACTGAGCTACTAACTGACTCAGATTCAGATTGGTTTTATTTGAGCATATTTCAACGTCATGCATCACATTTGTACTTTTTCTTGACATGTCCAAAAAGGAGTAGGAAGAAGCATCCGTTCACCCATTTTGTACCGCTTGTCCCTTTTGGGGTCGCGGAGCCTATCTCAGCAAGCAATGTTATTTAATCAATCAATCAATCAATCAATGTTTATTTATATAGCCCTAAATCACAAGTGTCTCAAAGGGCTGCACAAGCCACAACGACATCCGCGGTACAGAGCCCACATCAGGGCAAGGAAAAACTCACAACCCAGTGGGACGTCGATGTGAATGACTATGAGAAACCTTGGAGAGGACCGCATATGTGGGTGACCCCCCCCCCCCCCCCTCTAGGGGAGACCGGATGCAATGGACATCGAGTGGGTCTGACATAATAATGTGAAAGTCCAGTCCATAGTGGATCTAACATAATAGTGAAAGTCCAGTCCATAGTGGATCTAACATAATAGTGAGAGTCCAGTCCATAGTGGATCTAACATAATAGTGTGAGAGTCCAGTCCATAGTGGATCTAACATAATAGTGAGAGTCCAGTCCATAGTGGATCTAACATAATAGTGAAAGTCCAGTCCATAGTGGATCTAACATAATAGTGAGAGTCCAGTCCATAGTGGATCTAACATAATAGTGTGAGAGTCCAGTCCATAGTGGATCTAACATAATAGTGAGAGTCCAGTCCATAGTGGATCTAACATAATAGTGAGAGTCCAGTCCATAGTGGATCTAACATAATAGTGAGAGTCCAGTCCATAGTGGATCTAACATAATAGTGTGAGAGTCCGGTCCATAGTGGATCTAACATAATAGTGTGAGAGTCCAGTCCATAGTGGATCTAACATAATAGTGAGAGTCCAGTCCATAGTGGATCTAACATAATAGTGAGAGTCCAGTCCATAGTGGATCTAACATAATAGTGTGAGAGTCCGGTCCATAGTGGATCTAACATAATAGTGTGAGAGTCCGGTCCATAGTGGATCTAACATAATAGTGTGAAAGTCCAGTCCATAGTGGATCTAACATAATAGTGTGAAAGTCCAGTCCATAGTGGATCTAACATAACAGTGAGAGTCCAGTCCATAGTGGATCTAACATAATAGTGAGAGTCCAGTCCATAGTGGATCTAACATAATAGTGAGAGTCCAGTCCATAGTGGATCTAACATAATAGTGTGAGAGTCCGGTCCATAGTGGATCTAACATAATAGTGTGAGAGTCCAGTCCATAGTGGATCTAACATAATAGTGAGAGTCCAGTCCATAGTGGATCTAACATAATAGTGAGAGTCCAGTCCATAGTGGATCTAACATAATAGTGTGAGAGTCCAGTCCATAGTGGATCTAACATTATAGTGAGAGTCCAGTCCATAGTGGATCTAACATAATAGTGAGAGTCCAGTCCATAGTGGATCTAACATAATAGTGAGAGTCCAGTCCATAGTGGATCTAACATAATAGTGTGAAAGTCCAGTCCATAGTGGATCTAACATAATAGTGTGCGAGTCCAGTCCATAGTGGATCTAACATAATAGTGTGAGAGTCCAGTCCATAGTGGATCTAACATAACCCCAAAAAGGACAAGGGGTAGGAAATGGATGGTTTGAATCGAGATTGTTGTTAAATTAGGAATCGTCACTCCAGGAATCGGAATGGAATGTTGAGTTGTTGTAAGATTCCTGTAAAAAAAAGTCCTAGCTAAATGGCAAACTGGATGGAATGTGATTGGTCGATGAAAATACATCTCACTTCTTCTTCAAAATGACTCGTACGGACATCAAAGGTTTTCTAATGGCCTCAGCTTGACTCCGGAAAGTGTATTTTCAGTTCCATTTCATCCAATGTGAAAAAGTGTCATTTGCGTGAGATGATATTAAAATATTAGACTATCTTGTCTGGAAGCCATATAGTGGGCAACTTTATGAAGTAGTAGTGAATATGCAAATAAGGCAGCTGTGTGGGTTATAGAGAGGACAGAAGCCAGTCAGACACAAACTAGAGAGAGACCATACTGGTGTGTCTGTGGTCTACTTCCACACCACCACCATCTGTCATCTCACACCTTACACTTCAACAACTCAACGCCACCACCAATGTTTCTTTCACAGCAGGACATGACGGTCGCTATAATCTTTTTGTCGCCTTATAATTTACATTCACACAAAAAAACTATTTTTTTTAATCTACCCTTGTTCCCAGAATATATTTCCTACCTTTATTAGCCTCCCATCAGCCCCACTTGGCCTCATTTCCAGCAAGATCCTCAGTCAACAGTAGTCAGAGGTGGGTAGAGGAGCCAGACTTTGTACTCAAGTAAGACTAGCATTACTTTACAATAATAGGACTCAAGTAAAGGTAAAAAGTAGTCATCAAAATAATGAAGTGAAGTGAATTATACAAACCCCGTTTCCATATGAGTTGGGAAATGGTGTTAGATGTAAATATAAACGGAATACAATAATTTGCAAATCCTTTTCAAGCCATATTCAGTTGAATATGCTACAAAGACAACATATTTCATGTTCAAACTCGTAAACTTTATTTTTTTTTTGCAAATAATAATGAACTTATAATGTCATGGCTGCAACACGTGCCAAAGTAGTTGGGAAAGGGCATGTTCACCACTGTGTTACATGGCCTTTCCTTTTAACAACACCCAGTAAAGGTTTGGGAAGTGAGGAGACACATTTTTGAAGTGGAATTCTTTCCCATTCTTGCTTGATGTACAGCTTAAGTTGTTCAACAGTCCGGGGGTCTCCCTTCTGCTATTTTAGGTGCCACACATTTTCAATGTCTGGACTACAGGCAGGCCAGTCTAGTACCCGCACTCTTTTACTATGAAGCCACGTTGATGTAGCACGTGGCTTGGCATTGTCTTGCTGAAATAAGCAGGGGCGTCCATGGTAACGTTGCTTGGATGGCAACATATGTTGCTCCAAAAGCTGTATGTACCTTTCAGCATTAATGGTGCCTTCACAGATGTGTAAGTTACCCATGTCTTGGCCACTAATACACCCCCATACCATCACACATGCTGCCTTTTACACTTTGCGCCTAGAACAATCCGGATGGTTCTTTTCCTCTTTGGTCCGGAGGACACGACGTCCACAGTTTCCAAAAACAATTTCAAATGTGAACTCGTCAGACCACAGAACACTTTTCCACTTTGTATCAGTCCATCTTAGATGAGCTCAGGCCCAGCGAAGCCGACGGCGTTTCTGGGTGTTGTTGATAAACGCTTTTCGCCTTGCATTGGAGAGTTTTAACTTGCACTTACAGATGTAGCGACCAACTGTAGTTACTGACAGTGGGTTTCTGAAGTGTTCCTGAGCCCATGTGGTGATATCCTTTACACACACTTGTTGATCCAGTACAGCCTGAGGGATGGAAGGTCACGGGCTTAGCTGCTTACGTGCAGTGATTTCTCCACATTCTCTGAACCCTTTGATGATATTACGGAGCGTAGATGGTGAAATCCCTCAATTCCTTGCAATAGCTGCTTGACAAAGGTTGTTCTTAAACTGTTCAACAATTTGCTCAAGCATTTGTTGACAAAGTGGTGACCCTCGCCCCATCCTTGTTTGTGAATGACTGAGCATTTCATGGAATCTACTTTTATACCCAATCATGGCACCCACCTGTTCCCAATTAGCCTGTTCACCTGTGGGATGTTCCAAATAAGTGTTTGATGAGCATTCCTCAACTTTATCAGTATTTATTGCCACCTTTCCCAACTTCTTTGTCACGTGTTGCTGCCATCAAATTCTAAAGTTAATGATTATTTGCAACAAAAATATGTTTATGAGTTTGAACATGAAATATGTTGTCTTTGTAGCATATTCAACTGAATATGGCTTGAAAATGATTTGCAAATCATTGTATTCCGTTTATATTTACATCTAACACCATTTCCCAACTCATACGGAAACGGGGTTTGTATTTATATAGCAAGAAATGGACATTGAAACAGTGTAGGACTGACTTGGTAGGATATGTACATCGAGCAGAGAACATAGAGAGATCAGAAAGCATAAGAACAAGTTTATACATTTGATTATTTACAATCTGGGGAGGTGGGATGTGGAAGGGGGAGGGTGTTAGTCAAGGGTTGAAGTTGCCTGGAGGTGTTCTTTTAGTGCGGTTTTGAAGGAGGATAGAGATGCCCTTTCTTTTACACCTGTTGGGAGTGCATTCCACATTGATGTGGCATAGAAGGAGAATGAGTTAAGACCTTTGTTAGTTCGGAATCTGGGTTTAACGTGGTTAATGGAGCTCCCCCTGGTGTTGTGGTTATGGCGGTCATTTACGTTAAGGAAGTAGATTGACATGTACTTCGCTATCAGGGAGGTGTAGTGGATTTTATAGACTAGGCTCAGTGCAAGTTGTGTTACTCTGTCCTCCACCTTGAGCCAGCCTACTTTAGAGAAGTGGGTAGGAGTGAGGTGGGATCTGGGGTGGAGGTCTAGAAGTAATCTGACTAGCTTGTTCTGGGATGTTTGGAGTCTAGATTTGAGGGTTTTGGAGGTGCTAGGGTACCAGGAGGTGCAAGTGTAATCCAAAAAGGGTTGAAGGAGAGTTCCCGCTAGAATCTTCATGGTGCTTTTGTTGACCAGAGAGGAGATTCTATTGAGAAATCTAATTCGTTGGTTGACTTTTTTGATTACCTTGGTTGCCATTTTATCACAGGAAAGATTAGCCTCCAGAATGGAACCTAGGTAGGTGACCTCATCTTTCCTGGTGACAGAGTCATGTGACAGAGTCATGTGACAAGCATGCTCGCTGACATAAGAATATATTTGCAAGTCTCAATTGATGAGTATTAATAAATGTAACGATTGAAATGAAACCCAATGCAATATCAAGAAGAGAGTAGTATCGGCCACACAATCAGTTCAGTATCGACTGTCTCAGCCTCATCACTTACATTAGCATGCAGACTTTTTAAACTCTTTTTTTCAGCCGAACGCCTCAAAGTTGTAATCATACAACTTGCTACTTGATGCATGCTAACATACCAATCAATCAATCAATTAGCATGCTAATATTAGCATTTACGATCGTCTTGCCCATCTCAGAAGTTTGCGCTTTTGTTTTTTTGTGTGGTGTTCTATTCCGGGGTGTGTTTGTTTGGTCTTTAGATGTGTCGCGGGCCAGTAAAAAACACACTGGCCACCCGTGCCTTAATCAGGGTTTGTACACCTTTTCTGGCCAAATTCAAGCACTTTTTAAAGGACTTTCAAGATCAATTTTCCAGTTTTTCCAGTAGCCTTCAGTGTGACTCAGTCCATAGTCTAGTTGTTGGAGGTCACCAAATGCTGTCTGGAGGAACAATATGGCACATCTGCTGAAAGCTAAGCCTAACATTAAAGCAGCAGTTATCATGAACTGAATGGGGCCTAGAAAATGAAGCAGTGTGACTATTCAATGTCATTGCTGTCTCCGTTTGTACTGTTTTCACATTTCTTCTTCTTTTTCTTACTCCCAGCACTCGATGACATGGAACAGCACGGATTGATTCACAACATATTTGTACTTTGTAAACTGCATAATGAGATATAAATACACTCAATTATGAACAAAACTGTTGCACATGAATATAAGGATAACATATTCATTCTAGTCATCACTACTGTACAATATATTGGTGTCATCTGCAAATAGTATATATTTTCAGTACTTTGGTGGTATTTGCTGGTATTTGTCCCATTGACGTTTGACGTTGTGGTTGTTTACCATGTTGGTGCTCATTTTGCAGATGAAACCACGGGTTACGGGCCGGTTTTTGAGGAGCAGCCGGTGGACACCATCTACCCCGAGGAGTCGCCCGAGGACAAGATCACCATGAGCTGTCGGGCACGAGCCATTCCACCTGCCGCATACAAGTAACATATGTTCACACCAGTACTGACTAAAGATGGCCACTGAAGGACTGTTTCAACCATGCTGGGGGTCATGTGACCGTCTGCCACGCATGACAGCATAACATAGAAAGCCTGCATCTGCGCACTTTATCCGTAATGGTGGGCAGTAACTAGCTACATGTAGCTAAGCTATGTAGCTTAACTACATTTTCAGGTAGCTTAGCTACTTTCTTATGAGTAACTTTTCCTGTAGCTTAGCTACTTCTAGACAAATGTAGCGAGGTAGCTAACATGAAAGCTCCAAAGAGAGAACATGGAGTGTGACTCCAGGCCAAAACAATATGGAGAAGGTAGAAAATAGAACATCCATGATAATTGCTTGGTGTTCCTATGATGAGTCACAATTGGCTAAGGTTAGGGTGAAACTGGCCAATCAGAGGCAAGATAAGGCGGGTCATCCAATCACAACAGACACTCATGTCACATGACCAGGAGGGAGTCCGAGACAGAGGGACGCTTCAAGCTGACCACTCAAAAACAAATTCTCTCCCACAGATAAGATTTTTTACTTTAGTGTTCCTTTAATGTTGCTAATTGTAACTTCGATGTAGCTTGTTGCAATTCTCCGGGATATTTTCCCCTGTAGCTTAGCTACATTTAATGGAGAGTAAATTGTAGCTTAGCTACATTTAATGGAGAGTAACTTGTAGCTTAGTTCAATTTAATGGAGAGTAACTTGTAGCTTAGCTACATTTAATGGAGAGTAACTTGTAGCTTAGCTACATTTAATGGAGAGTAACTTGGAGCTTAGCTACATTTAATGGAGAGTAACTTGTAGCTTAGCTTACTACATTTTCCAAGTAGCTTGCCTGTCACTGCTAATATCACTAATCAGCAGGATGCTACATGCTAATGTATTATTCCAAGTTGTCATATACAGCATCTACTGTTAATTTGTTTGTGAATCCTTCTGTATACTTCTCACCATACTTCTCTCAGCCAGGCCAAACACAAACATGAAGTCTTCTTTTTCAATGGAGGTTAGCGTGGCGACCTGACGTGAATACAAGCATTAACAGTCTCAGTGTGGACGGATTTCAGCTGAAGAACCTCAATGATGTATATTAGTTAACATCACTAGTCAACTATGAAGAATCTCAATGATGTACAAACCCCGTTTCCATATGAGTTGGGAAATGGTGTTAGATGTAAATATAAACGGAATACAATGATTTGCAAATCATTTTCAAGCCATATTCAGTTGAATATGCTACAAAGACAACATATTTCATGTTCAAACTCATAAACTTTATTTTTTTGCAAATAATCATTAACTTTAGAATTTGATGGCAGCAACACGTGACAAAGAAGTTGGGAAAGGTGGCAAAAAATACTGATAAAGTTGAGGAATGCTCATCAAACACTTATTTGGAACATCCCACATGTGAACAGGCTAATTGGGAACAGGTGGGTGCCATGATTGGGTATAAAAGTAGATTCCATGAAATGCTCAGTCATTCACAAACAAAGATGGGGCGAGGGTCACCACTTTGTCAACAAATGCCTGAGCAAATTGTTGAACAGTTTAAGAACAACCTTTCTCAAGCAGCTATTGCAAGGAATTTAGGGATTTCACCATCTACGCTCCGTAATATCATCAAAGGGTTCAGAGAATGTGGAGAAATCACTGCACGTAAGCAGCTAAGCCTGTGACCTTCCATCCCTCAGGCTGTACTGCATCAACAAGTGTGTGTAAAGGATATCACCACATGGGCCCAGGAACACTTCAGAAACCCACTGTCAGTAACTACAGTTGGTCGCTACATCTGTAAGTGCAAGTTAAAACTCTCCTATGTAAGGCGAAAACCGTTTATCAACAACACCCACAAACGCCGTCGGCTTCGCTGGGCCTGAGCTCATCTCAGATGGACTGATACAAAGTGGAAAAGTGTTCTGTGGTCTGACGAGTCCACATTTCAAATTGTTTTTGGAAACTGTGGACGTCGTGTCCTCCGGACCAAAGAGGAAAAGAACCATCCGGATTGTTCTAGGCGCAAAGTGTAAAAGGCAGCATGTGTGATGGTATGGGGGTGTATTAGTGGCCAAGACATGGGTAACTTACACATCTGTGAAGGCACCAATAATGCTGAAAGGTACATACAGCTTTTGGAGCAACATATGTTGCCATCCAAGCAACGTTACCATGGACGCCCCTGCTTATTTCAGCAAGACAATGCCAAGTCACGTGTTACATCAACGTGACTTCATAGTAAAAGAGTGCGGGTACTAGATTGGCCTGCCTGTAGTCCAGACATTGAAAATGTGTGGCACCTAAAATAGCAGAAGGGAGACCCCCGCACTGTTGAACAACTTAAGCTGTACATCAAGCAAGAATGGGAAAGAATTCCACTTCAAAAATGTGTCTCCTCACTTCCCAAACCTTTACTGAGTGTTGTTAAAAGGAAAGGCCATGTAACACAGTGGTGAACATGCCCTTTCCCAACTACTTTGGCACGTGTTGCAGCCATGACATTATAAGTTAATTATTTTTTGCAAAAAAACAATAAAGTTTATGAGTTTGAACATGAAATATGTTGTCTTTGTAGCATATTCAACTGAATATGGGTTGAAAAGGATTTGCAAATCATTGTACTCTGTTTATATTTACATCTAACACCATTTCCCAACTCATATGGAAATGGGGTTTGTATATTAGTTAACATCACAAGTCAACAATGAGGACCACTCGTCTTTTTGCTAGAACATTCTTCAAAGGTCACATTTGCATAATAGGCCAGCTTTAAATATCATCAGATTGCACTTATGTTTATCTCTGATGCTTCCCTGCATTAGCACATCATTATTGTGCTTTTAGAACCCACTCATGTATTAACTCCGGAGATGTTTTCCCCTTCAGATGGACGCTGGACGGCGTAGAAATCGACCCGAGCAGCGCCGAACACGCCCACTACGCTTTGTCGGGAGGAAACCTGATCATCAAGGAGCCCGTTAAAAGCCAGCACGAGGGGAAGTATTCCTGCTTGGCCAGCAACATGTACGGCCTGGTCATCAGTCAAGAGGCGTCGGTCCAGTTTGGATGTAATGGAACCTTCTCTATTCCCCCCAGAACCAGCATCTTCTGCCTGGGTTTGACAGAGCAGGCTCACTTTGAGATGACAAATGTCCACTGCAGAGGACGCTGGTTCTCCGGACAATGCTTTCGTCTTGTTTGAATCAAAACTCATCCTTTTCAACTCCTTTATTAGATTTGGACCTGTTCTCTTCAGAGGAAAGAGAGTCGGTGCACGTCAAAGAAGGTCAAGGGGCGGTTCTTCTCTGCGCCCCTCCTCCGCATCATCCAGGTGAGCAGGATGGAAGTCCAGAGAGTTCCAGGGGCCAATTTCACGCTTTACTTCTACAGCACATTAACTACAGGGCTGCACATGAAAAAAACAACAATACAAGTCATCAAATTACAAGCATTTAAAAAGAAACAAGTTAACAAACAAATAATAATAATAGAGTACAATAATAAATGACCTCAATAAAATACAATAAAAACAAATCAATATAATGGAATAAAACAATAAGAGGACCACAAGACAAATGAATCCAATTACAAGCATTGAAAATGAAACAAATAATAATAATAGAATACAAGACATCAATAAAATAGAATAAAACAATAAAAGACAAAGAGGACCACCAGACTCACGACGATATAAAAGCCAGAGAATAAAAGTGGCTTTTAAGACCCGACTTAAAACATCATTCTGACTTGAGGGGCCAACAAGAGAGAGGCTCTGTCTCCCCTAGTTTTAGGCCCCACAAGTTGGAACTTCTGCTTCCTGTTTTCAACTTCTAGTCTGCTCACGCAGATTCTTCATTCATCACTTTAAGCGACGTTTGTAAGTCTCACGACACAACTAAAACAATTCATACTTACTAAAGCGTCCCATGTGTGATGTCTGCAGGAATGCTTTCATGTATGTGTAATCCTAATGTAATGATAAATGATAAATGGGTTATACTTGTATAGCGCTTTTCTACCTTCAAGGTACTCAAAGCGCTTTGACACTATTTCCACATTCACCCATTCACACACACATTCACACACACATTCACACACTGATGGCGGGAGCAGCCATGCAAGGCGCTACCAACACCCATCAGGAGCAAGGGTGAAGTGTCTTGCCCAAGGACACAACGGACGTGACTAGGATGGTAGAAGGTGGGGATTGAACCCCAGTGACCAGCAACCCTCCGATTGCTGGCACGGCCACTCTACCAACTTTGCCAATCGAGCTAGCGTCATTAGCATTAGCTAATTAGCTAACATGTTTACAAGTGTCTGTGTTAGTATTATTAACTTACAATAGTATTTTTTTTTTGTATTTTTTCAGTTTCGTCAATTGACCAAAACGTCCTCGTGGAGTTATTGAGTCTGTTTAGCTGATTGGAGAGCTAGCTTGCGCATCTAGTGGCTCCATGACCATGACTTCTGTTTTGTTTGATCCGCCGTTTTACTGCAGCGTGACAGGCACTGTTTGGAAACATTTACAAAATATTTCTGTGTGAATAACTCACTTCTCAACGTATATATCTGCGGCTTATAGTCCGGGGCAGCTAAGGAATGGAAAAATAATTGTTTTCTTCTAAAATTCAGAGGTTGCAGCTTGTACCAGTGTGTTCTATAGTCCGGAAAATACGTACATCGCTTGTTGTTGACTCTGACCTCTTCGGTCCGTCACTCAAACGCGTCCATTTGCAACATGAAGAGCGTTTTCCTCGTTCTTATTTTGACACGACAAAAAAGTCTGCTTCCCAAGCTACTCAGTGGCCTAGTGGTTAGAGTGTCCGCCCTGAGATGGGTAGGTTGTGAGTTCAAAACCCGGCCGAGTCATACCAAAGACTATAAAAATGGGACGCATTACCTCCCTGCTTGGCACTCAGCATCAAGGGTTGGAATTGGGGGTTAAATCACCAAAAATGATTCCCGGGCGCGGCTACGCTGCTGCTCACTGCTCCCCTCACCTCCCAGGGGGTGATCAAGGGGATGGGTCAAATGCAGAGGACAAATTTCACCACACCTAGTGTGTGTGTGACAATCATTGGTACTTTAACTTTAACTTTTAACTACAAAATGATTACATTGACTTCATCAAAGTACCGTATTTATGATGCATTTTATTTTGAAAAGGCACGTTACATGTTCAAAGTGTGGTGGATTAAATTGATTTCAGTTCATTTCAATGGGCGGAATGGATTAGAGATACCAGTGTTTGGAGTTACCAGCTCACTCCTGGAACTCATTGTGCTGGTAATTTGAGGCACCGCTGTCATGAGTTTTAGTTGAGAAAGGTTTTGGCGTAAAAAGCTTGGATCTTTAATCTGCGGTGTCATAATCACTTTATATTGGTTGTTTGAATGCTGAATGATTGACTGTAAATCCTGCATTAGCATCACTGCTATACACATGCAAATCCAGCAGACATCTCTCCATTATCCCACCCCCGGAGAGGAGAATTACACCATTTTAATCCAAAAGGTCAATAAATGAATGCTAAATCTGCATTTGCACATTTCCATTCAGTCCACATCCCCGCAGTTATTTGCGGAGTGCTTGCTAGGTGTCTGAGCTGCTGACTGACACACCTTTTTTTCCTATGTGCCCTTGCAGCCGACCTGTCATTCCGATGGATCCTCAACGAGTTCCCCATCTTCATCCTGCTGGACAACCGGCGCTTTGTCTCGCAAATAACGGGCAACCTTTACATCTCCAAGGTGGAGGCCTCAGACAGCGGCAACTACTCGTGCATCGCATCCAGCTCCTCCATCTCCAAGAGCGTCTTCTCCAACTACATCCCTCTGGTGCCCCACAGCGAACGTCAGTACCTCACTTTTCTGACTTGTGCATTATATACACTCCCAAATGACCACCTGTCACTGTAGCGCATGGTTCTTTATTGGTCCCCGTTGGGGAAATTCATTTTCACTGCTGTACATTTAAACAATAGACATTACACATCACGAAACAAAAATAACAAAAAGACATCATACATGACCAACACATTTACAGGCTCGTCAGACAGGTCGGCCGGGCCTGCTGTTAATGGCGGCTATAGCTGCAGGGATAAGGCTTTTCCTGAGGCCGGCCCTCCGGAATTTGATGGTTCTGTACCTGCGCCCTGATGGTAGCGGGATGATGTATTGGTGTAGTGCAGGGGTCGGCAACCTTTACCACTCAAAGAGCCATTTTGGCAAGTTTCACAAATTAAAGAAAGTAATGGGAGCCACAAAAAAATTTTTTAAATGAAAAACACCGCATATAAAGCTTAAACGCTTTGTGCTATGTTACCGGCACCGGCACGCACTTCAATGTGGAAATTATATGTTAGTGCAGCCCGCGAGTTTTGAATGAATGGCGCTTGACAGCGTCATACTTGCCAACCCTCTCATTTTTCCCGGGAGACTCCCGAATATCAGAGCGTGATGACACTGCATTTGGCGCCCTCTACAGTCTGCCCTAACAGTGTACCTGCTCGACCACACGTAGAAAGCAATTTCAGCTTAATCACGTAGGTGACAGCAAGGCGTACTAACTCAGCAGGCACACATCTTACACTGACGGTACCAATACCCAGAATCCCATGCAGCCCTAACTCTTCCGCTCAACCAACGCACGGAGAGAGGGGGGGGGGGTTGATGTGTGGGGGGGATTTGGTGGTAGCGGGGGTGTATAATGTAGACCGGAAGAGTTAGGGTTGCATGGGATTCTGGGTAATGGTTGTGTTGTGTTTATGTTGTGTTACGGTGGGATGTTCTCCAGAAATGTGTTTTTCATTCTTTTTTGGTGTAGGTTCACAGTGTGGCGCATATTTGTAACGTAACAATGTTAAAGTTGTTTGATACGGCTACCGTCAGTGTAAGCTGTGTGGCTGATGAGTAAGTATGCTTTGCTGTCTCCTGTGTGCGCAAGTAATAACAACATGCGACATGTGGCTGAACTGGCACGCTGTATGTAAATGCTATAGAGGGCAATTACTGCAGTGCAATTAGGGCACGCCCTTAATTTAATAATTAGAGTGTAAATAGTATTATTCTTTCCCTGGGCGTAATCTATAAGGGACACTGAGATCCATAAATCTCCTGTGAAAATCGGGGGTGTCGGCATGTATGTAGCTGAGCCGCATCAGAGTGGTCAAGGAGCCGCATGCGGCTCCGGAGCCGCGGGTTGCCGACCCCTGGTGTAGTGGGTGAGTGATATCCTGGACTATCGTGTTTGCCAGTCGAATGATGGACCTGTGGTTTAAATCTGAAATGTTGGGTGTGGGTAGGCCGATGATTTTAGCTGCTATGTTTGTAATGCGTGTGAGTTTGGTCCGGTTGGTTACAGAAAGCATAGTGAAAAAACATGTGGAACAGTACATAAGGATGGGTTGAACAATGCTTTGGTAAAGTAATAACAGGAGATGAGGTGCAACGTATAGTCCTTTAAGTTTACGAATGGAGGTGAAGTGTGTCTCTCTTTACTAGCTTCGTCGAAGCATGTTGCTTTTGTAGCTGTTTCAGCAGATTTGAATTGTTAGGATAGGATCTTTGATCCAAGACACAACTTACATTTAACTAAAATGTTCTTTTCTTTGTGGTCGACAAAAGAAAAGTAGTGAGAATATCTCCATGTTAAGAAACTCGGCTTCGGGCTTCGCCATGATGTCTGGTTAGTAAACACAGACACGCCCCCTCCCACACACACACACACACACACACACACACACACACACACACACACACACACACACACACACACACACACACACACATACACACAGACAGCGCGCGGCGCGCCTCTTTCTTGTCGCCTCTTCCGCAGCGCTGCAACAAAACACACTCAGATCCTCTCAGTTTCTAGCCGATACTACATAAAACATAACGTAAAATAACGCAGTAACGCATCATGTAGTAACGGTAACTGAGTTACTGAATATAAAAAATAATGCGTTAGATTACTATTTACCGCCTAAAGTAACGCGTTAGTCCCAACACTGTGAGCAAGTCAAACATAACGTTGAAACAACGTTGAGTACTTGTTGAATTAGGTCCTGACGTTGAGCAAGTCAAACATAACGTTGAGTACTTGTTGAATTAGGTCCTGACGTTGAGCAAGTCAAACATAACGTTGAGTACTTGTTGAATTAGGTCCTGACGTCGAGCAAGTCAAACATAACGTTGAAACAACGTTGAGTACTTGTTGAATTAGGTCCTGACGTCGAGCAAGTCAAACATAACGTTGAAACAACGTTGAGTACTTGTTGAATTAGGTCCTGACGTCGAGCAAGTCAAACATAACGTTGAAACAACGTTGAGTACTTGTTGAATTAGGTCCTGACGTTGAGCAAGTCAAACATAACGTTGAAACAACGTTGAGTACTTGTTGAATTAGGTCCTGACGTTGAGCAAGTCAAACATAACGTTGAAACAACGTTGAGTACTTGTTGAATTAGGTTGTGACGTTGAGCAAGTCAAACATAACGTTGAAACAACGTTGAGTACTTGTTGAATTAGGTCCTGACGTTGAGCAAGTCAAATATAACGTTGAAACAACGTTGAGTACTTGTTGAATTAGGTCCTGACGTTGAGCAAGTCCAACATAACGTTGAAACAACGTTGAGTACTTGTTGAATTAGGTCCTGACGTTGAGCAAGTCAAACATAACGTTGAAACAACGTTGAGTACTTGTTGAATTAGGTTGTGACGTTGAGCAAGTCAAACATAACGTTGAAACAACATTGAGTACTTGTTGAATTAGGTCCTGACGTCGAGCAAGTCAAACATAACGTTGAAACAACGTTGAGTACTTGTTGAATTAGGTCCTGACGTTGAGCAAGTCCAACATAACGTTGAAACAACGTTGAGTACTTGTTGAATTAGGTCCTGACGTTGAGCAAGTCAAACATAACGTTGAAACAACGTTGAGTACTTGTTGAATTAGGTCTTGACGTTGAGCAAGTCAAACATAACGTTGAAACAACGTTGAGTACTTGTTGAATTAGGTTGTGACGTTGAGCAAGTCAAACATAACGTTGAAACAACGTTGAGTACTTGTTGAATTAGGTCCTGACGTTGAGCAAGTCAAACATAACGTTGAAACAACGTTGAGTACTTGTTGAATTAGGTCCTGACGTCGAGCAAGTCAAACATAACGTTGAAACAACGTTGAGTACTTGTTGAATTAGGTCCTGACGTTGAGCAAGTCAAACATAACGTTGAAACAACGTTGAGTACTTGTTGAATTAGGTCGTGACGTTGAGCAAGTCAAACATAACGTTGAAACAACGTTGAGTACTTGTTGAATTAGGTCCTGACGTTGAGCAAGTCAAACATAACGTTGAAACAACGTTGAGTACTTGTTGAATTAGGTCCTGACGTTGAGCAAGTCAAACATAACATTGAAACAACGTTGAGTACTTGTTGAATTAGGTCCTGACGTTGAGCAAGTCAAACATAACGTTGAAACAACGTTGAGTACTTGTTGAATTAGGTCCTGACGTTGAGCAAGTCAAACATAACGTTGTAACAACAAGGTTTATTCAATGTCAGGTTGTAATGTTGATTTGACCATTGAAATGTGGTCATTTCCAAACCAATATTCTACAACACAAATACAACATACTTTTTGACAACAGTTAATCAATGTTGGGTTGATTTGACATTGAAATGTGGTCATTTCCCAACCAACAACTTGGATCCAACATTAGACATCATCTCAATTTACAAACACTACTATTTTGCAACGTTGTTTCAAAATCACTTTTAAAGGACATGTACGTATAACCAACGTTGTATCAATGTCTTGTGCCTGCTGGGTCATGGTCATGGTGACTCAGCAGAAAACACTAGAAGTGAGTGGCTGGTGCAGAACTTTGAAAGAGTGATGGCGGTGCCTCCAGGGTCAGCGTAGTGACGACAGTACGCAGAAGCATCAAGTAGTCGGGGCCCCAACAGAGGGATAAAAGAGGCGCATTAGGGTCGAGTGAGGGAAAGATGGAGAAGGAAATCAGCCGGAGAATGGGAGCAGCTGGGGCAGTATTGCAGTCTCTCTGCCGCACTGTTGTGACCAAACGAGAGCTGAGCCAGAAGGCAAAGCTCTCGGTCTACCGAGCTATCTACATTCCTACTCTCACCTATGGTCATGAAGTGTGGGTCATGACCGAAAGAATAAGATCGCGGATACAAGCGGCCGAAATGAGTTTCCTCAGAAGGGTGGCTGGCATCTCCCTTAGAGATAGGGTGAGAAGCGCAGTCACCCGAGAGAGACTCGGAGTAGAGCCGCTGCTCCTTCGCTTGGAAAGGAGCCAGCTTAGGTGGTTCGGGCATCTCGTGCGGATGCCTCACGAGCGTCTCCCTAGGGAGGTCCTCGTTGCACGACCCACTGGGAGGAGGCCCCGCGGCAGGCCAAGTACCAGATGGGGGGATTACATCTCCTCTCTGGTCTGGGAACGCTTCGGGATTCCCCAGGAGGAAGTCGCAAATGTTGCTCTGGAGAGGGAAGTCTGGGGGTCTCTGCTGGAGCTGTTGTCCCCGCGACCCGATTCCGGATAAGCAGTTGAAGATGGATGGATGGATGGATTAGGCTCCAGAGCCGCAGGTTGCAGAGCCCTGCTTTAGAATCACACAGCGCTGCACCCAAACTCCACAATCATTGGATAAATGCTGAACTCTGTCCCGCCCACGGATGCTGAGTGAATGAACACGAGTGATGGAAAAGGTCGCATGATGATTGGATTGTACCATATGTCCCGGCAAGAAATCTGCGTTCAAAGAACTCCGGCTTATTAGTGATTCCCAGAGCCCAAAAAAAGTCTGCGGGCTATAGAGCGTTTTCTATTCGGGCTCCAATACTATGGAATGCCCTCCCGGTAAAAGTTAGAGATGCTACCTCAGTAGAAGCATTTAAGTCCCATCTTAAAACTCATTTGTATACTCTAGCCTTTAAATAGACTCCCTTTTTAGACCAGTTGATCTGCCGTTTCTTTTCTTTTCTTTTCTACTCTGCTCCGGGGTGGACCGCTAGCCTGTTCATCGGATGGGGACATCTCTACGCTGCTGACCCGTCTCCGCTCGGGATGGTTCCCGCTGGCCCCACCATGGACTGGACTTTCGCTGATGTGTTGGACTTTCACAATATTATGTCAGACCCACTCGACACCGAGGATGTCGTTGTGGCTTGTACAGCCCTTTGAGACACTTGTGATTTAGGGCTATATAAATAAACATTGATTGATTGATTGATTGATTGGATGAACAGTCTGGGCTGAACCTTTTTGATTGACAGCAAAATGAGCCAGTCAGAAATATAAAACGCTGCCAAATCATTTTTCAACTTTCATTCCGTTGGTCTTGTTGATATTTATCTGATTTTTTTGGTCAAATCTAGCATGATTATCTTTGATCTGTTATTGGAGACTGTACTGTTAGAGGAGTACTTGAAAGACCAGCAGCTGCCACTTCCACTGTACAATAACAACGATAACAATACAGCAACAATGTTAATACTGATTATTAATAACAGACTTATTTTCAAATGTATGTTAGTTTTAGCATTAATATGTATGCATCGTCAGCAATTATGCAAATTGTATGTTGATGTCACATAGGCCACGCCCTTATACATGTCTGGTGTCTTGACATTGATCATTGGATAATGTTTGTTGTCACAGGTCCCAATAAGAAGTACCCGGCTGACCTCCGAGTCAAGTTCCCAGACACAACAACTCTAGTGGGGCAAAACATCACTTTGGAATGCTTCGCATTGGGAAAGTAAGTGACACTTCTCGTCTTGGGAGGGTCCTTTTGATGGAATTGGGCCTTTAGCGAAGGCGGAGGGACTTATGAACAAGTTCATTTTGGCCCTACATGTGTTTTATTCTTAATTAGTTTATGGACAGTTGACACGTCACATTAGTCACAAGGCTTCAATGAGCTCATCTGTAGTCCTTCATTTGACACCTTCAAACATACATGGGAGAACATAAATGACAACTACTAAAAACAATACAAGGACAACTTTTAAACGTTTTACAACAGACCTGGGCATTCTGCGGCCCGCGGGCCGCATCCGGCCCTTTGTGCGTCCCTGTCCGGCCCGCGTGAGGCCAATTATAAATTACAAAATAAATTTTAAAAAGTATCTATGTCGAGTGTGCAATACAACGGTGCTGCTTTTGTTTTGAAAATCGTTATTTGTATTACTTCCGTGTGGACGTATGCGTGATTGTGAGTGAATGTGAACAACTGCAATTACAAAATAAAGTTGAAAAAACATCTATGTCCTGCGCGCAATACAACTGTGCTGCTTTTATTTTGAAAAGTATTATTTATGGGCGTGTGTCCGTGTGTAACCTGCGAGTGAAGGTGCACATGCAGCGACAAGTGATGCACGGTTTACACCCGAGACGCCAAAAAGAGAAAAGTTGATGAGGAATGCCGTGTTTCCAACAACACATGAACTGCAAAGCAACGTCCCCTCACCTAAGGTGCGTGCCTGCGCAATTGCGCACTGCTCAAGCGTCCGCTGCGCGCAGCAAGTATATGCCGCGCACCAAATCAAATCCCATCTGAATTATAAACAAAATAAACATATTTATTCTATGGAATTTTGCAATGCAACTTTGAGTGACAGTGACAACAAGCGGCCCTAATGGTGTTCGTCAACACCGTTCAATTGAACACCGTTCAATTATTGTAACGTCTATCGAGATGCTTCGAGGACAGGAATTATATCGATCACTTTATTGAACAAAACTGTTTATATTCGGACATAACCACACCAAAAACATGAGTAAAACAATTCTATCTCGAAAAACTAGTCATTTTGTGCCGTACAAACCAGGCCAAAACCAACTTGTCATCTGTCACCAACACGCATAGCACTAAACCACTGGTGCGTTTAAGGCCACACAAAAAGTCGGACAACTCAAACACCACACAAAGTTACACTATGACTCCTCAGTCATACGTGTGCTTATTTTACTGTCATTTATTATTAATGTTAATTTATATATATTAGTCATGGAATGCTGTTACACACACTATGTTGAAGTATTACTATTATTATTATTATTATTATTATTTATCTTACGGTATATATCAAAAATAATATTGAGCAAAATTTAATTGAAATATTGTCGATGTGGCCCTCCAGCAGTGCTCGGGTAGCTCATGCGGCCCCCTGTAAAAATTAATTGCCCACCCCTGTTTTACAATGACCTATCCAAAGCTTCGATGTCAACAGAATGACACATCTTGGGGGGCCACCTGACCATTCTGACACATTTGGAGCCAATATTGTTGAAATGTTCCATGTAACCAGCTTTTTGTTCCTTTTTAATATTTAGAAGCATTTACAAATATATATTTTGGTCCGTCAAAAGGGGAATTGCCACAAAACACATTTTAAGATATTAAACACTCTACTGCCATCTGGACGGCTAAAGTGCATCAAACCTTGTCACATTTCATGTGTTAGATCAGGGGTCACCAACGCGGTGCCCGCGGGCACCAGGTAGCCCGTAAGGACCAGATGAGTAGCCCGCTGGCCTGTTCTAAAAATAGCTCAAATAGCAGCACTTACCAGTGAGCTGACTCTATTTTTTAAATTGTATTTATTTACTAGCAAGCTGGTCTCGCTTTGCTCGACATTTTTAATTCTAAGAGAGACAAAACTCAAATAGAATTTGAAAATCCAAGAAAATATTTTAAAGACTTGGTCTTCACTTGTTTAAATAAATTCATAAATTTTTTTACTTTGCTTCTTATAACTTTCAGAAAGACAATTTTAGAGAAAAAATACAATCTTAAAAATTATTTTAGGATTTTTAAACACATTTACCTTTTAAATTCCTTCCTCTTCTTTCCTGACAATTTAAATCAATGTTCAAGTAAACTAATTTTTTTATTGTAAAGAATAATAAATACATTTTAATTTAATTCTTCATTTTAGCTTCTGTTTTTTCGACGAAGAATATTTGTAAAATATTTCTTCAAACTTATTATGATTAAAATTCAAAAAAATTATTTTGGCAAATCTAGAAAATCTGTAGAATCAAATTTAAATCTTATTTCAAAGTCTTTTGAATTTCTTTTAAAATTTTTGTTCTGGAAAATCTAGAAGAAATAATGATTTGTCTTTGTTAGAAATATAGCTTGGTCCAATTGTTATATATTCTAACAAAGTGCAGATTGGATTTTAACCTATTTAAAACATGTCATCAAAATTCAAAAATTAATCTTAATCAGGAAAAATTACTTATGATGTTCCATAAATTATTTTTTTAATTTTTTCAAAAAGATTGGAATTAGCGAGTTTTTCTCTTCTTTTTTTCGGTTGAATTTTGAATTTTAAAGAGTCGAAATTGAAGATAAACTATATTTCAAAATGTAATTGTCATTTTTTTCGTGTTTTGTCTTCTTTTAAACCGTTCAATTAAGTGTAAATATCATTAATTATTAATAATAACATAGAGTTAAAGGTAAAATGAGCAAATTGGCTATTTCTGGCAATTTATTTAAGTGTGTATCAAACTGGTAGCCCTTCGCATTAATCACTACCCAAGAAGTAGCTCTTGCTTTCAAAAAGGTTGGTGACCCCTGTGTTAGGTAAATCGTGATGAATGGGGCCTTCTTACTGTACGTAAGATCTGGCTTGATGTGAGGGTTCTAGCATCTTCTAAGCATGTTTTTTTGCCCGACTAATGCATACAATATGAAATCCTTTTGTCTTATTCAGTCCTGTGCCAAAGATCCGCTGGAAGAAGTTGGACGGCGACCTGCCCCCCAACCATGATGTGCGGACATCTGAGGCGCACCTGCACCTGTACAACGTGCAGGTAGAGGACGGCGGTCCATATCAATGTGAGGCGGTCAACTCCAAGGGAAAGGACTACCACAGCGCACTTTTGTCCGTCGAAGGTAATCCACTCTCAGTTGTTTTCAAGCGTCTGCTGTTTTACAACTTCTTGTCACTCATGTGATGCCATTTTCCAGCTTTTCCTGAGTGGGTGGAGCGCATCCACAGCACGGAGAAAGATCTCGGCAGCGACTACACCATGTCCTGCTCAGCCAGGGGCAAACCTGAACCTCGCATCCGCTGGATGAAGAACGGAGAGCCAGTAATGTTCAATATCTGAATACGTTATGCCAGTGGTTCTCTCCTTGCTGTTTTCCCAATTTTGGCTGGTGTTTTTCGTAAGGTACCTAGGGCCAATGACAATCGAGTCACGGGCCACAGATGGCCCCCGTGCCGCACTTTGGGCACCCCTGCTGTAGAAGCTAACTGTTAATGGCCACTATAGTCTTAGTTCCGTAGTATGGGGCTTCTGGTTGTCTTACGTCAGAGTAGTAAGTACGGTAGTAAAATGAGATGTACACCTGGCGGGTGCTTCCTGTCAGGTTCAAACACTGATGACATTTATTAAACAAGACAAGAGGCAAAGAATTAAACAGAGGCATAATTCAATTTGGACTCAATTGAGGAGACACGCCAGGGCACACTGTACTCTTGTACAGTATCTCAGCACGCTCTGCCAAAAGATTGTATGCCTCCTTCTTTTATTTAGTTTTTGTTTCCAAAGGACAAAGGTCGCAAAAAGTTCACAGAAAAGGTCGTAAACAATTCACAGGAAAGGTCAGTTCAAAAAGAGTTTGTAAATAGTTCAAAAAGAGTTCCATAAAATAGTTCAAAAAGAGTTTGTAAAATAGTTCAAAAAGAGTTCGTCTGGAAATTGGGCAGATCCTGACCAATATATTTCTGTTGATTACCATACATGAGAGAAAACAGAAAACCCTTCATGTGGCTCTCCCCCTTACACAGTGGAGTTTTACGAGCCTTCTTCTTGGTAGGTTTCAAAGACAGCTTTTGTCTTCTTGCCTGGAACTCATTTCAGCACAAAGTTTTTTGTGATAACTTACAAACAATTATTCTAACACTTCCTGTGTGATAAGAGGGCATGAAGGAGAAAGTCTTTTATCACATCCATCCATCCATTTCTACCGTTTGTCCCTTTCGGGATCGCGGGGGGATCTCAAGATAGACAGTGCTTAGTGCTGGTCAATGTTTACTTTTGCATTCACAATAAATCAACACAAATTCCCTACTTTGGAGCAATGTTCACTGACTCTGGAATGCGAGCCATGACCGTCATGGACTGGTGGTTCAGGGAAGGGTTGTTGGATGTTGGATGCTAGAAAATGTTGCAACAGTCAGCCCTAAAGTGGGATGAGAGGCTGAGGTGATCAGGGCCTATGTTGGTCATTCTCCGTGTGAGCGTGATGTCATATTAATACTTTTTCTTCTAACATTTTGGCAATGGACAGGTAGGGCCCCAAAGATCCATTAGTCGATCAACCCCTGCAATAAAGTGACAGGCAGCAAGAGAAAGTGACTTTTCAGCTGCTGCCAGTGTAAACAATCCAAGTCCAAGTGAAGGCACAGAGTAGTGGAGGATGTTGCGTCTGTTCAATTAGCTTTTCATCTGACCGAGACAATCCAGACTGCATCAAAACGTTTGGTGTTTTTCTCCACAGTTGGAGCGAAAGGAGATGAGGTTCAGCAGCCTGAGGTTTGAGGACTCAGGGATGTATCAGTGCATTGCAGAGAATCACCATGGAGTCATCTTTGCCACCGCCGAGCTGCGTGTGTTTGGTGAGTCAGCTGTGTAAATGTCACATGACAAAGGAGCCCTGTGGAGGTTCACACGATATCCCCTCTAATTCTAGTAAGCTCTGCTTCTTCCTGCTCCCTTTTGGCTCATGTTGAACTGTGTAAACATGTGATGTATGTAACAGTCAGCGTTCTGCGTTGTGTATTTTCTTAGTGAGGCACACACACCGGAGTTGAATCACGGGGATTTATTCACCTTTTTTTGGAAAAAACAAAAACAGGGCGTCACACACAGTCCACGGCAAACGGAATCTCTCTCCACAGCTCCGAGCGTCAGTGCTCACTGAATTCAATTATACATGTTTAAATGTGGAAATGGAAATAATAATAATAAAGGTAAAAAAAAAGCATAATAGTCTCAAATAAATTAATTAAATAAAACACAGTATATAAAATATATACTTCAGCAAATAACAATATATATTAAGAAAAAGGATCCTTAAATGTGCAGCAATACACCTCATCTTTCCCACCCACATCAATTCTTTTTATATTTTTTATACAATAAACTAAGCCAAAAAAACTCATAACAGACATACCTTTTTTTGGAAAAAACAAAAACAGGGCGTCACACACAGTCCACGGCAAACGGAATCTCTCTCCACTAAAGAATAAAGAAAACAATACACACTCATATAAATGCTACAGCGGCACACAAGATGTCCACACAGACACGCAGCAGAGCCCCTGACCCGTGCACAAACTCATGAGACAGGAGACCCCACAACAACTGCAGCTAGCAGTAAGCTAACCAAGCTAATCCACACATCCTTTAGCATACAAAAGTTCGTTTTTTTTTCAACAATTCAACAGCCATTTGGAATTCAACACACATGCACACCAACAAGTCACAAAACAGTGTGCATTCCCACAAAACACTTTTAAAAACGACAACCAAAAAGTTTATTAAAAAAACAAAAGGAGAGAGACATAAACATGACTTACCAGCTCCGAGCGTCAGTGCTCACTGAAGCTGGTCACAAAGGTGCGACGCCAAATCACCCCCCAGGGAAACAAAAAGGTATGTAACGGAAAATAATAGAGTGGAACCTATTTACAATGAGAAACGCTTTTGGGGAAGTTCACAACAAAAAATGATGTGAATAATTGAACAAAATTAAAATAAAATAAAATAAAATTTAGCTCGGCTACATACTCCCCTCTGAACTTCACCAAAATACTTCAAGACTTAGCAGAGTACACCAATACATTCACGTTATGCAACTTATTAGTTACTCACATTACTGAGAAAATGACCAAGGAGGGCTGCGCAACCCTCCTGGGTACACTTGCAAAAAGAGGTGCCTTTTACACCACCTTACACATTACTCTACAAAGGTAATAAAAAAATATACCTTTGACAAGACAAGGAGTACCTAATATTTATCACTGCTACTGTAATACATGTTCAACCCAAACATTGGATTAAACAACTATCTTATGGTACTTGATGGTTTACAGAGGTTTGTAACTCAAACAGATATTTTCTTCTGGGTCATGTTCTGAATTAGCCTATCTACAGGTTTCACCAGCCTACCCACCCTCGTTCTTATACGGGAGACAACACTGATTGCTGTGCTTGGGGGGTCGTCGCTATGGCCTGTCCTATCAACCACATTTGACACACTCCTTGGCCTCTGGCTGGCACTTTCATCCAGATCAGGGTCTTCAAGCTCCTCATCAGCATCCAGACATTCTGATGGCGAATTGGCAGAAGCACTGTCCAGAATCCAACTGGCTGTTCGGTCTTCTGTGACATTTCCCGTCACCACATCCGAAACCCGACTTTGTGTCTCAACATGACTTGACTCAGATGATTCAGTGAATGATGATTCAACATCCTCTTCATTCTCCAAATTAAGTGGAAGAAAGTTGACACACAGGAGGCGGTTGCGATGGACAACCCTTTCATGACCACTGCAAGTGTTCCTTATCCGGTAGGTATGACACCTTGGGTCTCTTGAGACAACCACATACGGTACAGCCTCCCATTTGTCCGACAACTTCTTGCGTGCCCTTTCACATTTGTTTGACAAGAGTACTTGGTCTCCCTCAGCGATGTCATGACCTTTGGTCCTTTGGTTGTACAGTTCAGTTTGATGACGCTGACTGGTGACAGCATTGGCCTGGGCAGATGATAATGCTTCTTTTAGCTCCTCCCTCAGTTTGAGGACATATTTATCATAGTCAGCAATGTCACAGTCCCTCTCCACATTGTGGAACATTACGTCAACTGGGAGTCTGGGAATTCTCCCGTACATTAGATAAAACGGGGCATAGCCCGTCGACTCATGGGCGGTGCAGTTGTAGGCGAAAGTCAATGTCTGCAACATTTGGGGCCATTTTTGTTTGGCTCTTGGAGGGAGAGCTCTGATCATGCCTCCCAATGTTCGGTTAAAGCGTTCGACCACACCGTTTCCCATGGGATGATAAGCTGTTGTCCTCGACTTCTTTACCCCAGAGATCAGCAGCAACTCTCGGATCAGCTGGCTCTCAAAGTTGGCTCCTTGGTCGGAGTGAATTCTCTCTGGAAAGCCGTAGACACAGAAGTATCGATCCCAGAGTTGACGAGCAACCTGCTTTGCTGACTGATCATGACATGGGAAGGCGTGAGCCATTTTTGTGAAATGGTCAGTGACGACCAGGACATCCACAGTATTTCCATTTGGGATTTCAGCTGACCAAAAGTCAATGCAGACCATCTCGAGAGGGCTTGTTGTTTTGATGCTCTCGAGAGGCGCTCTCCCTTCGGGTTCGGGTGTCTTGCTCACCACACAGCGCTTGCACGACTTGACATATTCACGGACGTCTCGTTCCATGTCAATCCAAAAGAACCTCTGCCTCGCCAGGTATAGAGTCCTATGCTGTCCCTGATGCCCAGCCTCGTCATGGACACCCTGCAGAGCCTGCTTGGCCAGTGATGCAGCCACAACATACTGGTACCGCCTTCTCCCAGTTAGTGAATCTTTGCTCACTCTATATAGGATGCCATCCAACATCTTGAGCTTCTCCCACTGCTTTAGAGTCTTCTGGACTTTGAGAGGCTCTTTAACTCTTTCTCTCCTCGATGGCCTCCTGCCACGTGCCACATAGTGAATGACTCTTGCCAGTATAGTGTCTTCCTGTTGCTTGTCTTGAAGCTCTTTAAGGGAGAAGACGGGTAAGGCACTTTCTCCTGGTGGAACAATCTTATGTACATCATTTACCAGCCAAGAGATCACTCTCCCTTTGGGTCCCTCACCCCACTCAATCTGACCATCCAAGACTGCCGTCACTTCTTCACTGCTCATTGAACTGCATGCCATTTCAGATCCGCCCAGTTTTACCTCTTGGCTGTTGGTACTCAGCCGAAACACATCCTGTATCCTGGCATCCCGAATATGTTGCGCTTCCTCGAGCAGAGCCTCATATGGTTCTGCTATAAGTCTCTTGCTGACCCGTGGCTTGATGAAGGGTTGCCTGCTCAAGGCATCTGCAACGATGTTCTTACTGCCTGGGATATATTGGATACTGAAGTCGTATGGAGCCAACTTCGACACCCACCGCTGTTCACAAGCGTCCAACTTTGGCTTTGTGAGGATGTAGGTTAGCGGGTTATTATCAGTCCAAACAGTGAAGGAGTGTCCCTTCAGCCAATGGCTGAATTTGTCGCACACTGACCACTTGAGAGCGAGGAACTCCAAACGATGGGCTGGATACTTGGTTTGTGAGCGACTCAGGGCTTTGCTTGCGAAGGCTGTGGGACATGCTTTGCTCCCTCCTTCAGGGACTTGAGAGAGGACAGCGCCCAATCCATCCAATGAAGCGTCAGTTGAGAGGATGAAAGGGCGACCAAAGTCCGGATGGGCCAACACAACTGAGTTCAACAGAGCAGCCTTTAGTTGGTTGAATGCGTCGCTCTGTTCTTGAGCCCAATCCCCTGGGCTGAGCCTTTTAAAGTGAGAAGCCCGTTTTGTGTTGGCCTTTCCAGTCGCAGCAGCGGTCAGAGAGAACAGGGGCTTCGCCATACTGGAACAGTTTTGTATGAATCTCTGGTAATACATTACCATACCGAGAAAAGACTTAATCTTTTTTGCTGAAGGTGTGACTCCATCCTCCATCATCAAGTCCGCTTCACTTATGTCTGTAATGACTTGTATCTTTTCAGAATCAGTGGAAACCCCATTCTCATCAATGATGTGGCCCAAGAACTTGACACTTCGCCGGAGGAAATTACACTTCTTCGGAGCCAACTTAAGCCCATGTCCTTTCAACCGCTTAAAGACCATTTCGAGTCTTTTGAGGGCTTCCTCTTCATTTGGGGCAAAGACCAAAACATCGTCGAGGTAGCACAGCAGGGTCAAAAAGTTTTGGTCTCCGAAGACACTCATCATGAGGCGCATGAAACTTGCCGGGCTGTTGCACAGGCCTTGGGGTAGTCGGTTGAACTCATGGAGGCCTACTGGTGTAGTGAAGGCAGTAAACTTCTTGTCCTGTTCGTGCATGGGGACATTGTAGAACCCCGATGTCAAGTCCATGGCGCTAAATATGGCATTTCCCCCTAGCGCAGCCAAACAGTCAGCTTGGTGAGGTACTGGATGGGCATCCTTCACGGTGCGTGCATTAAGCCACCGGTAGTCCACACAAATGCGTAGTTCCCCACTCTTTTTCCAAACCAGTACTAATGGCGAGGCCCACTCACTTGACGACTTGCGTATGATGTTCTTCTCCTCCATCTCAGAAAGGACCTCTCTTAGTTTCTGGTATTGGCTTGGTGGGACACGGCGGTATGCTAGTCGGAAGGGGCGCTCATCAGTCAGATGGATCCTGTGGACGAAGTCTTTGGCTAGGCCACAGTCCAGCTTGTCCTTGGAGAACACCTCATCATGCCTCTGTATGAGTTCCACAAGTTGACTCTTCCAATAAGGGGACACTTCACATGAGTGGATGTCTATGTCGTCCAATCCAAGATCAGCAAGCTTATCCTGAAGGGCGAGACTTACAGAGGTGTCAGGGGCATGGTCAGTGTCTACTCTTACGCTTTGGCCTTGTGCTTTTAGCTCCGTGCTGGCGACATAGTCCACTCCAAGGTCAAAGTCTTCAAGTGCCACACATGGTGAAACATCAGCTAACTTCATGTTCCTCCTCAGTGTCACAGGCTTGTCACTTGGGTTCACAACCTTCACAGGAACCCACCTGTCTCCGCTCATTGACGCCACAGTTCTCCCTACCATGACGCTCTTCCGGTTGGAGTGTGATTTGGCTGGTTCCACCAGTATGGTACTTCCCTCTGAGATAGGAGCCTTTCCAGGAAGCTTTCCCCACACTATGTGCTCCTGTTTCGGTACCAGTGTCACGGCATTAGTAAGCTTCACAGTTCCAATGATGTCTGGGATAATGTCACCTTTCCATCTTGTTATGCCCGAGAGCATGCTCAAGAACTGCTCGATGCCTGGTTCACCAGTAGAGTCAGCTTTACTCATCACGCGCCAATAGCTGGGATCTTGCTTGAATTGGCGTAGCAAGTGTTTCAGAAAATTGGTGCCTACTATCATTTGGTCACGCTGGCCTGGCACGACTAGTGTGGGCACGATTGCTTCTTGTCCGTAGATTTTCAACTTTAACTGGTGAATGCACTTGGGTCGCACATGCACACCACCACAACCCACCAGAAAAATGTCTTTGGTGGACTGGGCACCCTCTGCCAGCAACCCTGCCTTGTGGAGCTCCTCCTCTGCTTCTTCACTCATCGTACAAGCCATTGAACCAGTGTCTAGCATAGCATATAGTGCAACTTGGTCATTCACCAGCACATCAGTGTAGAATAGATCATCTGCCTTCTCAAGTTTGTGTATATTCTGGAAAATCATGACACTACCATTCGGTGCAGTCTTGCAGCTCTCTTCATATATTGCATGTATGTCTTCTTCAGTTTTGAGGGTCTGACATGACGCACTCACACTTTGCCCTCCACAATGTGAGCGACTCAGTTTCCCTGGTTGGGTGTGTGGTTCTCTGCTTGGGTTTGGCGTGGAGCGGCCCGTGGGCAATCTCTCCTTGTGTGGCCAGGTTCCAGACACCCAAAGCACCTCTTCTCTCTCATGCAGTGTTCACGTGTGATGTGAGTTTTGTCACCACATACACGGCAAGAAGTGGGGCGTGTCCACTGGGTTGGCTGTTGGACAGGGGAGGCTGCTCTGGCCAAAACGCCTTCTAGCATGCTTAGTACTTGTTCTAAAGCCCCTGCTTCTGAAGTGGTGACTGCACTCACCTTTGTCTGTGTGGAAGGTTCTTGAACACCCGCTCTCGTTGCAGTCAGCTCCTCAACTACAGGTTGACAGGTAGTGGTAGCTGCTGTCACCATTTTCAACTTCTCTGCTCTAATGGCCCTCTTCCTTGCCTGATGCTCCCTCTGGTGCTCATCGATAGCTTCTTGCACCTCCACGGCTGACCATTTGCTGATAGGCTTGCATCGGAACACACTGGAGAGTTCGGGGTTGGGGCAGTTCCTGATGAACATCATAGCAATTTGCGCTGACATGTTCTCCATCTTCTCTCCACTTTTCCGCAGATGCTGGTCAGCGTGCTCGGCTGCTGTATTGAGCCGAACCCAGTAATCCACTGGGTTCTCATTTGCGTCAGACTGTGTAGAATAGAAATCAGCCATCGGTAAGCCAGACATGGGAGAGTCACTGAAGTATCTTCTGAGTATGTCGTATACCACTTCAGGGTGTGTGTTGATATCAGCACTACTCTTCAGCCCCACTTTAACGATACTCTTAGCTCGTCCCAAAAGATGACTGAGGATTTCATCCGCCTGCTCTGTAGTCGGACAATTCTTTTTATGCAGGTAAGCGTCCATCATATCTATCCACTCTTGTACGGTGTATTTGTCTGAGCCATCCCCCCTAAACATCGATGGTTCCTTGACAGCTGCATTCACCGTGATGTTCAGTCGAGACAAATCAACTGGGGAGGGTATGGGCTCGAGCGGGGGTGGTGTCATGGGGTGTGGGCGACTTAGAGTGGGGAAAGGTGTTTGGTTGGCTAATATGCGGCTAACAACAGTGTCACCAATGTGGGTTCCCAACTCCCCTAAAAGGTCACGCAATTGTGCCAGGGTGTCATTATTAGCAACGGTGGGAGTGGAAAACATTTGCCTTGCTACAGGGGTACCATCAGGGCTGCTACAGCCTGGCTGCCTAGCTTGCTCTGCAGTCCCTGCTTGCATCCACCCTCTACCCCTCCCAAATGGTGTAAAGTCCATTATATTTCAAACACAATGAATATAACAGTGGAAATATGACGTAAAATTTAACTATACAGAGACACGTGGTATAAAGACACTGTACGTGAGGAAACGTAATGATAAATTGTGGAAAAACACAGCCACAGTAAAACAAAATCACTTTTTATCAAAAGTCTCAACGATCAACGGATCCCTTCTGATTGCTGTACGATACGCTTACTTGCTCACAGCATAACCTCGGCGATCTGCAGCAGCTGATCTGAAGAATCCGGGTCACGGCACCATTTTGTAACAGTCAGCGTTCTGCGTTGTGTATTTTCTTAGTGAGGCACACACACCGGAGTTGAATCACGGGGATTTATTCACCTTTTTTTGGAAAAAACAAAAACAGGGCGTCACACACAGTCCACGGCAAACGGAATCTCTCTCCACAGCTCCGAGAGTCAGTGCTCACTGAATTCAATTATACATGTTTAAATGTGGAAATGGAAATAATAATAATAAAGGTAAAAAAAAAGCATAATAGTCTCAAATAAATTAATTAAATAAAACACAGTATATAAAATATATACTTCAGCAAATAACAATATATATTAAGAAAAAGGATCCTTAAATGTGCAGCAATACACCTCATCTTTCCCACCCACATCAATTCTTTTTATATTTTTTATACAATAAACTAAGCCAAAAAAACTCATAACAGACATACCTTTTTTTGGAAAAAACAAAAACAGGGCGTCACACACAGTCCACGGCAAACGGAATCTCTCTCCACTAAAGAATAAAGAAAACAATACACACTCATATAAATGCTACAGCGGCACACAAGATGTCCACACAGACACGCAGCAGAGCCCCTGACCCGTGCACAAACTCATGAGACAGGAGACCCCACAACAACTGCAGCTAGCAGTAAGCTAACCAAGCTAATCCACACATCCTTTAGCATACAAAAGTTCGTTTTTTTTTCAACAATTCAACAGCCATTTGGAATTCAACACACATGCACACCAACAAGTCACAAAACAGTGTGCATTCCCACAAAACACTTTTAAAAACGACAACCAAAAAGTTTATTAAAAAAACAAAAGGAGAGAGACATAAACATGACTTACCAGCTCCGAGCGTCAGTGCTCACTGAAGCTGGTCACAAAGGTGCGACGCCAAATCACCCCCCAGGGAAACAAAAAGGTATGTAACGGAAAATAATAGAGTGGAACCTATTTACAATGAGAAACACTTTTGGGGAAGTTCACAACAAAAAATGATGTGAATAATTGAACAAAATAAAAATAAAATAAAATAAAATTTAGCTCGGCTACATGTACTTCAATGTTACGTGTTTTAAACATGGAGCACTGTGATGGGCAGGAACAGGCTACATGTAGCATTTTTAATGAGTAGCTTTTCCTGTAGCTTAGCTACTTTTAGACAAATGTAGCGAGGTAGCTAACATGAAAGCTCCAGAGAGAGAACATGGAGTGTGACTCCAGGCCAAAACAATATGGAGAAGGTAGAAAATAGAACATCCATGATGATTGCTTGGTGTTCCTATGATGAGTCACAATTGGCTAAGGTTAGGGTGAAACTGGCCAATCAGAGGCAAGATAAGGCGGGTCATCCAATCATAACAGACACTCATGTCACATGACCAGGAGGGAGTCGGAGACAGAGGGACGCTTCAAGCTGACCACTCAAAAACAAATGAGATTGTTCCTTTAGTGATGAAGATGAAAGCCACAATAATGCGTGTCCTTGGCCATATTTAGACACATTTAGAGAAAACAATGTTGACTTTGTAAAGCACAATCATAAGTGCTCTCTTCATCTAAGACGTGGAACACAAATGTAGGAACACACATTAAGTGAAAAGTTTTACTGCACATAACCATTAGCAACTCTTCCCAACAAGTCTTTCTTTCTTTGTCAACATATGCTGTTTTTTACTGGAGGTAGACAACATGAACAACATTATAGGGGTGGGCCAAAGAAAAGGCAAACTCAATAAATACATAGAGCGACCCCTAGAGATAAATGACAGATAGTTGATAGTAGTATTTTTACACTTACATGAACATTGATATTATACATGTGGCCCATAGATAGAAATGTTGTTCAATGTAGCTTTAATGTAGCTAGCTACTTTTGTCCTGTAGCTTGTAGTGTAGCTTGCTACAATTCTCCAGGGATAGCTTCCCCTTTAACTTAGTTACATTTAATGGAGAGTAAATTGTAGCTTAGCTACATTTAATGGAGAGTAACTTGTAGCGTAGTTACATTTAATGGAGAGTAACTTGTAACTTAGTTACATTTAATGGAGAGTAACTTGTAGCTTAGCTACATTTAATGGAGAGTAACTTGTAGCTTAGTTACATTTAATGCAGAGTAACTTGTAGTTTAGCTACATTTAATGGAGAGTAACTTGTAGCTTAGCTACATTTAATGGAGAGTAAATTGTAGCTTAGCTACATTTAATGGAGAGTAACTTGTAGCTTAGTTACATTTAATGGAGAGTAACTTGTAACTTAGTTACATTTAATGGAGAGTAACTTGTAGCTTAGTTACATTTAATGGAGAGTAACTTGTAGCTTAGTTACATTTAATGGAGAGTAACTTGTAGCGACTGGACAACAAAGTATGAATGTATTGACATTGCTGACTTTGTGATGTCTTTTGTATTCGTGGTTGTGTTGAACTCTGGCCATCAGAACTGCTTAAATACATGTAGTGCTGAATTTGACCAGCAGAGGGCGATAAAGCTACCCTAGGTTTAATTGTGTTAAACCACATGTGTGCAATGTTTGCTGTGGATGTTTAATTTCAATATGTGTAAACATATCACGTTTATTATGTGAATGTATTAACACTAAACCTTCTATTTTATTTATGTAAAATACACAATGGACGTTATACTTTTGTAATGTTTATATTTTCAGTCTTACAAACCTGAAAAAAGGACGTGTAAAGAAATAAGGATAACAATTCAAAAGAAGAAACATCAATAATCAACAAAACTTCTGGAGCATCTGCTTCCTCAGTTGAATAGCCCTGCTCTACGCGCTACTTTGACATTTTGAAATAAAATAAATCAAGATTTGCCACACATCTTTAAACTGCAGCCAGGAGTTCTGTCAGGACATGGTAGCTGTAAAGTAAATGGTGCTATGCTAGCCTAGCATGATGTTAGTATTGTAGCTCACGCATGACAGTGTTGCTCGAGTTAACGTCTTTTTGCCCCATTATTTTGTTGTGTTACGTTGTTGTATGTGCGATGTGGCATGTATCGTGAGTAAGTGTATTGATCAAAGTGGATTAAGCACACAATAGCGTTAACGGGAGCCACACACTCATTAGCATTAGCATTTATATATATATGCATCCGTCCGTCAGTGGTGATGATGGGTTGGACCTGGGGGAGGTCATTCTTTCTTGCAGCAGTGGCTGTGGCTGTGCAGTCCCACTCTGGAGTGACAGTCTCTGGCACAGACGTCTGGGGAGGGTTCTGCGTCACCCAGTTTCCGCTTTTGTCTCCTCGCCTGCAACAAGGAGATGTGCTTCTCAGGTTCCTGTGGCAACAGTCTGCCTCCAAACATCGCGGTCTTTTGCAGCTTCCTCCAAGTTGTTGTCAATGCCTGCCTGTTTCATGTCATTCGGGGGCGACCAAGGGGTCTGGAGCCTGGTGACAATTCGCCATACAGGACAGCTCTGGGGAGCCAGCTGGGGTCCATCCTGTGGACATGGCCAATCCATCTGAGGCGGCGTTGGCTGAGCATGGTGAACAGGCTGGTGGAGTGAGCACGTTCCGGGACTTCCGTGTTGGGAACTTTGTCCTGCCATGCGATTCCAAGGATGCGGCGAGGACAGGGCAGGTGGAAGCTGTTTAGCTGTTTCTCATGTCTGGTGTAGGTTGTCCAGGCCTCGCTGCCATACATCAGTGTGCTAATGACGCAGACTGGGTATACCTGGAGTTTAGTGCGCATGGATAGCTGGTTGTTCGACCATACTCTTTTGGACAGCCTGGCCATCACTCTCGCACGACGGGTGGCATGAACCGTGTCGAGTGACAACTCGCTGGAGATTGCGGATCTCTGGTATGTAAAGGTGTTTACACATTCCAGAGTCTGATTGTCGATGGAGATGGATGGAGAGTGGAGTTTCAGCATCTTGGACCATGACATTGGTCTTCTTAATGCTGACGGTGAGACCAAACTCTTTACAGGCAGATGAAAGTCTGTCCATCAGCCTCTGGAGCCCGGACTCGGTGTGGGATGCTAGAGATGCATCATCAGCAACAAGCATTTCCCTCAGGAGGACACCGGTTACCTTGGTCTTGGAGCGCAAACGGGCGAGGTTGAAAAGTTTGCCATCAGCTGTTGTGTGTAGGAAGAACCCTTCAGAACATGAGCCGAAAGCAGCAGACAGAACGAGGGAGAAAATTCCAAAGATGGTTGGTGCAAGAACGCAGCCCTGGTTTGCACCGCTGCGGATTGGAAAGGCTTCTGATGTTTCTCCTTCCCAACAGACGGAACCCTGTGTGTTTTCGTGGAATGATCTTATGACGGCGAGGAGTTTTGGGGGGCAGCCGATCTTTGCAAGCAGCTTGAAGAGACCATCTCCGCTGACAAGGTCGAAGGCTTTTGTGAGCTCGACAAAGGCGATATACAAGGGTCTCCTCTGTTCTCCTGCAGCTGCCGAAGGGGGAAGATCATGTCCACTGTGGATCTTGCTGCTCTAAAGCCACGTTGTGACTCAGGGTAGACACGTTCTGCAAAGAGGTGGAGTCTAGCAAGACTTTCCCCACGATGTTGAGCAGGGATATGCTCTGGTAATTATCACAGTCACTACGGTCTCCCTTGTTCTTGTACAGTGTGACAATCTTGGAGTCACGCAGATCCTGAGGGACAGCTCCATCTTTCCAGCAGAGGCAGAGGAGATGGTGAAGATGCGGTAGTAAGGAAGGTTTAACTGGAAACATTAAACATCATTAGCATGAAAAGCATGAGAAGACACAAATCAGTGTTTTTCCAGTAGAGCTTAATAAAATCAATTTTAAACTACCTCTCAGGCTTATCTGATTAACATTTTGTATAACTGCTATTTGGTTTTAGAATGCAGAGGGGTGATCAAGTGCTCTCTCATGAACCCGAGCTTCTAATCAGCCGGGATGGACGTGTGGGTCTTAACATCTTTTATCATTAATTCATGCTTGCCTGCATCAATAATCCATATCCCCTCTTCTCTCATCCCCACCAGCCTGCGCCCCCACATTTCAACACAACCCCGTCAAACAAGTCCTGGCTCCACGAAACGGCCGGGTGGTGTTGGAATGTCGACCCAAAGCGGCGCCCAAGCCCAGCATCTCCTGGAGCAAAGAGACGGAACTGCTGAGCAACTCCAGCAGGTGAGCCAACTTCTTCTAGGACTGTGTGGGTCCCCCTGGTCTATGTGGGCCGACGATAAGTGTGCGCTCATCCCTGGGAGATTTAAATAAGCCCTGGATCGTCTAAATCTGCTAAATATGTCACAAGGCAGTTGTTGATTTATGTGATTCTCCTGACATTAAGCTGCTTCCCCAACTCGTCAGCCGGGATGACAAAACAAGCCTAATCTGGGTGGGTGGGGGTACCCCAACCTTCTCCCCACCCCCACAGAGGGACTGGAAGGAGGGCTTGAATGACGCTAGTTGTCATGCATGAGCTGAAATATGCAAAGAAAAAGAGAATTTTTATTTTTGCCTTCAGCTCACTTTCACTCTGTTTTCTCTTCAACTTTATTTGGGAAGAAGCATTTTTATCTCATTTTTCTTCATTATCCAAGAACACACTCTGGACTTTTAACCTCCTCATGTTTTATTCAGCCGCTTCTCCGATGAACAAGGTTTCTTTTTCTTCTGCAGGGTGTTCATCTGGGAGGACGGCAGCCTGGAGATCCTGAACGTGACTCGTGCAGATGAGGGCAGGTACACCTGCTTCGCCCACAACGACCGCGGCAAGGCCAACAGCACGGGCTCGCTGTCCGTAACAGGTACATCAACAAGGTAACAGGTACATCAACAAGGTAACAGGTACATCAATAAGGTAACAGGTACATCAACAAGGTAACAGGTACATCGATAAGGTAACAGGTACATCAACAAGGTAACAGGTACATCAACAAGGTAACAGGTACATCAACAAGGTAACAGGTACATCAATAAGGTAACAGGTACATCAATAAGGTAATAGGTACATCAATAAGGTAACATGTACATCAATAAGGTAACATGTACATCAACAAGGTAACAGGTACATCAACAAGGTAACAGGTACATCAATAAGGTAATAGGTACATCAATAAGGTAACATGTACATCAATAAGGTAACAGGTACATCAATAAGGTAACAGGTACATCAATAAGGTAACAGTTACATGAATATAAAGGTGGAGGAAGTAGCTCTGATTATTTGTGTTGACTATAAAGGTGGAGGAAGTAGATGTGATTATTTGTGTTGAATATAAAGGTGGAGGAAGTAGGTGTGATTATTTGTGTTGACTATAAAGGTGGAGGAAGTAGATGTGATTATTTGTGTTGAATATAAAGGTGGAGGAAGTAGGTGTGATTATTTGTGTTGACTATAAAGGTGGAGGAAGTAGATGTGATTATTTGTGTTGAATATAAAGGTGGAGGAAGTAGGTGTGATTATTTGTGTTGAATATAAAGGTGGAGGAAGTAGGTGTGATTATTTGTGTTGAATATAAAGGTGGAGGAAGTAGGTGTGATTATTTGTGTTGAATATAAAGGTGGAGGAAGTAGGTGTGATTATTTGTGTTGAATACAAAGGTGGAGGAAGTAGGTGTGATTATTTGTGTTGACTATAAAGGTGGAGGAAGTAGATGTGATTATTTGTGTTGACTATAAAGGTGGAGGAAGTAGATGTGATTATTTGTGTTGACTATAAAGGTGGAGGGAGCAGGTGTGATTATTTCTGTTGACTATAAAGGTGGAGGAAGTAGATGTGATTATTTGTGTTGAATATAAAGGTGGAGGAAGTAGGTGTGATTATTTGTGTTGAATATAAAGGTGGAGGAAGTAGGTGTGATTATTTGTGTTGAATATAAAGGTGGAGGAAGTAGGTGTGATTATTTGTGTTGAATATAAAGGTGGAGGAAGTAGGTGTGATTATTTGTGTTGACTATAAAGGTGGAGGAAGTAGATGTGATTATTTGTGTTGAATATAAAGGTGGAGGAAGTAGGTGTGATTATTTGTGTTGAATATAAAGGTGGAGGAAGTAGGTGTGATTATTTGTGTTGAATATAAAGGTGGAGGAAGTAGGTGTGATTATTTGTGTTGAATATAAAGGTGGAGGAAGTAGGTGTGATTATTTGTGTTGAATATAAAGGTGGAGGAAGTAGATGTGATTATTTGTGTTGACTATAAAGGTGGAGGAAGTAGATGTGATTATTTGTGTTGACTATAAAGGTGGAGGAAGTAGATGTGATTATTTGTGTTGACTATAAAGGTGGAGGAAGTAGGTGTGATTATTTGTGTTGACTATAAAGGTGGAGGAAGTAGATGTGATTATTTGTGTTGACTATAAAGGTGGAGGAAGTAGATGTGATTATTTGTGTTGACTACAAAGGTGGAGGAAGTAGATGTGATTATTTGTGTTGACTATAAAGGTGGAGGAAGTAGATGTGATTATTTGTGTTGACTATAAAGGTGGAGGAAGTAGGTGTGATTATTTGTGTTGAATATAAAGGTGGAGGAAGTAGGTGTGATTATTTGTGTTGAATATAAAGGTGGAGGAAGTAGGTGTGATTATTTGTGTTGAATATAAAGGTGGAGGAAGTAGGTGTGATTATTTCTGTTGACCATAAAGGTGGAGGAAGTAGGTGTGATTATTTGTGTTGAATATAAAGGTGGAGGAAGTAGATGTGATTATTTGTGTTGACTATAAAGGTGGAGGAAGTAGATGTGATTATTTGTGTTGACTATAAAGGTGGAGGAAGTAGATGTGATTATTTGTGTTGACTATAAAGGTGGAGGAAGTAGGTGTGATTATTTGTGTTGACTATAAAGGTGGAGGAAGTAGATGTGATTATTTGTATTGACTATAAAGGTGGAGGAAGTAGATGTGATTATTTGTGTTGACTATAAAGGTGGAGGAAGTAGATGTGATTATTTGTGTTGAATATAAAGGTGGAGGAAGTAGGTGTGATTATTTGTGTTGAATATAAAGGTGGAGGAAGTAGGTGTGATTATTTGTGTTGAATATAAAGGTGGAGGAAGTAGGTGTGATTATTTGTGTTGAATATAAAGGTGGAGGAAGTAGGTGTGATTATTTGTGTTGAATACAAAGGTGGAGGAAGTAGGTGTGATTATTTGTGTTGACTATAAAGGTGGAGGGAGTAGATGTGATTATTTGTGTTGACTATAAAGGTGGAGGAAGTAGATGTGATTATTTGTGTTGAATATATATATATTTTCTAAAAAGCTAGACGCAGATATTATATATATTTAAATACATACATTTGTGTTATAGGTGACCAAGTATATTATTAATGTTAGTTTAAAAAACGTTTTTTTCTCATTACATTGCAATTTTTTTCTATTTTTTTCTTATGTTTACTGTTTTTTTTTTTTTTTTTAGATAGATATGTTATTATTTGAATATACACAACTTTTAACATTTTAGTAGACACATTATGTAAGTATTGATCATTATCACCAATACCATCACAATTATTTATTACTGTCAGGAATAGAAGTCATGAAATAATACCATTGTAATAACAATAACAAATAATAGTCTTACAACCTCGGATTTGAGAGAGAAATGTCAAATCAGCCAACCATTCCACATCTGTGAGTCACTACACCTTCAGCATACAAAGAGCCATTTAAGCCCATTTCCTCCAAATAAAACCCACCTGGAGAGGCAAACTCTGTTGGATTATTAAAATGACACCACTTATAGTTTTGTTACATTTATGCTACAGAATTGATGAAATCAAACAACGACTCACATTTTATTTCTGGGTATGACCAAGAAAATCACCAAATTATTTGGAACATTGGAAAGAAAATATACTGTTCCTTCTCTTATTAATGGATTTGGAAAAAAGTCAATATTGTGAGGCATACGGTGCATACATGCGCAGTGGTATGCGGCATACCACTGCGCATGTTTAATTGGACAAAAAAGGGAAAACAACAACCTTGTCTTCGGTGAAAGCAAATTCATCTGAAAATGTTCTATTTTCATCTGAAATGTTCTTGTTTTTTTATCCGTCCATTGCTAGCTTACCGCTAAAACAATACAATCACTTGGCAGCGAGTGATGACGAATAGGTGTGAGGGGTCGTTAGGGACATTATTCAGAATGACCTCTTACATACACTACTGAAATCTTTTTCTCACACACACACAACTTGCACACTCTTATACACACTACTGAAACACTCTTATACACACTACTGAAACACTCTTATACACACTACTGAAACACTCTTATACACACTACTGAAACACTCTTATACACACTACTGAAACACTCTCACACACACTACTGAAACACTTTTATACACACTACTGAAACACTCTCATACACACTACTGAAACACTCTCACACACACTACTGAAACACTCTTATACACACTACTGAAACACTCTTATACACACTACTGAAACACTCTTATACACACTACTGAAACACTCTTATACACACTACTGAAACACTCTCACACACACTACTGAAACACTCTTATACACACTACTGAAACACTCTTATACACACTACTGAAACACTCTTATACACACTACTGAAACACTCTTATACACACTACTGAAACACTCTCACACACACTACTGAAACACTCTTATACACACTACTGAAACACTCTTATACACACTACTGAAACACTCTTATACACACTACTGAAACACTCTCACACACACACTACTGAAACACTCTTATACACACTACTGAAACACTCTTATACACACTACTGAAACACTCTTATACACACTACTGAAAAACTCTTATACACACTACTGAAACACTCTTATACACACTACTGAAACACTCTTATACACACTACTGAAACACTCTTATACACACTACTGAAACACTCTTATACACACTACTGAAACACTCTTATACACACTACTGAAACACTCTCACACACACTACTGAAACACTCTTATACACACTACTGAAACACTCTCACACACACTACTGAAACACTCTTATACACACTACTGAAACACTCTCACACACACTACTGAAACACTCTTATACACACTACTGAAACACTCTTATACACACTACTGAAACACTCTTATACACACTACTGAAACACTCTTATACACACTACTGAAACACTCTAATACACACTACTGAAACACTCTCACACACACTACTGAAACACTCTTATACACACTACTGAAACACTCTCACACACACTACTGAAACACTCTTATACACACTACTGAAACACTCTTATACACACTACTGAAACACTCTCACACACACTACTGAAACACTCTTATACACACTACTGAAACACTCACACACACTACTGAAACACTCTTATACACACTACTGAAACACTCTTATACACACTACTGAAACACTCTCACACACACTACTGAAACACTCTCACACACACTACTGAAACACTCTTATACACACTACTGAAACACTCTTATACACACTACTGAAACACTCTTATACACACTACTGAAACACTCTCACACACACTACTGAAACACTCTTATACACACTACTGAAACACTCTTATACAACCCTACTGAAACACTCTTATACACACTACTGAAACACTCTCACACACTACTTGCACACTCTTATACACACTACTGAAATCTTTTTCTCACACACACACAACTTGCACACTCTTATACACACTACTGAAACACTCTTATACACACTACTGAAACACTCTTATACACACTACTGAAACACTCTCACACACACTACTGAAACACTCTTATACACACTACTGAAACACTCTTATACACACTACTGAAACACTCTTATACACTACTGAAACACTCTTATACACACTACTGAAACACTCTCACACACACTACTGAAACACTCTTATACACACTACTGAAACACTCTTATACACACTACTGAAACACTCTTATACACACTACTGAAACACTCTTATACACACTACTGAAACACTCTCACACACACTACTGAAACACTCTCATACACACTACTGAAACACTCTTATACACACTACTGAAACACTCTTATACACACTACTGAAACACTCTTATACACACTACTGAAACACTCTTATACACACTACTGAAACACTCTCACACACACTACTGAAACACTCTTATACACACTACTGAAACACTCTTATACACACTACTGAAACACTCTTATACACACTACTGAAACACTCTCACACACTACTGAAACACTCTTATACACACTACTGAAACACTCTTATACACACTACTGAAACACTCTTATACACACTACTGAAACACTCTTATACACACTACTGAAACACTCTTATACACACTACTGAAACACTCATACACACTACTGAAACACTCTTATACACACTACTGAAACACTCTTATACACACTACTGAAACACTCTCACACACACTACTGAAACACTCTTATACACACTACTGAAACACTCTTATACACACTACTGAAACACTCTTATACACACTACTGAAACACTCTTATACACACTACTGAAACACTCTCACACACACTACTGAAACACTCTTATACACACTACTGAAACACTCTTATACACACTACTGAAACACTCTTATACACACTACTGAAACACTCTCACACACACTACTGAAACACTCTTATACACACTACTGAAACACTCTTATACACACTACTGAAACACTCTTATACACACTACTGAAACACTCTTATACACACTACTGAAACACTCTTATACACACTACTGAAACACTCTTATACACACTACTGAAACACTCTTATACACACTACTGAAACACTCTTATACACACTACTAAAACACTCTTATACACACTACTGAAACACTCTTATACACACTACTGAAACACTCTTATACACACTACTGAAACACTCTTATACACACTACTAAAACACTCTTATACACACTACTGAAACACTCTTATACACACTACTGAAACACTCTTATACACACTACTGAAACACTCTTATACACACTACTAAAACACTCTTATACACACTACTGAAATGCTCTCACATAAACATGTCATGTCATGTCCCTCAGACTCCACCAAGATCACCTTGGCCCCCTCCAACGCTGATGTCATAGTGGGCCAGAACGCCTGGATGCAGTGTGCCGCGTCACATGACTCCTCGCTGGACATCACCTTCATCTGGTCCTTGGACGGACACACCATTGATCTTCACCAGCAAGGACAGCACTATGAACACCCCCCGGTGAGACAGTAGTGGTTTTATGTGCTGGCACACTTTATTCATCACAGGGTAGTGGTTTTATATGCTGGCACACTGTATTTATCACAGAGTAGTGGTTTTGTGTGCCAGCACATTGTATTTATGACAGAGTAGTGGTTTTATGTGCCAGCACACTGTATTTATGACAGAGTAGTGGTTTTATGTGCCAGCACACTGTATTTATGACAGAGTAGTGGTTTTATGTGCCAGCACACTGTATTTATGACAGAGTAGTGGTTTTATATGCTGGCACACTGTATTTATGACAGAGTAGTGGTTTTATGTGCTGGCACACTGTATTTATCACAGAGTAGTGGTTTTATGTGCTGGCACACTGTATTTATGACAGAGTAGTGGTTTTATGTGCTGGCACACTGTATTTATGACAGAGTAGTGGTTTTATGTGCTGGCACACTGTATTTATGACAGAGTAGTGGTTTTATGTGCCAGCACACTGTATTTATGACAGAGTAGTGGTTTTATGTGCTGGCACACTGTATTTATGACAGAGTAGTGGTTTTATATGCTGGCACACTTTGTTTATGACAGAGTAGTGGTTTTATGTGCTGGCACACTGTATTTATGACAGAGTAGTGGTTTTATGTGCCGGCACACTGTATTTATGACAGAGTAGTGGTTTTATATGTTGGCACACTGTGTTTATGACAGAGTAGTGGTTTTATGTGCCGGCACAATGTATTTATCACAGAGTAGTGGTTTTATGTGCCGGCACAATGTATTTATCACAGAGTAGTGGTTTTATGTTCCCCATGTCAGATGTTATTGGATGAGGTTTAGGATGAATACAAATGTGATGTTTGAGTCCTAAAGATGAGTACTACTGCATGATAAAGTCTATGAAGTACACTAAAGATGAGTACTACTGCATGATAAAGTCTATGAAGTACACTAAAGATGAGTACTACTGCATGATAAAGTCTATGAAGTACACTAAAGATGAGTACTACTGCATGATAAAGTCTATGAAGTACACTAAAGATGAGTACTACTGTATGATAAAGTCTATGAAGTACACTAGAGATGAGTACTACTGTATGATACAGTCTATGAAGTACACTAATGATGAGTACTACTGCATGATAAAGTCTATGAAGTACACTAAAGATGAGTACTACTGTATGATAAAGTCTATGAAGTACACTAAAGATGAGTACTACTGCATGATAAAGTCTATGAAGTACACTAAAGATGAGTACTACTGCATGATAAAGTCTATGAAGTACACTAAAGATGAGTACTACTGTATGATAAAGTCTATGAAGTACACTAAAGATGAGTACTAATGCATGATAAAGTCTATGAAGTACACTAAAGATGAGTACTACTGCATGATAAAGTCTATGAAGTACACTAAAGATGAGTACTACTCTATGATAAAGTCTATGAAGTACACTAAAGATGAGTACTACTGCATGATAAAGTCTATGAAGTACACTAAAGATGAGTACTACTGCATGATAAAGTCTATGAAGTACACTAAAGATGAGTACTACTGCATGATAAAGTCTATGAAGTACACTAAAGATGAGTACTACTGCATGATAAAGTCTATGAAGTACACTAAAGATGAGTACTACTGCATGATAAAGTCTATGAAGTACACTAAAGATGAGTACTACTGCATGATAAAGTCTATGAAGTACACTAAAGATGAGTACTACTGTATGATAAAGTCTATGAAGTACACTAAAGATTAGTACTACTGCATGATAAAGTCTATGAAGTACACTAAAGATGAGTACTACTGTATGATAAAGTCTATGAAGTACACTAAAGATGAGTACTACTGCATGATAAAGTCTATGAAGTAAACTAAAGATGAGTACTACTGCATGATAAAGTCTATGAAGTACACTAAAGATGAGTACTACTGCATGATAAAGTCTATGAAGTACACTAAAGAAGAGTACTACCGCATGATAAAGTCTATGAAGTACACTAAAGATGAGTACTACTGCATGATAAAGTCTATGAAGTACACTAAAGATGAGTACTACTGCATGATAAAGTCTATGAAGTACACTAAAGATGAGTACTACTGTATGATAAAGTCTATGAAGTACACTAAAGATTAGTACTACTGCATGATAAAGTCTATGAAGTACACTAAAGATGAGTACTACTGTATGATAAAGTCTATGAAGTACACTAAAGATGAGTACTACTGCATGATAAAGTCTATGAAGTACACTAAAGATGAGTACTACTGCATGATAAAGTCTATGAAGTACACTAAAGATGAGTACTACTGCATGATAAAGTCTATGAAGTACACTAAAGATGAGTACTACTCAAGTCTATGAAGTATACTAAAGATGAGTACTACTCAAGTCTATGAAGTACACTAAAGATGAGTACTACTCAAGTGTATGAAGTACACTAAAGATGAGTACTACTCAAGTGTATGAAGTACACTAACACTTTACTAAGAGTCACAAACATCCTGCTCCTTAATTGTCCATCATTTTCACCCAAAGTTGTCACTTTGTGCAGAACGGGAGCTCCAGTGGTGAGTTGATGATCAAGAACGCTCAGTTGAAGCACGCTGGAGTCTACAGCTGCACCGCCCAGACACCTGTGGACTACATCACTGCCTCCGCCAGCCTGCTCGTTAGAGGTGGGGCCAATTAGCATCTAATCATGCCAATTAGCATCTAATCAGGCCCTGCATAGGGATGACTACCTATGGTCCTCTCCCTGTATGATCAGTGTCAGAGCTTAGTCCTCTCCTTGTATGATCAGTGTCAGAGCTTAGTCCTCTCCTTGTATGATCAGTGTCAGAGCTTAGTCCTCTCACTGTATGATCAGTGTCAGAGCTTAGTCCTCTCTGCCGGCAGTAAGTGGGACACGTTTCCAGTGAGGGTTGGACTCCGCCAAGGCTGCCCTTTGTCACCCATTCTGTTCAGAACTTTTATGGACAGAATTTCTAGGCGCAGTCAGGGCGTTGAGGGGATCTGGTTTGGTGGCTGCAGGATTAGGTCTCTGCTTTTTGCAGATGATGTGGTCCTGATGGCTTCATCTGGCCAGGATCTTCAGCTCTCACTGGATCGGTTCGCAGCCGAGTGTGAAGAGACTGGTATGAGAATCAGCACCTCCAAGTCCGAGTCCATGGTTCTTGCCCGGAAAAGGGTGGAATGTCATCTCCGGGTTGGGGAGGAGACCCTGCCCCAAGTGGAGGAGTTCAAGTACCTCGGAGTCTTGTTCATGAGTGAGGGAAGAGTGGATGGTGAGATCGACAGGCGTCTTCAGTAATGCGGACGCTGTATCGATCCGTTGTGGTGAAGAAGGAGCTGAGCCGGAAGGCAAAGCTCTCAATTTACCGCTCGATCTACGTTCCCATCCTCACCAATGGTCATGAGCTTTGGGTTATGACCGAAAGGACAAGATCACGGGTACAAGCGGCCAAAATGAGTTTCCTCCGTCGGGTGGCGGGTCTCTCCCTTAGAGATAGGGTGAGAAGCTCTGTCATCCAGGAGGAGCTCAAAGTAAAGCCACTGTTCCTCCACATGGAGAGGAGCCAGATGAGGTGGTTCGGGCATCTGGTCAGGATGCCACCCGAACACCTCCCTAGGGAGGTGTTTCGGGCACGTCCGACCGGTAGGAGGCCACGGGAAAGACCCAGGACACGTTGGGAAGACTATGTCTCTCGGCTGGCCTGGGAACGCCTCGGGATCCCCCGGGAAGAGCTGGACCAAGTGGCTGGTGAGAGGGAAGTCTGGGCTATCCTACTTAGGCTGCTGCCCCTGCGACCCCACCTCGGATGAGCGGAAGAAGATGGATGGATGGATGGATGGAACTTGTAGTTTAGTTAAATTAATTGGAGAGTAACTTGTAGCTTAGCTACATTTAATGGAGAGTAACTTGAAGCTTAGCTACATTTAATGGAGAGTAACTTGTAGCTTAGCTACATTTAATGGAGAGTAACTTGTAGCTTAGCTACATTTAATGGAGAGTAACTTGTAGCTTAGCTTACTACATTTTCCAAGTAGTTTGCCCATCGCTGCTTATTACACAGCAGCTGTGTGACTGCAACGTACATCTTAGTTGTATTTTTGATTACCAAATTTAGAGGGGTTGAAATCTCCATGAGAAATCACAACAGCAAATCAGTAGCATGCATACTTGCCAACCCTCCCGAATTGTCTGGGAGACTCCCGAATTTCAGTGCCTCTCCCGAAAATCTCCCGGGACAACCATTCTCCCGAATTTCTCCCGATTTCCAACGGGACAACTATATCGGGGGCGGGCCTTAAAGGCACTGCCTTTAGCGTCCTCTCACCTGAAAAGGAGACTATTATATACGTCTCCGTTATCCATAGTTTTATCTACAACCCATAAAGTGGGCAGGCACGGAGCTATTTCTCAGCGTGTGTTTATACCAGCCGGCACGTTAATACACTGACACACAACATCTCCATTACCATCATGCATTGCTTCAAAACTACGGCAAGTAGTCATGTCCGCGCCAAGTATCTGGTGACGTCATGTGCGACAAAGGTATTGAAAAGTGGTTTGATCAATCAATACTTGGTCATACCCACAGAATTTGCTCGGTGCCTATAAAAGCGTGAGCCCTCAGTCTCGTCTCGGATAAAACTCCACTCCTTATGACAATTGTTTGTAGCTTGTATGTAAAAAGCGAGGAGAGAACTCCTTGAACACTGCAAAAAGTCAGTGTTCAAAAACAAGAAAAAAATACAAAAATGAGGGGTATTTTATTTGAACTAAGCAAAATGATCTGCCAATAGAACAAGAACATTTGGCTTGTCAAGCCTTTCCAAAACAAGTAAAATGAGCTAACCTCAATGAACCCCAAAATAGCTTAAAATAAGTATATTCTCACTAATAACAAGTGCACTTTTCTTGCTAGAAAAAAAATATCTATTTTTGCTCAATATGTTGGAAAATATTCTTAAATGAAGTAAATGCTAGTGCCATTATCTTGACATAATGATATGCGCTCGGCATTACATTTCTTGAAACTAATTTATTGTTCTTAATGGAAAGGCAACAAGGCAAGCGCTTGTTACTCTCGGGGTCTCCTAGCCGCTCAGGCTAATCATATTGTCTAAAAATGCATTTTTCCATGGATAACATGACATCATCACGCCAAGTGCGTGCTCTTTCAGTCAATTAGTGTGCATATATACAGCCCGGCCCCCGGACAACATTTTTTTAATTGTAATTTTGAAGAATTTATCTGACTGTGCATGAACTATTTCTGTTCAAAATTGTTAGAAATGTCAAATGTTTAAATATTAACTGTCAGTTTACTGTACTGTGCCAACTGTACTACTATATGAGTACATATTGTCTATTGTTTCATTGAAAATAAAACAGCAAAGTCCATTTGGCTGTCATCTGTTTTAATTATGAGACACAATTGTGGCAAAGTCATGATTTTTTTTTCATACTTGAAATAAGAAATGATGACTTTAAAAAAGTAGTTTTATACTTGTGAGTGTTGATGACAGCTTTGCAACACTTGATATTCTAGTTTCAAGCATGTTTTACTCAATATAGCTCATCAAATCTCAGCAACAAGCTGTAATATCTTACTGACATCATTTAGGACCAAAACACTTCAAACAAGTAAAACACTCTAACATCAAATCTGCTTAGTGAGAAGAATGATCTTATCAGACAGAAAATAAGCAAATATCACCTTATTGGACATATTTCATCTTACTTAGATGTCACTTTTTGCAGTGTATGAAGTGAGTTGATGGCCAGACTTGACGTCCATGACAGGACTCTCTGCTACAAGAATGTTAAGTCAGTTGATGGCCAGACTTGACGTCCATGACAGGACTCTCTGCTACAAGAATGTTAAGTCAGTTGATGGCCAGACTTGACGTCCATGACAGGATTCTCTGCTACAAGAATGTTAAGTCAGTTGATGGCCAGACTTGACGTCCATGACAGGACTCTCTGCTACAAGAATGTTAAGTCAGTTGATGGCCAGACTTGACGTCCATGACAGGACTCTCTGCTACAAGAATGTTAAGTCAGTTGATGGCCAGACTTGACGTCCATGACAGGACTCTGCTACAAGAATGTTAAGTCAGTTGATGGCCAGACTTGACATCCATGACAGGACTCTCTGCTACAAGAATGTTAAGTCAGTTGATGGCCAGACTTGACGTCCATGACAGGACTCTCTGCTACAAGAATGTTAAGTCAGTTGATGGCCAGACTTGACGTCCATGACAGGACTCTCTGCTACAAGAATGTTAAGTCAGTTGATGGCCAGACTTGACGTCCATGACAGGACTCTCTGCTACAAGAATGTTAAGTCAGTTGATGGCCAGACTTGACGTCCATGACAGGACTCTCTGCTACAAGAATGTTAAGTCAGTTGATGGCCAAACTTGACGTCCATGACAGGACTCTCTGCTACAAGAATGTTAAGTCAGTTGATGGCCAGACTTGACGTCCATGACAGGACACTCTGCTACAAGAATGTTAAGTCAGTTGATGGCCAGACTTGACGTCCATGACAGGACTCTCTGCTACAAGAATGTTAAGTCAGTTGATGGCCAGACTTGACGTCCATGACAGGACTCTCTGCTACAAGAATGTTAAGTCAGTTGATGGCCAGACTTGACGTCCATGACAGGACTCTCTGCTACAAGAATGTTAAGTCAGTTGATGGCCAGACTTGACGTCCATGACAGGACTCTCTGCTACAAGAATGTTAAGTCAGTTGATGGCCAGACTTGACGTCCATGACAGGACTCTCTGCTACAAGAATGTTAAGTCAGTTGATGGCCAGACTTGACGTCCATGACAGGACTCTCTGCTACAAGAATGTTAGCCTCTTACATGGAATGATTATTCCAGATCTAGGATTCCACTCCTGACGCCAGTTGTGACCGCTGAATGGTCTCGGTTCATGTCCACCACTGTATTTCTGAGACTGCGGGTTTGGACCCAGGCTGATCCAGCCTGACTCGGTCTTTATGTTCCCTATCAGGATTTGTCATGTTCCAGTGGAAGGCCAACTGATCATTAGCCAGGCTTTCACTTCACTCGTCTTTTCACTTTCACACACAAACTCCCGCTACAAACCTAACAAGATATTCATCAACCTTTAAAACCCCTCTCAAAGGTGCGTGGGGGTTGTCAGTTCAAACCCTGCATTCCATCGCTGCTGTTGTGTCCTTGGGCAAGGCACTTCGCCCACACTGCTGCATCAATGTCAATAAGTGTTAAATGGTGGTGGCAAGTGGGCAGCCACGTTTGTGTTGGTCACACCACTGTGGGACTGTGGACTCAATCCAAAATGGCCTCTCACTGTTGGCATGCGGGTGTCTTCAGGCGCTATAAAAAAAATAAATCAATCAAATAAATTTGTTTTTTTTAAAAAAAACTAATTAAACTTATATAAATATAAATGTCCAAAAATCTTAGGGATAGTTAAAAATTGTTTATAAATGTGTTTTTTAGGGGTGTAACGGTACGTGTATTTGTATTGAACCGTTTCAATACGGGGGTCTCGGTTCGGTTCGGAGGTGTACCGAACGAGTTTCCACACAAACATGTTAAGTAGCGTACCGCACGTTGTGTAAAAAATGCACACCAAGGCACAACACACGGCATGCTAGCAGCGACCGGGCTAGGACAACATGTAAAAGCCAGAGCTGGAAGACCCTCCTGCCTCGTTAAGATCTCCCGTTTGGGAACACTTTGGCTGTGCGATACAACAATGGAGGACGGAGGTTTGCCGACATTGTTCAGCAGCTGCTTCTGACAACACGTCAAACATGCAAACCCATTTGAAGCGTCACCACCGCATTCAAGCAGCCTCTCCTCGGCGAGTCAGGCAGGGCTAAAGCAATAACAAATGTTTTTTTAGCAGCAGATATAAATCAAATCAAATCAAATCAACTTTATTTCTAAAGCACATTTAAAATGTACCACAGGGGTAGCCAAAGTGCTGTACAATGGGCAGGTTAAAAGATAATACGAGAACCGAGCAAACACAACACAACACAAACAGAACACGATAAAAAATAAATAAATAAAACATAAATAAATAAAACATAAAAACAGGTTCACAGAAGGTGTATTATGGGGCGCCATTGCAGGATGGATATCACTCAGTGTTAAAAGCCATGGAATAAAAGTATGTTTTTAAGAGAGATTTAAAAACACGAAGAGAGGAGGCTTGTCTAACACTCAGAGGTAGGTCGTTCCAGAGCTTGGGAGCAGCAGCGGCGAAAGCTCTGTCACCTGTAAGCTTCAGCCTTGTGTCAGGGACCGTTAGTAGCGGTATATATAAGACCATATTGCATTAAGAACTAGATTTTGACCCTCTTCTATGGTGGAAGAACTATGAGCCCATATGTTAATCTGAGGGTGAGTTGACTTGAAACTGTTTAATGTTGCACTTTTTATATGTAGAAGAAAAGTTTTGTCATTTTATTTAATCTGAGCAACAACTTGAGGCAGTTTAATGTTGATTAACGTGGACCCCGACTTAAACAAGTTGAAAAACTTATTGGGGTGTTACCATTTAGTGGTCAATTGTACGGAATATGTACTGTACTGTGCAATCTACTAATAAATATGTAGTGTACTGTGCAATCTACTAATAAATATGTAGTGTACTGTGCAATCTACTAATAAATATGTACTGTACTGTGCAATCTACTAATAAAAGTCTCAATCAATCAATCAATCAAAAAAAGCACTTTATATGTAGAAAAGTTTGGTTAATAAACCATTCTGAGCCATATCTTATTTAGTTTTTATTTGATATATGTTGACCACTTGAACCCTGGCAATGGACCCTGTGTGTATATGCATGGTATGCTATTGTTTACACATTTAATAAATAACCAAAACATTTATATTTTGTTGTTTTCTTACTGTACCGAAAATTAACCGAACCGTGACCTCTAAACCGAGGTACGTACCGAACCGAAATTTTTGTGTACCGTTACACCCCTAGTGTTTTTCCATTTCTGCCAGAGTGTGTAGTATACAAGTATATTTTTCAAATATTTTTTTACCCCTTTAATATTTTGTAAAGAATAATATATTTTTCTATATGTTTTTTCGCTATTTTTAGATATATGCATTTCAATAGTCATAATATACTGTAGTTTTAATTATTTAATTTATCAAGGAGCGTCGTATACAGGAAGTGCACTGCAAAAAGTCAGTGTTTAAAAACAAGAAAAAAAAATATAACAATTAATCTGATAAATCTATGGATAAAAAGCAGAGCTTTGCGAGGCATGCGCGTTTATCATAGCTCTCTCACTCTCTCTGTCTCTGCCCCTCCCTCACCAATGCTGCTGTTTGTTTTGTTTTTAACCCCTTCTTAACCCTGAACGTACATTGAAAATACACGCAACCCTAACTCAAAATGCCGGACATTTGAGGCATTTAAGAAACTCCGCCCTGACAGCTCCGCAAAAGAGGACATGTCCGGTGAAAAGAGGACGTATGGTCAGTCTATCCTAGCCCGTTAGCTGCTAGCATGCGTGTGTTGTGCCTCGGTGTGCATTGTTTACACAACCAGCGTTACGCTACTTCATATGTCCGTGTGGAAACTCGTTCGGTACACCTCCGAACCGAACCGAACCGGAACCCCCGTACCGAAACGGTTGAATACAAATACACGTAGCGTTACACCCCTACTTTTATTTAATGATTTATGATGAATACCTTTCACTGTTAACCTCTTATATGAAATGATTATTCCAAATCTTTGGGATGTATGATTCCGATTCCTATGTGCTTAAAAGCCTTCATACATCATTTTAAAATGTAAAACTTGAAAGAAGAGTACGCAATGGTACTACAATGAAACGGTGATGCAATAAGTGAAGAGCAAACACTGTCAGTATCTAAAGGAGTCTACTGTCACTTCAAGGCGCTAAAAAAAAAGGTGTAAAATGTATCTGGAAGGCTGCACGTATGAAACCTGTAATTTTCCTACCTTATCCATCAAGCAACACTCACTGGTCCTCTCTTCTCCCCAGGACCCCCCGGGGCCCCGGCGGGGGTGCGAGTGAGGGACAAAAGTGAGAGGAACGTAACGCTGCAGTGGAGCCGCGGAGCAGACAACCACAGCCCCATCTCCAAATATAACATCCAGTGCAGGGACGCCTCCTCGCAGGAAGTGTGGAGGAACGCCAGCACATGTGAGAAGAACACATCATTTATGTTGGGTCACAACTTCTTCCACACACTGGGGGACCTTCATAGAAGCAATACAATATACAGATTATTTTCACCTTTCGGGCCACCCTCAAGTTATGAAGGATTTCGCTCATAAAAATATCCAAAAATAATTATTTTTTAAAATTATTATTCCACGGTTCAAAAGGGGACTGCACTTCTTTGGAATGTTGCCTCTTGTTCAAAATCATTATGAGAGACAAGAACACACCTCTTTTATTTGTATTTTTAGGATTTTAAAGATGACAAAAAAACGCTTGAAAGATGCCACTAATGTGAGTCACCGTTGTAGCCTTCAAAGTCTCTAAAACTACTTCAAAACCCTCCAACATTTTATATACACACTGCAAGTATATATATATATCATGTAGTAACAGACACCTTCATAACAATATGTAATATGTACAATATACACACTGCAAGTATATATATAATGTAGTAACAGACACCTTCATAACAATATGTAATATGTACAATATACACACTGCAAGTATATATATAATGTAGTAACAGACACCTTCATAACAATATGTACAATATACACACTGCAAATATATATATATATATATAATGTAGTAACAGACACCTTCATAACAATATGTAATATGTACAATATACACACTCAAGTATATATATCATGTAGTAACAGACACCTTCATAACAATATGTAATATGTACAATATACACACTGCAAGTATATATATAATGTAGTAACAGACACCTTCATAACAATATGTAATATGTACAATATACACACTGCAAGTATATATATAATGTAGTAACAGACACCTTCATAACAATATGTAATATGTACAATATACACACTGCAAGTATATATATATCATGTAGTAACAGACACCTTCATAACAATATGTAATATGTACAATATACACACTGCAAGTATATATATCATGTAGTAACAGACACCTTCATAACAATATGTAATATGTACAATATACACACTGCAAGTATATATATCATGTAGTAACAGACACCTTCATAACAATATGTAATATGTACAATATACACACTGCAAGTATATATATCATGTAGTAACAGACACCTTCATAACAATATGTACAATATACACACTGCCAGTATATATGTATATAATGTAGTAACAGACACCTTCATAACAATATGTAATATGTACAATATACACACTCAAGTATATATATCATGTAGTAACAGACACCTTCATAACAATATGTAATATGTACAATATACACACTGCAAGTATATATATAATGTAGTAACAGACACCTTCATAACAATATGTAATATGTACAATATACACACTGCAAGTATATATATAATGTAGTAACAGACACCTTCATAACAATATGTAATATGTACAATATACACACTGCAAGTATATATATAATGTAGTAACAGACACCTTCATAACAATATGTAATATGTACAATATACACACTCAAGTATATATATCATGTAGTAACAGACACCTTCATAACAATATGTAATATGTACAATATACACACTGCAAGTATATATATAATGTAGTAACAGACACCTTCATAACAATATGTAATATGTACAATATACACACTGCAAGTATGTATATCATGTAGTAACAGACACCTTCATAATGTGATGATGTGACTCGCATGTTCATTAACTCTCAAAATGGCTCAGGAATCTCCGTGAGATTGTTACTATTTTGAGCACATCTATTTATCTGTAAACGTTGTAAGTCTGAAGGTGTCATAAATCATATATATACGATCATATCTTCAATGTTTTTCAGCTCTACTGCTACTTGAAAGCCACTTTGACCACATGAAGCTCCTAAAGCATATTTGACAGAACAATGACAGGCTGCACAAACATGAGGGATTTATTACAAGAAACATGCGTCAAGAAGAAACCACCCTAAGTTTGGGAAACTTTGAGCTGAAACTTAGTTTTTACTCTTCTAGAAGCATCTTAAAATGTCTTTGCAGTTCCAGCAGATGTTGAAGGCAACGCAGAGACGGCCACCGTGGTGGATTTGGTGCCCTGGACCGAGTACGAGTTCCGGGTGATGGCCACCAACACTCTGGGCACGGGGGACCCCAGCAACCCCTCGCCTAAGGAGAAGACCTTGGCCTCACGTAAGTCTGTTTCACATCCCGTCCAGTTTTCTCTTCATTTTGACAGTCCTGAGTAAGTGTTTGGTGAACACACCTCAGCCTGACCTCCTACACCACACGCCAAAGTCACCGCATGAACTTCTAAATGAGCACCTTGTGTGCTGCATGTCAAGTATAAATGACAATCCCAGATTGGAGGCGTCCCTCAGTTAAGGTGTTGCACTTGGAAGACGACACTGAGTGGAATTTGCAAGAGGAAAGATGTTGCAGGAGCCAGAGAGAAGTTATAGCCTGCTGTGGTTTCTCCTTGTAGCTCCTGTGGTGGCGCCTTCAGATGTGGACGGGGGCGGGGGGACCAGCAGGGAGCTGACCATCACGTGGACGGTAGGTTTGGTCCTGGACATTCTTCACAAACTTCTTTATATTTCTGCTTCTTACAAGCTTTTATCACCACTTATTCTTCAAGTTTGAAAGGAGCATTGCAGGAAGATCAAAAAGATACAAAGTATAAAGTATACCAAAAAACAATGAATTTAAAAAAAATTATTACAGAAACTAAATATTTAAATGTGAAAATAAAACAGTTTTATGGACACTAAAGGAGAATCCATCCATCCATCTTCTTCTGCTTATCCGAGGTCGGGTCGCGGGGGCAGCAGCCTAAGCAAGGAAGCCCAGACTTCCCTCTCCCCAGCCACTTGGTCCAGCTCTTCCCGAGGCGTTCCCAGGCCAGCCGGGAGACATAGTCTTCCCAACGTGTCCTGGGTCTTCCCCGTGGCCTCCTACCGGTCGGACGTGCCCCAAACACCTCCCTAGGGAGGCGTTCGGGTGGCATCCTGACCAGATGCCCAAACCACCTCATCTGGTTCCTCTCCATGTGGAGGAGCAGCGGCTTTACTTTGAGCTCCTCCTGGATGACAGAGCTTCTCACCCTATCTCTAAGGGAGAGACCCGCCACCCGGCGGAGGAAACTCATTTGGGCCGCTTGTACCCGTGATCTTGTCCTTTCGGTCATAACCCAAAGCTCATGACCATAGGTGAGGATGGGAACGTAGATCGAGCGGTAAATTGAGAGTTTTGCCTTCCGGCTCAGCTCCTTCTTCACCACAACGGATCGATACAGCGTCCGCATTACTGAGATGGCACTCCACACTTTTCCGGGCAAGAACCATGGACTCGGACTTGGAGGTGCTGATTCCCATCCCAGTCGCTTCACACTCGGCTGCGAACCGATCCAGTGAGAGCTGAAGATCCTGGCCAGATGAAGCCATCAGGACCACATCATCTGCAAAAAGCAGAGACCTAATCCTGCAGCCACCAAACCAGATCCCTTCAACGCCCTGACTGCGCCTAGAAATTCTGTCCATAAAAGTTCTGAACAGAATGGGTGACAACGGGCAGCCTTGGCGGAGTCCAACCCTCACTTGACACGTGTCCGACTTACTGCCGGCAATGCGGACCAAGCTCTGACACTGATCATACAGGGAGCGGACTAACTCTGACACTGATCATACAGGGAGCAGACCGCCACAATCAGACAGTCCGATACCCCATACTCTCTGAGCACTCCCCACAGGACTTCCCGAGGGACACGGTCCAATGCCTTCTCCAAGTCCACAAAGCACATGTAGACTGGTTGGGCAAACTCCCATGCACCCTCAAGGACCCTGCCCAGAGTATAGAGCTGGTCCACAGTTCCACCACCAGTGGAGAATCAATGAAAAAATATTTATTAACATTTTTTTTATGAATAATTAATTCTAAAACAAACAATTCAATAAATACATTTTAAAAATGCATTTATATTAAAACCATTTGCTTTGTGAAGGCAAAGCTCTCAGTCTACTGTCACTACCTACGCTCCTGCTCTCACCTGTGGTCATGAGGTGTGGTCATGAAGTGTGGTCATGAGGTGTGGTCATGAAGTGTGGTCATGAAGTGTGGTCATGAGGTGTGGTCATGAGCCAAAGAATAAGATGGCGGATACAAGAGTTTCCTCAGAAGGGTGGCTGGCATCTCCTTTAGAAATAAGGTGAGAAGTTGAGTCACCAGAGAAACTGGGAGTAGAGCCGCTGCTCCTCCGCTTGGAAAGAAGCCAGCTTAGGTGGTTGGAAGGTCTCGTGCTGATGCCTCACCAGCGTCTCCCAGGGAGGTCCTCCTTGCACCTCCCACTGGGAGGAGACCCCGGGGCAGATGGGGGGGATTACATCTCCTCTCTGGCCTGGGATCCGTTGGAGAGGGAATCCTGGGGGTCTCTGTTGGAGCTGTTGTCCCAGAGACTCCATTCCAGATAAGCCTTTGAAGACGGATGGATGGATCATTTCTAAATATACACATGACATAAAATAGTTACAAGGTCAACTGAGAAAATTATTGTTGGAAAAAATACATCATTAGAATATGAATAAATAAATGATAATTAAAAGATAATCATATTTTCGGTATTATAAAATAGAATAATAACACACATATCTTAGTTTGAAAATGACAATTTAAGGATGACTGTTGGAAATAAAATAAGTCATTAAATTGTAAATAAATAATAAAACAAAATCCCCAAACTAAAACAAAATATATTATTATTATTTATATTTAAAACACATAGTAATTTTAAAGGACAAGTGAAGGATGATTGTTGGAACAAAAGTATATGGTTACATTACCAAAGGATAATTGTTGACACTATGTGTGTGTGTGTGTGTATATATATTATATATGTAGATATGTATGCATATATATACATATATATATATATATATATATATATATATATATATATATATATATATATATATATATATATATATATATATATATATATATATATATATATATATATATATATATATATATATATATATATATATATATATATATATATATATATATATATATATATATATATATATATATATATATATATATATATATATATATATATATATATATATATATATATATATATATATATATATATATATATATATGTCTTAATTAGATTATCCAAAAAATAGTGCTCGATACCGGAAAAAAAAAAATAGTCTTGTGATTTTTTTCCCACACATACATATATATATATATATATATATATATATATATATATATATATATATATATATATATATATATATATATATATATATATATATATATACACATATATGTATATATATATGTGTGTGTGTATATATATATATATATATATATATATATATATATATATATATATATATATATATATATATATATATATATATATATATATATATATATATATATATATATATATATATATATATGTATATATATATATATGTGTGTGTATATATGTATATATATATATATGTATGTATGTGTGGGAAAAAATCACAAGACTATTTCATCTCTACAGGCCTGTTTCATGAGGGGTTTTCCTCAATCCTCAGGAGATTTTAATGGAAGCATTCACATACCATGGTTTATATAGGACACAGAGCGGGTGGGTACAGGCAGGCGTGGGGGCGTGGTGATTGACTCATGTGTTGCCTAGGAGGTGTTTCCTTCTGTGACGGCATGCTGATACAATTTCGCTGCGCTTGTTGAGGGATGACAACTCTGGACGGTATATGATAAACAGTTTCTCTTTTAAGCAACCTATGCTTAAAAGAGAAACTGTTTATCATATACCGTCCAGAGTACTGTAGAGATGAAATAGTCTTGTGATTTTTTCCCACACATACATATTACGCTCTACCACGGTATCGAGCACTATTTTTTTGGATAATCTAATTAAGACATATATATATATATATGTATATATATATATGTGTATATATATATATATATATATATATATATATATATATATATATATATATATATATATATATATATATATATATATATATATATATATATATATATATATATATATATATATATATGTATATATATGTGTATATATATATATATATATATATATATATATATATATATATATATATATATATATATATATATATATATATATATATATATATATATATATATATATATATGCATATGTACTGTATATATGTATGTATATGTATATGTGTGTATATATGTATATATATGTATTTATGTGTGTGCGTGTATATATATATATATATATATATATATATATATATATATATATATATATATATATATATATATATATATATATATATATATATATATATATATATATATATATACACACATGCATATATATATATGTATAATATTATATATAAATATATACTATTATATATAAATTATCATTTTAAATTTTATAGTTGTATTCAATGTTTAGTTATAAATAGATATAGAATTTTCAGGGTCTTCTATTTGTTTATATATTTAATTTTATAATTCATTTATAAACAACCTTGTTTGTTCAAAATTTCATTTCAACATTTGATTTGAACAAATCTGAAGTTTTGGTGTAAGAAAAAAGTGACAACAAGCCAATAAAGTAACTGGTGAAGTAAGGTCTGTATGGCATGCAGAGTGAAGTAAGGTCTGTATGGAATGCAGAGTGAAGTAAGGTCTGTATGGCATGCAGAGTGAAGTAAGGTCTGTATGGAATGCAGAGTGAAGTAAGGTCTGTATGGAATGCAGAGTGAAGTAAGGTCTGTATGTCATGCAGAGTGAAGTAAGGTCTGTATGGCATGCAGAGTGAAGTAAGGTCTGTATGGCATGCAGAGTGAAGTAAGGTCTGTATGGAATGCAGAGTGAAGTAAGGTCTGTATGGCATGCAGAGTGAAGTAAGGTCTGTATGGCATGCAGAGTGTGTCCACATGGTAAAGTAGTCTTGAAACTCTTGCAATGTGGTTGCAATTCTCTTTCTCACCGCTAGAGGCTGTAAAACCTCCAAACACTGACATCTTCAGTCATGAATATTCTGTACTGCTTGTAGCTGTTGCACAGAGAGTTTGCATGCTTTAAATATGTGTCATAAATACATCAATAGTGATAAATAAGTTCAGGATGTAGAGTTAAAATAGTATTACAAAATGTGTAATTGTAAAATCTCCTGAGGAGAATGTGTGCGTATTAGTGTTAATTGTGTTGCAAGGTGCAAGGAGTGTTGTGATGTTGTAAACAAAGAAGAAGGGAGGGTTGGTTGAGCACATTTTCTTCAGCTCCTCCAAAGGTTTTTTAGTTCATTTGTGCAAAACTTCTTTATTAGAACCTCTTTTCGTTACAAGCAGCCGAGGAGTTCTCACAGCGTGGATGGTGTGTACAGCAAGGATGAGGCGTCAATAAACGCTCGTTTTACAAAAAATTACTTTCCTGTGTTGCCGTCAAACTGTACTTTATGTTATGGTTTGCAGAAGGGAGGTGACGGCAACTGACACCAGGAGCCTAATGTCCAAAGATTTATTATATATATATATACTGTATAATAATAAAACAATAATAATATAAACTAAGGAAATGGAGTGTGAACTAGATCCAAAAGTGTATGTGGTGTGTTGCTATGTGTGTCATTAGCTGAGGTGTGTTACCAAATGTTGTCGAGAGCGAATTAACACGGAAGTCCGTGGGGCAGGCAGATGATCCAGGGCAGGAGAGAAGAGGCAAGATCCGTTTCCAAGCAGGAGGTCGAGAATCCAAAAGGGCAACAAAAAGGTGACGAGACGCACAACTCGCCAACACAGGAACACGTTCAGACGCTGGAAGGACAAAGAAAAACAATGAAACACGGGGGGAACACGGAGAGATCAGGACAGAGAGAGAGCATAAAGCTGGGTATCGGCTTACGGTACAGAAGACTATAATCCGGCGCCGCATGGCAGCTTGTGCAGGCTTATGAAGGCAGCTTGATCATCACAGGCAGGCGCGCTGATTGCCGGTGAACGATTACAGCTGGCGGCTGCTGCAGGGCGGAGACGCGCGCGCCGCATCCCTGGATGTGCGCGGCCGTGGGCGTGACCCGAGGTGCGACAAGCAGAGCGCAAGGATGAGGGCGCATTGGAATGCGCCCTGGCTGTGACACTTTAACAAGGAAAAAAACATGGCGCCTTAACTTTTGATGTATTTCCATTGTAGCTAATTGCACTCCTTTGTTGTGCTACTGTCATGTTCCCCAGCCCGTCCAGGAGCAGTACTACTACGGTCCTGACTTTGGCTACATCGTGGCCTTCAAACCACGAGCTGGCCTGGAGTGGACGCAGGTGACCGTGTCGGAGCCACAGGCCAAGCGCTACGTACACAAAGATCCTTCCATCCCTCCCTGGACCGAGTACCACGTCAAAATCAAAGCCTTCAACGGCGAAGGGGAGGGGCCGTACAGTCTGACAGCGGTGGTGTACTCCGCACAAGAGGGTAGGCAATGTTGAAGTTGATAGATCAATGTCACACATCGTGCATGTGGAATGTTAATACCTCTTGAAGGTGCAGGGGGGGGGGGGGGATTATCCAGATGAGTGAACCTGATCGTTCAGTTATTAACTTCCACTGACAGACTGTGGAGATAACCGCTCGCTCGCGCAGAGAGTGGAGTCTGGTTACCATGGCAACACTTGCAGAACACCTGCTGTTCAACGTGGAATTTGGCAGCGAGATGGCTGTCTTGACTTTATGCGCGACGACTGACACGGAATCACATGATCTCATTCTAGCGCCCTCTGACGCCCCTGCGAGTATCGACGGCAAAGCTCGCTCGGCCACAGAAGCCATCGTGTGGTGGCTCCACATCCCGCAGACCTACATAGACGGATACCAGGTCAGTAGATCTAAATCAGGGGTCACCAACCTTTTTGAAACCAAGAGCTACTTCTTGGGTAGTGATTAATGCGAAGGGCTACCAGTTTGACACACACTTAAATAAATTGCCAGAAATAGCCAATTTGCTCAATTCACCTTTAACTCTATGTTATTATTAATAATTAATGATATTTACACTTAATTGAACGGTTTAAAAGAGGAGAAAACACGAAAAAAATGACAATTAAATTTTGAAACAGTTTATTTTCAATTTCGACTCTTTAAAATTCAACATTCAACCGAAAAAAATGAGAAAAACTAGCTAATTTGAATCTTTTTATGGAACATCATTAGTAATTTTTCCTGATTAAGATTAATTTTAGAATTTTGATGACATGTTTTAAATAGGTTAAAATCCAATCTACACTTTGTTAGAATATATAACAAATTGGACCAAGCTATATTTCTAACAAAGACAAATCATTATTTCTTCTAGATTTTCCAGAACAAAAATTTTAAAAGAAATTCAAAAGACTTTGAAATAAGATTTAAATTTGATTCTACAGATTTTGTAGATTTGCCAGAATAATTTTTTTGAATTTTAATCATAATAAGTTTGAAGAAATATTTCACAAATATTCTTCGTCGAAAAAACAGAAGCTAAAATGAAGAATTAAATTAAAATGTATTTATTATTCTTTACAATAAAAAAATAAATTTACTTGAACATTGATTTAAATTGTCAGGAAAGAAGAGGAAGGAATTTAAAAGGTAAAAAGGTTTATGTGTTTAAAAATCCTAAAATAATTTTTAAGGTTGTATTTTTTTCTCTAAAATCGTCTTTCTGAAAGTTATAAGAAGCAAAGTTAAAAAAAATAATGAATTTATTTAAACAAGTGAAGACCAAGTCTTTAAAATATTTTCTTGGATTTTCAAATTCTATTTGAGTTTTGTCTCTCTTAGAATTAAAAATGTCGAGCAAAGCGAGACCAGCTTTTTAGTAAATAAATACAATTTTAAAAATAGAGGCAGCTCACTGGTAAGTGCTGCTATTTGAGCTATTTTTAAGAACAGGCCAGCGGGCTACTCATCTGGTCCTTACGGGCTACCTGGTGCCCGTGGGCACCGCGTTGGTGACCCCTGATCTAAATGGAGTCAATCTGTTCCAAAGCCTTCCAAAGAACTTTGATTAACTCATTTAAAGCAGGGTGTCAAACTCATTCTAGCTCAGGGCCGCATGGAGGAAACTATATTCCCACACGTGACATGATAACATAAAAATAAAGACAACTTCAAAATTGTTTTCTTTGTCTTAACTTTGGCCAAAAATAAAACAAGTACATTCTGAAAAAGTACACATAAACAAATAATCCTCTTGGCAAAACACTTCAAGTTAGTTCAAAATTCTGAGGAAAAATTGGTGCAGTTTCAAAAACACCACGAACAATGCAATGGACAGAGATTTGGTGTGTATTCAACTTTAAGCACTTCCTCATGTTGGCAGTTCACCATTAAAGACGTGTTTGGAAAAGCAACCAAGTGTTTCCTCAAATCGACGCATTGGTGACATCCGCAACTGCCTTTGCCTCTTTGGTGGAAATAATCCTCAGTGCTGAACTCTGAAGAACTTGCACCTGGCTCGCTAACCATAAACTATCCATACACTTGGGTAAAACAGAATCCATCCTATTTGGGTCCCACATCAACCTTAAGAAAGTCAGTGACTTCACTATAAAACTGGGTGACATTGTTATCACCAGGAAAGATGAGGTCACCTACCTAGGTTCCATTCTAGAGGCTAATCTTTCCTGTGATAAAATGGCAACCAAGGTCATCAAAAAGGTTAACCAACGAACGAGATTTCTCTACAGAATCTCCTCTCTGGTCAACAAAAGCACCCTAGCGGGAACTCTCGTTCAACCCTTTTTCGATTACGCTTGCACCGCCTGGTACCCTAGCACCTCCAAAACCCTCAAATCTAAACTCCAAACATCCCAGAACAAGCTAGTCAGATTACTTCTAGACCTCCACCCCAGATCACACCTCACTCCTACCCACTTCTCCAAAGTGGGCTGGCTCAGGGTGGAGGACAGAGTAAAACAACTTGCACTGAGCCTAGTCTATAAAATCCACTACACCTCCCTGATACCGAAGTACATGCCATAACCACAACACCAGGGGGAGCTCCACTAACTACGTTAAACCCAGATTCCGATCTAACAAAGGTCTTAACTCATTCTCCTTCTATGCCACATCAATGTGGAATGCACTCCCAACAGGTGTAAAAGAAAGGGCATCTCTATCCTCCTCCAAAACCTCACTAAAAGAACACCTCCAGGCAACTACAACCCTAGACTAACACCCTCCCTTCCACATCATACCTCAACCCTAGACTAACACCCTCCCCCCTCCACATCCCACCTCAACCCTAGACTAACACCCTCCCCCCTCCACATCCCACCTCAACCCTAGACTAACACCCTTCCCCCTCCACATCCCTCCTCCCCGGATTGTAAATAATCAAATGTAAATAATCAAATGTATAAACTTGTTCTTATGCTATCTGAACTCACTATGTTCTCTGCTCACTGTACATATCCTACCAAGTCACACCTACACTGTTTCAATGTCCATTTCTCTGATGATGCAATTGTTTTGATGACTGAAGTGCTGATATCCACCAAACCTAACCCCCCTGCCCAATCAACCCCCCTGCCCAATCTCCCCCCCGTCCACATCCCACAACCCCGGATTGTAAATAATGTAAAGAATTCAATGTATATACTCTGATGATGAACTTGTGTGATGACTGTATTATGATGATAGTATATATTTGTACCATGAATTGATTTACGTGGACCCCGACTTAAACAAGTTGAAAAACTTATTGGGGTGTTACCATTTAATGGTCAATTGTACGGAATATGTACTGTACTGTAATAAAAGTTTCAATCAATCAATCAATCAATGCCACAACACATTCATTTATCTTTCAAATATTACAATTATAATCAAAACAGTTGTCACAATGACACAATAATATTACGAATTAAAGCTAACATAACTACAAACTTAACCAATGTGAACATCCCTTGCTCCTGATGTGTTGTGGTTAGCGCCTTGCATGGCAGCTCCCACCATCAGTGTGTGAATGTGTGTGTGAATGGGTGAATGTGGAAATAGTGTCAAAGCACTTTGAGTACCTTGAAGGTAGAAAAGCGCTATACAAGTATAACCCATTTATCATTATCGTTTATCAATACACCTGTGCATGTTCCTCAGGTGAAGTACTGGAGGAAGCAGGAAGACAGTGAAGGTGGGGCCCATAGGGTCGTGGTCTCCGGCAGGGAAAACCAAACCAGACTAGACAGGATGAAGCCGGACACCACTTATCTCATTGAGGTCCGAGGATACAACTCTGCAGGATACGGGCCGGCCAGCGAGCGCCTGCAGATCCACACCAAGAAACCTCGTAAGTTCTTTGTCTTCATGGTCAACAACTTCTTCAACTCTTACTTGTTTGTTTGTTTGTTTGTTGTTCAGCCCCCAGTCAAGCCCCCACAATCATAGGCAGGAAGTACAAGGGCAAGAATGTCACCGTGTCCTGGAAGGACGTGAAGACGCTCGCCAACGAGGCACCTGTGAAGTCTTACAAGGTGACTCATTCTTCACTTTCACTTTCTGTTCAGCACAGGTGACTTAAGTCTTACCTTTGTCAAATCTACACAGGTGACTTTGTTCTTACCTTTGTCAACTCTGCACAGGTGACTTTAGTCTTACCTTTGTCAACTCTGCACAGGTGAATTTAGTCTTACCTTTGTCAACTCTGCACAGGTGACTTTAGTCGTACCTTTGTCAACTCTGCACAGGTGACTTTAGTCTTACCTTTGTCAACTCTGCACAGGTGACTTTAGTCTTACCTTTGTCAACTCTGCACAGGTGACTTTAGTCTTACCTTTGTCGACTCTGCACAGGTGACTTTAGTCTTACCTTTGTCGACTCTGCACAGGTGACTTTAGTCTTACCTTTGTCGACTCTGCACAGGTGAATTTAGTCTTACCTTTGTCAAATCTGCACAGGTGACTTTGTTCTTACCTTTGTCAACTCTGCACAGGTGACTTTAGTCTTACCTTTGTCAACTCTGCACAGGTGACTTTATTCTTACCTTTGTCAACTCTGCACAGGTGACTTTAGTCTTACCTTTGTCAACTCTGCACAGGTGACTTTATTCTTACCTTTGTCAACTCTGCACAGGTGACTTTATTCTTACCTTTGTCAACTCTGCACAGGTGACTTTAGTCTTACCTTTGTCAACTCTGCACAGGTGACTTTAGTCTTACCTTTGTCAACTCTGCACAGGTGACTAGTGGTACGTTTGCTGACTGTGCACAGGTGACTTCAGTGGTACGTTTGCTGACTGTGCACAGGTGACTTTTGTGTTACGTTTGCTGACTGTGCACAGGTGACTTTGGTGGTACGTTTGCTGACTGTGCACAAGTGACTTCGGTGGTACGTTTGCTGACTGTGCACAGGTGACTTCAGTGGTACGTTTTCTGACTGTGCACAGGTGACTTCGGTGGTACGTTTTCTGACTGTGCACAGGTGACTTCGGTGGTACGTTTGCTGACTGTGCACAGGTGACTTCAGTGGTACGTTTTCTGACTGTGCACAGGTGACTTCAGTGGTACGTTTGCTGACTGTGCACAGGTGACTTCGGTGTTACGTTTGCTGACTGTGCACAGGTGACTTAGGTGTTACGTTTGCTGACTGTGCACAGGTGACTTTGGTGGTACGTTTGCTGACTGTGCACAAGTGACTTCGGTGGTACGTTTGCTGACTGTGCACAGGTGACTTTGGTGGTACGTTTGCTGACTGTGCACAGGTGACTTTGGTGGTACGTTTGCTGACTGTGCACAAGTGACTTCAGTGGTACGTTTGCTGACTGTGCACAGGTGACTTCAGTGGTACGTTTTCTGACTGTGCACAGGTGACTTCAGTGGTACGTTTGCTGACTGTGCACAGGTGACTTCGGTGTTACGTTTGCTGACTGTGCACAGGTGACTTCAGTGGTACGTTTGCTGACTGTGCACAGGTGACTTCAGTGGTACGTTTGCTGACTGTGCACAGGTGACTTCGGTGTTACGTTTGCTGACTGTGCACAGGTGACTTCGGTGGTACGTTTGCTGACTGTGCACAGGTGACTTCAGTGGTACGTTTGCTGACTGTGCACAGGTGACTTCAGTGGTACGTTTGCTGACTGTGCACAGGTGACTTCGGTTGTACGTTTGCTGACTGTGCACAGGTGACTTCAGTGGTACGTTTGCTGACTGTGCACAGGTGACTTCAGTGGTACGTTTGTTGACTGTGCACAGGTGACTTCAGTGGTACGTTTGCTGACTGTGCACAGGTGACTTCAGTGGTACGTTTGCTGACTGTGCACAGGTGACTTCAGTGGTACGTTTGCTGACTGTGCACAGGTGACTTCGGTGGTACGTTTGCTGACTGTGCACAGGTGACTTTGGTGGTACGTTTGCTGACTGTGCACAGGTGACTTCAGTGGTATGTTTGCTGACTGTGCACAGGTGACTTCAGTGGTACGTTTGCTGACTGTGCACAGGTGCTGTACAGACAACAGGGCCAGTCCAATGGCCAGCTGTACGTCACACACACATCGTTCATCGAGCTTCCACTCCACAAGGATGGGACCTACGTGGTGGAGGTCCGAGCGTCTACGGAGGGCGGAGACGGGGCCGTGTCACAAATCTCCATCACAGGTAGCAAGACTCCAACGTTGGCAGGAGGCGATGTTTCTCCCAAAAAGAGAGTTCCTATTGTAGGTTCCAGTTCAGCCTTGAAGGCAATTGACCACATCCTTTCTATGAAGGAAGTCCTGCTCTGCTTTCTTATCCTGCAGTCCACACACACCTGGCAGTCCACACACACCTGGCAGTCCACACACACCTGGCAGTCCACACACACCTGGCAGTCCACACACACCTGACAGTCCACACACACCTGGCAGTCCACACACACCTGGCAGTCCACACACACCTGGCAGTCCACACACACCTGGCAGTCCACACACACCTGACAGTCCACACACACCTGGCAGTCCACACACACCTGACAGTCCACACACACCTGGCAGTCCACACACACCTGGCAGTCCACACACACCTGGCAGTCCACACACACCTGGCAGTCCACACACACCTGACAGTCCACACACACCTGACAGTCCACACACACCTGACAGTCCACACACACCTGGCAGTCCACACACACCTGGCAGTCCACACACACCTGGCAGTCCACACACACCTGGCAGTCCACACACACCTGGCAGTCCACACACACCTGGCAGTCCACACACACCTGACAGTCCACACACACCTGACAGTCCACACACACCTGGCAGTCCACACACACCTGACAGTCCACACACACCTGGCAGTCCACACACACCTGGCAGTCCACACACACCTGGCAGTCCACACACACCTGACAGTCCACACACACCTGACAGTCCACACACACCTGACAGTCCACACACACCTGGCAGTCCACACACACCTGACAGTCCACACACACCTGACAGTCCACACACACCTGGCAGTCCACACACACCTGACAGTCCACACACACCTGACAGTCCACACACAACTGGCAGTCCACACACACCTGACAGTCCACACACACCTGGCAGTCCACACACACCTGACAGTCCACACACACCTGACAGTCCACACACAACTGGCAGTCCACACACACCTGACAGTCCACACACACCTGGCAGTCCACACACACCTGACAGTCCACACACACCTGACAGTCCACACACACCTGGCAGTCCACACACACCTGACAGCCCACACACACCTGGCAGTCTACACACACCTGGCAGTCCACACACACCTGACAGTCCACACACACCTGGCAGTCCACACACACCTGGCAGTCCACACACACCTGGCAGTCCACACACACCTGACAGCCCACACACACCTGGCAGTCCACACACACCTGGCAGTCCACACACACCTGGCAGTCACATTTCATGGGGATGTTAGCCAGAGCTGGGAGGGCTATTAGATGATCCTTACTATGCTGTTTAGTTGGGATGATAGCAGGACACTTCTTCTTTGTTTCTGACCTTCTAGTCCGTCAGTTTGAGGACATGTAACACAACACGTCAGTGTGAGGACATGTAACACAACACGTCAGTGTGAGGACATGTAACACAACACGTCAGTGTGAGGACATGTAACACAACACAAAATAATCCAACACAATATAAGTTAATACGGCAACACTACAAACCACAACTTAACAAAGCATGATGCAACACAATATGATGGAACACAAACATAATATCACAAATGGGGAGTCATACTGCCGATACTGATACCAATCACCCATGAGGGAGATCGGAGGATAGCGATCACTTGTATTAACTGTACATTTTCCTATTTATTTATAGTGAGTTGTATTGGACAACATCAAGCCAATATTTGAATGACTTCCTTGTCTGATGAAAACAAAATCAATAGTACAATTACTCAAAGTAAAAATCTACAAATTATTTCATTGTTTGCTTTTTGCCCTCAAATTCCCTCCTCGCTCCAGGGAATCAATCAATCAATCAATCAATGTTTATTTATATAGCCCTAAATCACATGTGTCTCAAAGGGCTGCATAAGCCACAACCACATCCTCGGTACAGAGCCCACATATGAATTGTTCCCTGAGTTTGTAAAGATGAACAAAAACAACACAAAATATATCTAGAGAAAATAAAAAAAGTGATCAAATCACACTACCATGATATTACTTTTGGAATCAACACCAGCAATTCATGGATCGAACCTCCTCTTCTTTTTTCAACATTATTGTGTAGGGGTGTAACGGTACACAAACATTTCGGTTGGGTACGTACCTCGGTTTAGAGGTCACGGTTCGTTCATTTTCGGTACAGTAAGAAAACAACAAAATATACATTTTTTGGTTATTTATTTACCAAATTTGTAAACAATGGCTTTATCCTTTTAACATTGGGAACACTATAATAATTCTGCCCACGTTAATCAACATTAAACTGCCTCAAGTTGTTGCTCAGATTAAATAAAATGACAAAACTTTTCTTCTACATATAAAAAGTGCAACATTAAATAGTTTCAAGTCAACTCATCATGCTTAATTTATTACAGCATTTGGGAAGCCTGTAGTTGATTTTTAATGATGTAAATGTTGTATTATTATCAACATGTGATAGCAGGGACCCTGCCATTCAAAACTAGGCTGCTGCATTACTAATGATTCATGTAACTATAGCTGAAAAAATAGTACAATAGCAATAGGAGAGACTATTCATCCCTGAACACCATGGAGTTCATGTAGGCTTAATGATGCACTTACATTATTATATCAACTATCAGAGACAGAAACTCTTCATTTAACATAATGTCCTTTTTTGTTGCTTCAACACAGCTCAATCAACACAGAAAAAGGTCAAGTGAAATAACAGACAGACAGGGCTTTGCTGTCCGTAACACACACACACACACACACAAACAAACACACACACACACACACACACCGCAAAATGAGCTAACATTATGCTAAAAGCGAATTAGCCTTCACCTCAAGCCAGGATTGCGAGCGAGCTGAGCTGCCTTTTATATTTCTAGAAGGTCAACGGGCTCATAGTGATGTTACTAGTTGTTGACTGGGAGGTGTTTATTATCATTTGGGGAGAGTCCGCTGCCTGATGCTTACCTGCTAAACGCTAAGCTCTGACTACATGCACTCTGAATACGCACTGCTGATTGGCTGTTACCGCTCTGTTTGTAACCAATCAGATGGTTGTGTGGGTGTGACAATGCTGGGTGCTGTGTAGAGGACTGACAGAGACAGAGGCAGAAGGAAGCGAAGGCAGCTACTTAATATGTCCGTGTGGAAAGTCGTTCGGTACACCTCCGAACCGAACCGAAACCCCCGTACCGAAACGGTTCAATAGAAATACACGTACCGTTACACCCCTATTATTGTGTGTTTGGACCACAATTGACAGCAATGGTCAAAAATACATCAAATGCAGTTTCCCCCCCAACAAGTAAACAATAAATACATCTAATAATAATAAAGTCAATGAAAAAACTGACTGATGATATTGTGTGTGTCCCAGGAGGAAGTGTATTGGCCGCCCAGGCCCTCAGTGCACTCTGCCTGCTCCTGGTCTCTCTTCTCTGCCTGAACCTCTGAATGTAGCATCTTTATCTTCACTTGGACGTGAAGGACAGTCTTCACGGGCTGCAAGGACTTCTGGGACTCTTTCCACCATCCTTTGGTTCCAGGGTTACCCATTCCGACTCTTCTTAAGAAGTTAGTGGAAACGGGAATCCCTTATTTATCCACAAAAGGTCTTTTTGGAGGAACTTCAAAGTTTGAAATCTGCCTTATGTAAATGTCTGCACTTATCTTTCACAATGACCTTTCATTTTTCAAGCTTTTTGATACAAATACATGCCACATACTCCAATCAGCTGTGAAAGATAAGTGCACCCCTCTATCAGTATCTCTGTACACATCTTTCTTTACGTCTTGCTCTTTTATGCTCTTTTCTTACAAAAGTGAAGCACAGCCTCTGTTGAAGACGATACAGTCAAAGCAAAAAAAAATAGACCTTCATTGGTATCAATTGTCACTGCCTGTCAGTGTCATCAGCCACTACTTTATCCCTCAAGTGTACTTAGTGTACTTACATGAACACCATGTAAGGAGCAGCCAATGTCAATCAGAAGCAAAGCATTGGAGCCAAACTCCACCACAAGCGACTCTGCCAAGCCAGGCCAGGAAAATCCAAACACTGTAACACCACCAAGTGGGGACGCACAAAAGCAGATGCTTGGATTGCAAAAACCCAGCAGATGAGCTTTAGATGTCTCAACCAGGACAGGAAAAGTCTATCTTTTAACGACGCTCTGTGAAGCCCAAATGCTTAGTTTTGGACCAGAGATTCCTACCAACTAAAAGTCTTTGGAGAAGTTTCAGGATTGCAGGGTTGGAGTTCTGGACGCAACTTAAAATGACACCACTTTGATGATGCAAGCCTGTGCGTACAAAATAAGATGCGCCATAACACAGTCACATGATCATTGTCACCACATTAAAGACTAAGATGCATCATAACAGTCACATTAAAGACTAAAATGCATCATAACAGTCACATTAAAGACTAAGATGCATCATAACAGTCACATTAAAGACTAAGATGCATCATAACACCACATTAAAGACTAAGATGCATCATAACAGTCACATTAAAGACTAAGATGCATCATAACAGTCACATTAAAGACTAAGATGCACCATAACAGTCACAATAAAGACTAAGATGCATCATAACAGTCACATTAAAGACTAAGATGCATCATAACAGTCACATTAAATACTAAGATGCATCATAACAGTCACATTAAAGACTAAGATGCATCATAACAGTCACATTAAAGACTAAGATGCACCATAACAGTCACATTAAAGACTAAGATGCATCATAACAGTCACATTAAAGACTAAGATGCATCATAACAGTCACATTAAAGACTAAGATGCATCATAACAGTCACATTAAAGACTAAGATGCACCATAACAGTCACATTAAAGACTAAGATGCATCATAAGTCACATTAAAGACTAAGATGCATCATAACAGTCACATTAAAGACTAAGATGCACCATAACAGTCACATTAAAGACTAAGATGCATCATAACAGTCACATTAAAGACTAAGATGCATCATAACAGTCACATTAAAGACTAAGATGCATCATAACACCACATTAAAGACTAAGATGCACCATAACAGTCACATTAAAGACTAAGATGCACCATAACAGTCACATTAAAGACTAAGATGCACCATAACAGTCACATTAAAGACTAAGATGCATCATAATAGTCACATTAAAGACTAAGATGCACCATAACAGTCACATTAAAGACTAAGATGCATCATAACAGTCACATTAAAGACTAAGATGCATCATAACAGTCACATTAAAGACTAAGATGCATCATAACAGTCACATTAAAGACTAAGATGCATCATAACAGTCACATTAAAGACTAAGATGCATCATAACAGTCACATTAAAGACTAAGATTCATCATAACAGTCACATTAAAGACTAAGATGCATCATAACAGTCACATTAAAGACTAAGATTCATCATAACAGTCACATTAAAGACTAAGATGCATCATAACAGTCACATTAAAGACTAAGATGCATCATAACAGTCACATTAAAGACTAAGATGCGTCATAACAGTCACATTAAAGACTAAGATGCACCATAACAGTCACATTAAAGACTAAGATGCATCATAACAGTCACATTAAAGACTAAGATGCATCATAACAGTCACATTAAAGACTAAGATGCATCATAACAGTCACATTAAAGACTAAGATGCACCATAACAGTCACATTAAAGACTAAGATGCACCATAACAGTCACATTAAAGACTAAGATGCACCATAACAGTCACATTAAAGACTAAGATGCACCATAACAGTCACATTAAAGACTAAGATGCATCATAACAGTCACATTAAAGACTAAGATGCACCATAACAGTCACATTAAAGACTAAGATGCACCATAACAGTCACATTAAAGACTAAGATGCACCATAATAGTCACATTAAAGACTAAGATGCACCATAACAGTCACATTAAAGACTAAGATGCATCATAACAGTCACATTAAAGACTAAGATGCATCATAACAGTCACATTAAAGACTAAGATGCACCATAACAGTCACATTAAAGACTAAGATGCATCATAACAGTCACATTAAAGACTAAGATGGGATGGGAAACGTCTCTTCCTCAGACCCTTTTTTTGTCTTCCTCGCACTCATTCGAAGACGAGTCAGGACGCATTGATGCACTTTCAAACTGTGGGAACATAAAACTGTTTCAGCAAGAACCAGCGCAGATATTTTCCAAAAATGCACATTTATTTAAAAAAAAAGCCAAAGTACACAAGAGGAGTTTTCAAAAAAATGTCACACACGGTCTGTCCAAAGCAAAAGAAGCAAGGACAGATGATTGGTGCGTGACATCTTACCAACATAGTGATGCACTACAGTGGCTGTGCAATAACTTATGGTGCGTGACATCTTACCAACATAGTGATGCACTACAGTGGCTGTGCAATAACTTATGGAAGCTTTAAAACCCAGGAAGATGCATTTTTAACCAGGTGGAAAGTCGGCCACGAGGTTTTGTCAGGTAATGTTTCCTCCTTGAGGTGTGATGGACTTTATCACAGGTGGGTAGACTTGTACTCCAGTAAGAATACCACTACTTTACAATAATAGGACTCAAGCAAAAGTCACAAGTAGTCATCAAAATAATGACTAGAGTAAAAGTAAGTAAGAATTCTGTCAAAAATTGAGTAACTTGTGAGTAACTTCTGATTTATTTAGTAGTTTTTTAATGGTTCTTGTACTACAATTATAGTTGGTGTGCGTGTGTGTGTGTGTGTGCGTGTGTGTGTGTGTGTTCTTGTATTTCTACCCTTCTTGAGACATCAACAAGGAAAAGTACCTTCCATATGAGGAGATGTGAACAAGTTAAAAGCATTGCATCTAATAGAGAATGTCTCATTTGCACCCCTGATGGTGAATTCCATCAACATGAGAAAGGAGGGGTTTTTCAAATTGACTGTGTGTCTCTTTTAAAAGTGCTCCCCCTCTGGTCAACATATGAAATAACAAGTGTTTGTAAAAATTTGAAGTGCTCCCCCACTGGCCAACATATGAAATAACAAGTGTGTGTAAGAAACCGAAATGCGCCCCGTATGGCCAGAATTAATAAAAAATAATTATTTAAATAGAGACATACTCTAATAACTGGAAGTAAATAATGAAGGTTCAAAACCAATTACAAACAAAACATTCAGAAAATAAAAATGAACTTAAAGCAGTCTTTTTCTCACAATGTGTCGACTTTTTTTCTTATAAAATTGGCAATAATTTCTCAATTTATTTTTGTTTCTGTAATATTGCAATATTTTCTCGTAAAATTATGACTTTTCCATGTAAAATTGTCACTTTTTAATGCAAAATGTTGACATTTGTCATATAAAATTCTGACTTTTATAACAATATTATAATATATATCTTATAAAATGGTGACATATTTGAGTAAAATTATGACTTTTGTCATAATTTTGCCAAATAAAATTCCGATGATTATTATAATATTGCCAACATTTTAAAGTTTTCTTATAAAATTGTGACTTTTGTCAAGTACAATTACAACTTTTATCATAAAATTGCACAAATGTTCAGTTTTTCTTGTAAAAGTTTGACTTGCGTTGAGTAAAATTACGACTTTTATTAAAACACTGCCAAAATTCTAAGTTTTTCTTGTGAAATTCCAACTCATTTTTCACAACAAGCTTTTTTGTATTTACATAGTTTGTATATATTATTAATGTTGTAAATACAAATCTTGTATATATCTAGAAAGGGTGGTCCTAAAGAGGTAGGCATTTTTCGGAGGTCTCGAGAAGGTAAACAATACAAGAATATGTGTGTGTGTGTGTGTGTGTGTGTGTGTGTGTGTGTGTGTGTGTGTGTGTGTGTGTGTGTGTGTGTGTGTGTGTGTGTGTGTGTGTGTGTAAAACATACAATTAATTTACAATTGACTTCAACATGTTTTGTGTAGTTTGTTTGCTGTCAGTTGAAAAGTGCCACAGATGATGATATAAATGTTCTTTTTACTAGTTGCAAAGAAATGATTGAAGATGTGTTTTTACCATCCAGTACCAGCTGGATGTTTGCTGAAGTCTAAATGTTTCATTTTGGAGCAGAAGCAGAACCCCTTGCTTGGTACGAAGAGACTTAGGAATGAAGAAGCGTATAAAAGTAGTTGCCACAGCCGAGGAGTCTGCCAAGACAAAGTGAACATGGCCGAGTGTAAATGTTCCCACAAAGTGTGTGACCAGCACCATCACAGAAGGTGCACCTGGCACTGTTCCACTTTTTTGCGTAGTCTCAGAGCTGTAACAGGAACAGAGCCCAGGGGCCCCACCCAATCAGGGGCCACCTGTTTTGATAGCAATGTTTGGAGTTCCTCGCTTCCAACCACCAACCTGAGCTGAATCGCAAGATGGATCACATCATGGAGAAGCTTGCTGAAAAAGAAAATGGAATTGAATTGAGATCACCCAGCATGGACGAATAGAACAGACAAGTCATTGTTTTGTCTGCTCGCGGAAAACAAACATCCCAATCTACGATTTGACTCCCTCGAATGGCCTTGACGCTGTGAAAACAGGACCAGGCTGTTCTGAAAAACACCCCCGAGGACACCTCAATGATGGATGCTTGGCCTGAGCTTGGCCGTCGCCTGTGGCAGAGACCAGTGTACTACTACTGAGCTAAAACACTCCTGGATGGCAGCACTCTGCTCCAAGTTGAGTGACTCGATCGTTCTGATACAATACAGATATTGCACGATACCGATACGATATCAGCACAAGTCATTCACTTTTGTTTTGTATTCAAAGTCTCTGCAGGTTTTTAACAAGTCAAATTGAAGACTTTTTGAGAGCATCATGAATACAATATAAGACCCAAATGGATGTGAAGCAACATTAAGGGACGGAACATACTAGAGAACATAATAGGGAAACAACTTTGGCACATTTTGTGCACAAAAACTTGTAAAATGAGTTGAATGTAGTGTATTGTAAGTTATATTACTTTGTATTACAGGCCATCAAGTGAAAATACTCTCATGTCTAAAAAGACATCTTATTTTTGACAATAAACTGGGGGCCGAAAATGGCCCCTGGGCCGCACTTTGGACACCCTGGTTTACAGTCAGTACACTACAATCCATACACTAAATGATTCAGCTTTCTTGCTCTGCTGAGGACACCCTTTGTGTCGTGCATGTGTCAGGGTTAGGTCAGGGCTCTGTTGCAGTACACCTGTGTGAAAGCATGTTTGTTGAAATATTGCAGGTATTTGTTTTGCTTTGGCTGTATCATGCTGGGGCTTTTTCCTTTATGGCCACCACACAGCACAGGAAGTTCTCACCACACCGTTTGGTGCGGTATACCCTAAACTAGTTTAGTACGGTAAACCCAAACTAGTTTAGTACGGTAAACCCTAAACTGGTTTAGTATATCAATATATGTTGTATTCCATTTAAACTAGTTTAGTACGGTAAACCCAAACTAGTTTAGTATGGTAAACCCTAACTAGTTTAGTACGGTAAACCCTAAACTAGATTAGTATGGTAAACCCTAAACTAGTTTGGTACGGTAAACCCTAAACTAGTTTAGTATGATAAACCCTAACATAGTTTGTTTAGGTGAACCATAAACTAGTTTGTTATGGTAAACCCTAAACTAGTTTGGTACGGTAAACCCTAAACTAGTTTAGTATGGTAAAACCTCAACTAGTTTGGTACGGTAAACCCTAAACTACTTTGCTACAGTAACTAGTGTGAGTCAGCAAGATCAAGGTGATCTTTTATATATTTCCAACGGGCGCCACTAAGCCAACACGACATGCAAAGTGACTATGAAAAGTGGAACCGTGCTGCTTGGTGGAAACACGACCTAAAACATGCACCAGGTCCCATGTGTTGCTTCTCTAACAAAACAAGATGGTAGAACATTTGTCATCTTCTCATTCTTCAAGCAGAGACTAGCTGCCTGTTATTTTTCTCTTGTTGTTTGTCATCATTGCCACACACACTTTGTGTTGTTGTTTGTCATCATTGCCACACACACACTTTGTGTTGTTGTTTGTCATCATTGCCACACACACTTTGTGTTGTTGTTTGTCATCATTGCCACACACACTTTGTGTTGTTGTTTGTCATCATTGCCACACACACTTTGTGTTGTTGTTTGTCATCATTGCCACACACACTTTGTGTAGTTGTTTGTCATCATTGCCACACACACACTTTGTGTTGTTGTTTGTCATCATTGCCACACACACTTTGTGTTGTTTGTCATCATTGCCACACACACTTTGTGTTGTTGTTTGTCATCATTGCCACACACACACTTTGTGTTGTTGTTTGTCATCATTGCCACACACACTTTGTGTTGTTGTTTGTCATCATTGCCACACACACACTGTGTGTTGTTGTTTGTCATCATTGCCACACACACTTTGTGTTGTTGTTTGTCATCATTGCCACACACACACACTGTGTGTTGTTGTTTGTCATCATTGCCACACACACTTTGTGTTGTTGTTTGTCATCATTGCCACACACACTTTGTGTAGTTGTTTGTCATCATTGCCACACACACTTTGTGTAGTTGTTTGTCATCATTGCCACACACACACTTTGTGTTGTTGTTTGTCATCATTGCCACACACACTTTGTGTTGTTGTTTGTCATCATTGCCACACACACTTTGTGTTGTTGTTTGTCATCATTGCCACACACACACTGTGTGTTGTTGTTTGTCATCATTGCCACACACACTTTGTGTTGTTGTTTGTCATCATTGCCACACACACACTTTGTGTTGTTGTTTGTCATCATTGCCACACACACACTTTGTGTTGTTGTTTGTTATCATTGCCACACACACTTTGTGTTGTTGTTTGTCATCATTGCCACACACACACTTTGTGTTGTTGTTTGTCATCATTGCCACACACACTTTGTGTTGTTTGTCATCATTGCCACACACACCTTGTGTTGTTGTTTGTCATCATTGCCACACACACACTTTGTGTTGTTGTTTGTCATCATTGCCACACACACTTTGTGTTGTTGTTTGTCATCATTGCCACACACACACTTTGTGTTGTTGTTTGTCATCATTGCCACACACACACTTTGTGTTGTTATTTGTCATCATTGCCACACACACACTTTGTGTTGTTGTTTGTCATCATTGCCACACACAACAATGCTGCGTCCATGTGTGTAGTCACCAAGTGCTTCTCACAGTGTCCTCCATGCAACTACACAATGCATGACTGGCCTCCCTTCATACCATAGAGCATAGACCTAAACCTCATCTGTGCTTTAGAAGTCATTTCTCATGATGCTTTCTTCCCTCTAAAGTGTGAGGGACAAATACTGGAATTGCTTGTTGGCTAAAGAAGGAACAATAAAAGTCTAGTAAACTGTTGCAAGACTTCTCTTCTTTTTATGACCGCTCTGATCAATACTTCATCTTTTACTGCAATACTTGATTAGTGATTCTCAAACTTCTTTCACCAAATACCACTCAGCTCAGTAGCACACCTAAGTATTCATTAAGTACCACCATAATGACAACATTAAATACAGTAGTGTAGTAGACCTAAGTATTCATTAAGTACCACCATAATGACAACATTAAATACAGTAGTGTAGTAGACCTAAGTATTCATTAAGTACCACCACAATGACAACATTAAATACAGTAGTGTAGTAGACCTAAGTATTCATTAAGTACCACCACAATGACATCATTAAATACAGTAGTGTAGTAGACCTAAGTATTCATTAAGTACCACTATAATGACATCATTAAATACAGTAGTGTAGTAGACCTAAGTATTCATTAAGTACCACCATAATGACAACATTAAATACAGTAGTGTAGTAGACCTAAGTATTCATTAAGTACCACCATAATGACATCATTAAATACAGTAGTGTAGTAGACCTAAGTATTCATTAAGTACCACTATAATGACATCATTAAATACAGTAGTGTAGTAGACCTAAGTATTCATTAAGTACCACCATAATGACAACATTAAATACAGTAGTGTAGTAGACCTAAGTATTCATTAAGTACCACCATCATGACAACATTAAATACAGTAGTGTAGTAGACCTAAGTATTCATTAAGTACCACCATAATGACAACATTAAATACAGTAGTGTAGTAGACCTACGTATTCATTAAGTACCACCATCATGACAACATTAAATACAGTAGTGTAGTAGACCTAAGTATTCATTAAGTACCACCATAATGACAACATTAAACATGATAAAACTGTTGAAACATGATACATTATTATTCATTCAATCAATTAATACAATTAAAATGTAATTTAGGGCTTTGGACCAAACTATAAAAACATGTCAGGAGGAAAAACTGTTTGAAAATAATAATGAATGCATTATAAAGTATTATTTATTAAATATAATTCATAATAATATTAATTCGTACAATCAAAATGTAACTTAATTTAATAATATGTCAGGATAAAAAAAGTTTACAAATAATAAAATAAATTATACACTATTTATTGTTAATAAAATAAATTAGAACAATTAAAATTAAATTAAATTTTTGGTAAAAGTATTTAATACAATATAAATAAGCAGTTGACATACACTGTTTAATTGACCATCAACATCCTACACCTGAGTAACAAGGACAAACGGTAGAAAATGGATGGATATTATTTAAATCAATAAATGATGATTCATATTTTATATGATCATATCACCAAACATATTAATGTGAATGATTTGAATTTTATTATATATATATTTTTTAAAATAAATATCGTTTTGTATTCTTGCCTTTCATACGACGTTTTGTCCTCATTACTCATTCTTCTTCTATAAGTCTTTTTATTTTGTTTCTCTTTTTCACAAAGTGTCATAATCACATCATTTGACTTTTTCACTCCTCACATTTTATTCACTTTTTTTTTATTTATTGTTGTTTTTTTTATGTCAACTTTTGGCTGAAATGTCCTTAACGTCATGGCTTAGAGCGCCACCTGGAGCTCTGCCATGCAAACTGCAGCCTTCATCATCCATCATCCATCCATCCATCCATCCATCCATCATCCATCCACCTCTTCTGTCAAAAAGGTCTTACTACAGTCCCAGTTGAGTTCAGGTCAAAAATGACAATAAATACTGAAATATGACATAGAATTATAAAATCTAAAGCAGGATGGATTTTTAATGAGACAAAAGGGGGTCAGGGGTTAATTAGTGTGAGATTCCGCTGCCATGGAGACATCGCGCATGCGCACACCGTGCACACTTTCCATCCGCGTGTCCAAACTTGACTTTTTCCTCCGGAGTTCCGTGGACGGACCTAACTTTTCCTGCCCGGTGACCCCACGCGTCTTGCGGACAACATCACTAAGGTTCGAGTCCCGTTGAAGCCAATGGAAACAAAGCAGCAGGACGCGACTTTCCTCCAGGGCTGTCACCGAGGCTTCGGGCTGCTCTTACCCGGCGAGGACGCCCCAGGAGCGGGGCGAGTGGAGCAGCTCCTCCCGCTGACTGGGCTGGAGGATGTGCATGAGCACGACACGACTTTCCTCCAGGGCTGTCACCGAGGTTTCGGGCTGCTCTTACCCGGCGAGGACGCCCCAGGAGCGGGGCGAGTGGAGCAGCTGGAGGATGTGCATGAGCAGGGGGGAGAAGCCAGCATGCTGCAGCAGTGTTTCATGCACTTGGAGGACATCACCCTGCACCTCCTCCACCACTACCAGGTGAGAGGACGCATGCAACATTTTATGGATGGGAAAGTTCAAAACGTTTTGTATTCCATTTAGAGAGATGTGAGAAGAAAGATGTCAACATCAGAACAAGTCCAAGGATCAGAGGTAAGACTTTGATACTCCACATTGTTGCATCACAGGCTAGACTTTTCAGGTGTGCTGCTTATATGGAGGGCAGACCTGGGCATTCTGCGGCCCGCGGGCCGCATCTGGCCCGCGTGAGGCCAATTATAAATTACAAAATAAATTTTAAAAAGTATCTATGTCGAGTGTGCAATACAACGGTGCTGCTTTTGTTTTGAAAATCGTTATTTGTATTACTTCCGTGTGGACGTATGCGTGATTGTGAGTGAATGTGAACAACTGCAATTACAAAATAAAGTTGAAAAAACATCTATGTCCTGCGCGCAATACAACTGTGCTGCTTTTATTTTGAAAAGTATTATTTATGGGCGTGTGTCCGTGTGTAACCTGCGAGTGAAGGTGCACATGCAGCGACAAGTGATGCACGGTTTACACCCGAGACGCCAAAAAGAGAAAAGTTGATGAGGAATGCCGTGTTTCCAACAACACATGAACTGCAAAGCAACGTCCCCTCACCTAAGGTGCGTGCCTGCGCAATTGCGCACTGCTCAAGCGTCCGCTGCGCGCAGCAAGTATATGCCGCGCACCAAATCAAATCCCATCTGAATTATAAACAAAATAAACATATTTATTCTATGGAATTTTGCAATGCAACTTTGAGTGACAGTGACAACAAGCGGCCCTAATGGTGTTCGTCAACACCGTTCAATTGAACACCGTTCAATTATTGTAACATCTATCGAGATGCTTCGAGGACAGGAATTATATCGATCACTTTATTGAACAAAACTGTTTATATTCGGACATAACCACACCAAAAACATGAGTAAAACAATTCTATCTCGAAAAACTAGTCATTTTCTGCCGTACAAACCAGGCCAAAACCAACTTGTCATCTGTCACCAACACGCATAGCACTAAACCACTGGTGCGTTTAAGGCCACACAAAAAGTCGGACAACTCAAACACCACACAAAGTTACACTATGACTCCTCAGTCATACGTGTGCTTATTTTACTGTCATTTATTATTAATGTTAATTTATATATATTAGTCATGGAATGCTGTTACACACACTATGTTGAAGTATTACTATTATTATTATTATTATTATTATTTATCTTACGGTATACATCAAAAATAATATTGAGCAAAATTTAATTGAAATATTGTCGATGTGGCCCTCCAGCAGTGCTCGGGTAGCTCATGCGGCCCCCGGTAAAAATTAATTGCCCACCCCTGATATACAATATACTCTATTTCTGTTCAGTTTTTATTCATTGTTAGTTTTCTGTGGTATTATTTCCCTGTTTTTTTAGTTTTCAGTGTGACTGTTGAATTGTGGTCATTTCCCAACCAATATTCTACAACACAAACACAATGTTGAAACAACGTTCATTCAATGTTGGGTTCTGATGTTGAAATGCGGTCATTTCCCAATTAATATTCTACAACAGGCCTGGGCAATTATTTTGACTCGGGGGGCCACATTTAGAGCAAAAATGTGTCTGGGGGCCTGGTATATCTATTTTTAGGAACACTAATACAAAACCTCACAATAGAGTCTGATTGAATGCTAAAAACGTTATGACAGACCGCCTTAAAAAACTTAATGGAATTTTACATTTTTCTATGAAGGATAAAACACTGAATATTGACAACATATGAACGTCACACCCCCTTTTGATCGACATATTTTACAATCAAGTGAAACGCAACAAAAATGCAACAAACAGTGAACAATGAACACAAAGGGTACAAAATAAACCCACCTAAAATCTGATACATCACTAAGCTTTACAACTTTGTTGTGAAAATCTCCTTCCGCGTCTGTGGAAACGCTTCCCGCCCACACTGCTTGGTGCCTCGTCTGAGCTGCTGTGACGTAGATTACCATAGTAACTAATGAGATGACCATAGTAACTAATTAGATGACCATAGTAACTAATTAGATGACTATAGTAACTAGTATATCATGCAGATTCCAAGCATTGAAAGACTTAGTATAGTTGAAGACTTCCGGTCATTATAAAAGATGAGTGCACATCATAATGGCAGCTACACTTTACATCTTAAAGATCTAAAAAAATGATTTGGGAATGTCCGGCGGGCCAGATTGAAAAGCTTAACGGTCCGCATGTGGCCCCCGGGCCTTCATTTGCCCAGGTCTGTTCTACAACGTGAATACAACGTAGAAACAACGATGTTTGCACAATGTCGTGTTGTGACGTTGATTTGACATTGAAACTCGGTCATTTCCCAACCAACAATGTTGATCCTGTCATGATCCGTGGTGCGGATCATGTTTTGTGTATTCTGTTTGTTTTGGACTCCTGTAGTTCCTGTTTGTGCACCTCCTGAGTTTAGTCACCATGGTTACTTATGATTTTCACCTGCCTCTGTTGTTCGAAACACACCTGTTTGTAATCAAGAGGGACTATCTAAGCCTGCCTTTGTTGATCACTCGTCCTGGCTACTTTGTTTGCGGTATGCAACTGTTACATTGGTTTATTCCTGTTCTCCATTCCTGTGCTAAGTTGTTGCCTTAGCTTCCCGTGCGATCGGCACACTTTTCTTTTGTTTGTTCCTGTCTTTTGGTACGGTGTATGATTTTATGATTAATAAATCATCTCCTACATTCACATTTTCGTCCGGAGTTGTCCGTTTTGCATCTGGAGCAGGCCTGGGCAATTATTTGACTCGGGGGGCCAGATTTAGATAAAAAAGTGTGTCTGGGGGCCGGTATATCTAATTTTAGGAACACTAATACAAAACCTCACAATAATGATTGAAAGCTAAAAACGTTATGACAGACCGCCTTAAATAACGGAATGGAATTTGACATTTTTTTACTGAATGAGACACCCAGAATGTACATGAAAATAAAGAATGTGGGTTTTACAATATTAACTATGACCGATAAAATACTGAATATTGAATACATATTTTACAATCAAGCGAAACACAACCAAAATGCAACAAACAGTGAAATATGAACGTGAAGGGTAAAAAAAAACCCCACCTACAATCTGAGATATCTCATAGTGACCAAAGTAATTATTTAGATGACCAGAGTAACTAATTCGTTGAGCATAGTAACTAGTATATCATGCAGATTCCAAGCATGTAAAGACTTAGTATAGTTGAAGGTCATTATAAAACATGAGTGCACATCATAATGGCAGCTACACTTTACATCTTAAACATCTAAAACAATTATTTAGGAATGTCCGGTGGGCCAGATTGAAAAGCTCAACGGGCCGCATGTGGCCCCCGGGCCTTTATTTGCTCAGGTCTGATCTGGAGGAACGACCCCGCATAAAGATGTGACCCCCTCGTGACAGATCCAATGTTAGACAGCAGCGTTGTCTCCATTTACGAATACAACTATTTTGCAACGTTGTTTAGAAGTCAGTTTTAAAGGACATGTATGGAAAATAACTATCAATTGTGCCTGCTGGGATATGTTATGGCCCTCTACTTCACCTCATAGTTTAGTGTAATTGTGGCCTGCACACCTAAGTGGTTAGTAGTTACATATTTCATGGCTAGTTTAATCTGGAAGTTTAGTTTAATCTATATTACTGGAAGAAGTGGTTAACTATAGGGCTGTCAAACGATGACATTATTTAATGGCGATAATATCAGTTTGTTCGTACTTAACTCACAATTAATTGCAGATAAAAATCATTTTTTCACAAGTGTACCTCAGACGGATCATTTTCAAGTTTTAATACCATGACTGCACAATTAGTTTGCCTTAATGAAAGGTTTTTGGAACACTATGCTTTATTTTTTTAAACCGCTCAACCTAAAAATGGCATAAACGTCCCTTTTAAAGAGAATTCAAAGGAAATACCTGCAGTGCGTTGCTGTCTTGCCAGATTTTGTATTTTGTAGGAATACAGAATTTGTATTCCTGCTATAGGAGCACTTGCATTAAATGGTATGTTTAGATACCAGTTTCATGCATTATTAACACCAAATGTGGATTGTTCCGACCACGGTTTGATTGTCAAAGATGTTAGGTAACACAAAATAGGCCTGAATACGTGCTTCTGATGTGTTGTACAAGTCAATCATATTCATATCTCTGCATTTTTACATTCTCTATTTATTAATGAAGTATAACATTCAGCCTGCTAAACATTCTCTCATTGCGGACTATCAATCAAAGAATGGGAATATTGTGTAGTCAACTGTAATTGCCTCATGTGGCCTGCAGAGGGCAGTGTCAGGCATGCCTGCAGTAGTAAACCTCCACTCAGTGGGAATGAAGGAGACAAGACAGTGTGTGTGTGTGTGTGTGTGTGTGTGTGTGTGTGTGTGTGTGTGTGTGTGTGTGTGTGTGTGTGTGTGTGTGTGTGTGTGAGTGTGAGTGAGTTGGACAGCGTGGGAGAGTGGCTGTGCCAGCAACCTGAGGGTTCCTGGTTCGATCCCCACCTTCTACCATCCTAGTCACGTCCGTTGTGTCCTTGAGCAAGACACTTCACCCTTGCTCCTGATGGGTGGTGGTTAGCGCCTTGCATGGCAGCTCCCGCCATCAGTGTGTGAATGGGTGAATGTGGAAATAGTGTCAAAGCGCTTTGAGTACCTTGAAGGTAGAACAGCGCCATACAAGTATAACCCATTTACCATTTACCATTTACAGTGCTGTTTGTGAACATAAATAAAAGGCTGACTCCTTCATATCTGTTGCACTTCATTTCAATCAGAAAACATTTATTTTAGGTAGAAATATCACAGAATTTTATTAAAAAATCGTAAGAATATTTTTGTTGTTTTGTTGGTTGTACCGGATGTGAAGCATAGTGCTATTATTAGGGCTGCAACTAACGATTAATCTGATAATCGATTAATCTGTCGATTATTACTTCGATTAATCGATTAATAATTGGATAAAAGAGACAAACTACATTTCTATCCTTTCCAGTATTTTATTGAATATGTTTGTGTGGAAACTCGTTCGGTACACCACTGAACCCAAACCCCCGTACCGAAACGGTTCAATACAAATACACGTACCGTTACACCCCTATTATTTAGATTATTGTTTCTCAGCTGTTTGTAAATGTTGCAGTTTATAAATAAAGGTTAAAAAAAACAAAACAAAAAAACGTAGCCTCAGCGCATGCGCATAGCATAGATCCAACGAATCGATGACTAAATTAATCGCCAACTATTTTTATAATCGATTTTAATCGATTTAACCGATTAGTTTGTTGCAGCCCTAGCTATTATTGTGAAAAGTCTCAGATTAAAGTGACTTTAGACTTCCTCTCTGCTGTGCTTTTATTCCATCTTCCTGAAGCAGTTGGAGTAACATTTAATGTTGTCAATGCACTTAACTGTAAGACAAACACGGACGTGACGCTCCTCCTCTCTACAAGCGGCCAGCAGCGTTGGCTGCAATGATGTGGTCTCACGGGGATTGCCTTGTCTTGTCTTTAGAACCACTTTGTCATGGCTTTGGACCTGAGTCTTCTATAATCTCCCGCTTTTTGTGTGCATTTTTGCTGGTTATTTACCCCGCTTGTGGCTCCACAGTTACTGGACGCCTTTACATTTCCTCCAGCTACAGAACGGGCCGAGGGTCAAAAAGGAGTCAGGACGTTACCCGAGCGTTAAAAAAAATGATCGCTGTTTAAGGAACTTATAGTTATGGCGTTAACTTTGACAGCCCTAGTTAATTGATTTAGTCACGTGACTAAAACGTGATTCTGAAGGGAATACTTGAGCCTCACCCCAGTGGCCCCCAGGTCAGACCCCTGCTGTGCGGGGACTATAATGCTGTTTTTTCATTGACTCTGTGGCCTAATGTTACGTAATTGTCACATTTAGTCTGTTTCTAATCATTTGACCCCAGAAAGCCAAATGTTACAAACACTTCCCATAATCCACCATAAAATTGGCCACTGTCTTTTTTTTGAGGATTTGGACTTTTAAAAGCCTCCTATGTACCTTTTTCACCCTTAGTCCTACGAACTGAACTCTAAACTGCTCTAAATGTTGATTTAATTGACTAAACTTTTGGCTTCCATCCCAAATTAATAAAACATGTCCACTTCACGTTTTGTGTCAACGTTCTGACCTTTTAATTTTTTTAATGTCCTTAATATTTGTACAACGCACTTTACATTGAGTAAACAACCTCAAAGTGCTATAGTGCATTAAAAAAAATTAAAAGATAATAAATAAAAATAAAAACTAGAACAGCCAAATAGCTAAAACGAGTATGCATATATCTCAAAAAGGCTTTTTTTTTTTAAAAGAAGGGTTTATAAGCCTTTTTTAAAAGCATCCACAGTCTGTGGTGCCCTCAGGTGGTCAGGGAGAGCGTTCCACAGACTGGGAGTGGCGGAGCAAAAAACTGGGTCTCCCATAGTTTGTAGCTTTGTCCTCGGAGGTTGGAGGAGGTTAGCCTGTCCGGAGCGGAGGTGTGGTGTGGAGGATTTGGGGGTGAGTAGTTCTTTGAGGTAGAGGGGGGCATTTCCATGGAGGCACTGGTGGGTTAGTAGGGAGACTTTGAATTCAATCCTGAGTGGAACAGGAAGCCAGTGAAGGGATTTGCGAGTTGGTGTGATATGGTCATATTTCCGTACCCTCATCTTTGTCTTTGTGCTCTACTTCTGCTTCACATGATCACATGACATTGGTTGGTATAGTTACCTAAACTGCCAAGATACCTGTGGCAGTAGGGGCGTGGTCACCATGACATCATTGAGTAATTTGCATAATTTGCTATGATACGATTATCTTTAAAAAGGTAAAAAAAAATGTATACATACATTTCAAACAAATCTGTTTTTATGAATTAGTAGTAACATGTTTTTATTGTTTTGTCATATTTGCAATTGTTGCTGCTTTTTGTACAAGGTACTTTGTTGAGATTATTTCAAGTGTTTACAGACTTTTAATGACTTTTTTTAAAATTAAAAACAACTAGCAACAAATCTAGCATCTTCTTCTGGTGTTATTATAGAATGTACTGGTGTTTAGAGACTACTTCTGTCCCTGACTGAAGAGGCTGCAGCTAGCATGACGTCACACTTGTTTGGCACTGGTGCTCTACTTTCACTTTCTTTTCTTAAAAGCCACCACTGTCCTCTTAGTATTTGCACGTTTTGTAGATGGCTGTCCGCAGGTATATCTGTAATATATATAAATATCACATCCACATCACAGACATGCTGACAATGCTCCAGACAATGGTGTGGGTTTTGTTTACATCCGGTTTCAGTAGCACAGTGTTCGGTGATCAAAGTCTTTTTTCGGTGGTTAAGTTTTTGGTGCATCACTTGTCAATAGTGCAAGAATAAAAGGCTATATATATCAATTTATATTGTAACGACCAGCTAATGTTAATTTTTTATGTTCCTGTGGTTTGGATTTGATGTCAGTTTTTCCCATGTTTACAAACACACCCTCTGTGCCTGAAAGGTGATTGGTTGAGAATGAGGAAGTGTTGTTGTGTGTCCGAGGAAGCGAAGATTGAAGGAGACAAAAGTGTTTTCACGGGAGATAAAACCTGTTGGAATTGTGCCGCTGTTTATCATCAGATTGGTAATAAAAGTTAAAAATAGCGTCGGACTTTGTTCGATTTCTTCTGGGCACGACAAGACATAACATCACCTTAATTTGTCTTCAAGTAAAGAAACAAACTTATTTTTAAGGTGTGGTAAGAAAAATGTTGCCACAATTAATTACATTAATGGGAAACACTTTTAGCAGGAAATTGGTCTCGGGTCACATGACTTAGTCTGCATTGTTTAGTCTTTTGCTCTGTTTGGGTTGAGTTGACATTTACTGGGAATTGACTTGTCAGCTGTTTATCCTTCAAGCGTGAGACGGACCGCCCTGCTCACTATTTCCTATTGCACACACACACACACACACACACACACACACACACACACACACACACACACACACACACACACACACACACACACACACACACACACACACACACACACACACACACACACACACACACACACACACACACACACACACACACACACACACACACACACACACACACAGCCTCATAGGATGACACTGGATTAATGCACACGATAACTTCCAGTATGTACTAAAAGTACATATACATTTAATGATATCTTCTCCAGAGAGGCCTGCATGCACTTTGCAGACGTCCACTGACTAAAATGTGTGCCAGTTTACTGTCTGTAATGTTTCCCCTTGGTAAGATTACTGGATAGTGTCAGCGTGGAATTAGAAGACCACACCCCCTTTACAGACCTCCCGTTGCCCTCACTGTGGTTTGGCCATGGTGTTGTTATTGCACAGCATGCGCCTCCTTCGGCTAATAATGTTCATGCTGACATCAGCATTATTACAGAAGAGTGAAATATACTTCATGTGAGTGCTGGCTGCTGCCCGACCAAGGTCTTGACCAAGGTCTATTGGTTTAGGCAAGACGTGTGCGGCTCCAGACCTCTGTGCCTATTGCATTGTGGGTCATTTAGAAAATGTAGGCTTATGCTGGAAGTGGTCGGAAGCTTTGTGCGCATTAGAGTCAAGCAAATAACGTGTAGACTAGACTTCTTTGTGGGCAGGACGTGGTTTTCTTTGGACAAGGTCCAGTCTGGAGCAGCACCGAGGACTGGCCCAGAACTTTCTCTTTTGTTTGTTTTGTGGCACATGGTCTTGTTGACTGGAATATCAGACTGTGTTTGATATTCTGGGTCTAGACCAGTACCACATGCAGACCAACAGGTAGGGGTGTAACGGTACGTGTATTTGTATTGAATCGTTTTGGTACGGGGGTTTCGGTTCGGTTCGGAGGTGTACCGAACGAGTTTCCACACGGACATATTAAGTAGCGTAGCGCACGTTGTGTAAACAATGCACACCGAGGCACAACACACGGCATGCTAGCAGCGACCGGGCTAGGACAACATGTAAAAGCCAGAGCTGGAAGACCCTCCTGCCTCGTTAAGATCTCCCGTTTGGGAACACTTTGGCTGTGCGATACAACAATGGAGGACGGAGGTTTGCCGACATTGTTCAGCAGCTGCTTCTGACAACACCTCAAACATGCTAACTCATTTGAAGCGTCACCACCGCATTAAAGCAGCCTCTCCTCGGCGAGTCAGGCAGGGCTAAAGCAATAACAAATGTTTTTATAGCAGCAGATTTAAGTCCATATTGCTTTAAAAACTAGATTTTGAGCCACTTCTATGGTGGAAGAACAATAAGCCCATATATCCTCTTAATGCCAAGTTAGCCAGGCTGGGGGGGAAAGAAAAGTTAATCTGAGGCTGAGTTGACTTGAAACTGTTTAATGTTGCACTTTTTATATGTAGAAGAAAAGTTTTGTCATTTTATTTAATCTGAGCAACAACTTGAGGCAGTTTATTGTTGATTAACGTGGACCCCGACTTCAACAAGTTGAAAAACTTATTGGGGTGTTACCATTTAGTGGTAAATTGTAGAAAGGTTTTGTTAAGAAACCATTCTATTTAGTTTTTATTGTATATATGTTGACCACATGAACCCTGGCAATGGACCCTGTGTGTATATGTATGTTATGCCATTGTTTACACATTTGGTAAATAAATAACCAACAAATTTATATTTTGTTGTTTTCTTACTGTACCGAAAATGAACCGAACCGTGACCTCTAAACCGAGGTACGTACCGAACCGAAATTTTTGTGTACGGTTACACCCCTACCAACAGGTGCTGCCAAAAGGCTTCTCCCCCAGCGAGTCAAAGTAATACATAAATGATAAATGGGTTATACTTGTATAGCGCTTTTCTACCTTCAAGGTACTCAAAGCGCTTTGACAGTATTTCCACATTCACCCATTCACACACACATTCACACACTGATGGCGGGAGCTGCCATGCAAGGCGCTAACCAGCAGCCATCAGGAGCAAGGGTGAAGTGTCTTGCCCAAGGACACAACGGACGTGACTAGGATGGTAGAAGGTGGGGATTGAACCCCAGTAACCAGCAACCCTCCGATTGCTGGCACGGCCACTCTATCAACTTTGCCACGCCGTCCCAAAGCTTTTCTACTTGTCACTCACGAGCCCACTAATGACCTGAAGATATGCAGTTGTGATACAAACTTGATCTCAAAGGTTTGTTAGCAAGTTAGCCAACAACAGAGGAGGATTATTGGCAACCAATGAAGACTTTTGAGCTCATAAAAATGTATTTTATATTGCAATCTACTATTGGTTCTTTAAACAGAAAATGATACATTTTGTTTTTGATTTCCTCTCACAAAAATAAGTCTTGAAAAAGAGGAGTCATCTTATATTTGGGTGAATTTGAGTAAAACATTTAGGCTACATTCACAATATATTTGTATGTAGTCCTTCATATATCTAAAACATATGCAACTTTCATTGCACGATACAGATGATATACCATATATAGTATGTGTGTGTGTATATATATATGTATGTATGTGTGTATGTATGTATGTAGCGATCAAAAGTGTACGTACACTTGTAAAGAACATTATGTCATGGCTGTCTTGACTTTACAATCATTTTTACAACTCTTATGTTTTTGTGATGTAGTGATTGGAGCACATACTTGTTGCTCACAAAAAACATTCATGAAGTTTGCTTCTTTTATGAATTTATTATGGGTCTACTGAAAATGTGAGCAAATGTGCTATACTTTTAGTGTGGGGACAATACTGTCCACACCTGTCTCCATCTAAACACAGCAGTGTTCACACCTGTCTCCATCTAAACACAGCAGTGTTCACACCTGTCTCCATCTAAACACAGCAGTGTTCACACCTGTCTCCATCTAAACACAGCAGTGTCCACACCTGTCTCCATCTAAACACAGCAGTGTCCACACCTGTCTCCATCTAAACACAGCAGTGCGCTCTTGAACGCACGCTGGGAAGCGAGGAGAAGTGACATTAAAGCAAGCGCTTGGCCCCGTTTACACACGTTTCCGAGGGGACATCTCCGGAGCAAAGTCTGTGTAGTTAGTCGTAGTAGTTGTTGGTCACAAAAACATTCACGAAGTTTGCTTCTTTTATGAATTTATTATGGGTCTACTGAAAATGTGAGGGTCAAAAGTATACATGTCCCTTGGCAAGTTTACCTGCAATAAGGCGCTTTTGGTAGCCATCCACAAGCTTCTGCTTGACCACTTGACCACTAAATTGCTGCAGTTCAGCTAAATGTGTTGCTTTTCTGACATGGACTTGTTTCTTCAGCATTGTCCACACCTTTAAGTCAGGACTTTGGGAATGCCATTCTAAAACCTTCATTCTAGCCTGATTTAGCCATTCCTTTACCACTTTTGAGGTGTGTTTGGGGTCATTGTCCTGTTGGAACACCCAACTGCGCCCAAGACCCAACCTCCGGACTGATGATTTTAGCTTGTCCTGAACAATTTGGAGCTAATCCTCCTTTTTCATTGTCCCATTTAAAGCAGCAGTTCCAGTGGCAGCAAAACAGGCCCAGAGCATAATACTACCACCACCATGCTTTAGGGTTAGGGTTGAAAAACCCTAACCCTATGACCACCAATGACGGACATCACAGCCGTGTTCATCTTTGCGAACAACGATTTATTTTGCAATAAGTTGTGCTTTTCAGCCATGCTCAAGTTTCCCTCGCTCGTTCTCCACCATCAACAACCTCCTCTCCTTCCCGTAACATATATTATTACCATGTACTGTACGTTGGGACAACATATATTATTACCATGTACTGTACGTTGGGACAACATATATTATTACCATGTACTGTACGTTGGGACAACATATATTATTACCGTGTACTGTACGTTGGGACAACATATATTATTACCGTGTACTGTACGTTGGGAAAACATATATTATTACCGTGTACTGTACGTTGGGACAACATATATTATTACCGTGTACTGTACGTTGGGACAACATATATTATTACCATGTACTGTATGTTGGGACAACATTTATTATTACCATGTACTGTACGTTGGGACAACATATATTATTACCGTGTACTGTACGTTGGGACAACATATATTATTACCGTGTACTGTACGTTGGGACAACATATATTATTACCATGTACTGTACGTTGGGACAACATATTATTACCGTGTACTGTATGTTGGGACAACATATATTATTACCGTGTACTGTACGTTGGGACAACATATATTATTACCATGTACTGTACGTTGGGACAACATATATTATTACCATGTACTGTACGTTGGGACAACATATTATTACAGTGTACTGTATGTTGGGACAACATATATTATTACCGTGTACTGTACGTTGGGACAACATATATTATTACCGTGTACTGTATGTTGGGACAACATATATTATTACCGTGTACTGTACGTTGGGACAACATATATTATTACCATGTACTGTACGTTGGGACAACATATATTATTACCACCACTGACCAAGGAAAGCGCTGAGCCAGAAAATTGGAATTTCTCATCACGCTGAGTTATTGTGAGCAGTTGTTTTGTTGGGGGTGACCTTGACAAGTCAATGAGGGCACCAAACACCAGTTGAGTACACTTTGAATAGCGTGTTTGGCAAAGAAGAATCACGTCTATCCTGGTGTCTGTGGATCTGCACCCAGGTCTTCTTGTCTCAGTGGGATTATGGTCTTAATGACATGTGGACAGAAACCTGTACAGTGGATTATTAATGAGGAGGCGTTGAGTGGAGGGGGTAATAAACCAGGTGCGTCTGAGGGTAATAAGCCAGGTGCGTCTGAGGGTAATAAACCAGGTGCGTCTGAGGGTATTAGTGAACGCCGAAGCTGCCAAAAACATGGAAAGAAAAATGAACCCCTCAGAGCGTTTCATTCTCTTGTTTGCCTTTTTTGTGTTGCTAAAACAAACACAGTCGTAGTGTCGTACCAACGCCAACTGAGAAGTGACAGTACATTCATACCTGGATGTGTCAGTACGGCCCACAGGTGCACCAATTAGCTACCTGGACAAGGTTGAAGAGTGACCACAAGAGTAGCTGCTATGGTCAAGCGGACTGAGACCCATCTCTGAAGTGGTCTTGCTTTGCTTGTTTGGTGCACTTTAAAGGCCTACTGAAAGCCACTACTAGCGACCACGCAGTCTGATAGTTTATATATCAATGATGAAATCTTAACATCGCAACACATGCCAATACGGCCGGGTTAACTTATAAAGTGACATTTTAAATTTCCCGCCCCACTTCCGCTTGAAAACGTCTCGGTATGATGACGTATGCGCGTGACATAGCCAGTTTAACAGAGGTATGGCTCCCCCATTGAAGCCAATATGAATTAGCTCTGTTTTCATGTCATTATTCCACAGTATTCTGGACATCTGTGTTGGTGAATCTGTTGCAATTTGTTCATTGCATTACGGAGAAAGAAGCTGAGCAAGCAAAGAAGAAAGTTGTCGGTGCGAAGCGTCTATTTTGCGAGGGAAGTCAGCAACACGTACACAGTCGGTGTTTCATTGTTTACATTCCCGAAAGATGCAGTCAAGATCGAAGAACTCGGACAACAGAGACTCTAACCAGGAGGACTTTGATTTGGATACACATACGCGATACCGTGAGTACACAGCTGCGCTTCCAAACATTTGATCGCTTGCTATAACTAGCTCGAGCTAGTAGCTTGGAGCTAGGAGCTAGCATAGGAGCTAGGAGCTAGCATAACAAACACCTAGGTGTTTGTTATGTGGGATTAAATATAAGCCTGGTTGTGTTGTGGCTAATAGAGTATATATATGTCTTGTGTTTATTTACTGTTGTAGTCATTCCCAGCTGAATATCAGGTCACCCCCGGCTCTCACAGCATCTTCCCTATCTGAATCGCTTCCACTCCCCACTAGTCCTTCACTTGCATTTTCCTCATCCACAAATCTTTCATCCTCGCTCAAATTAATGGGGAAATTGTCGCTTTCTCGGTCCGAATCTCTCTCACTTCATGCAGGCCATCATTGTAAACAATAGGGAACTTTGTATATGTTCAACTGACTACGTCACGCTACTTCCGGTAGGGGCAAGCCTTTTTTTTTTATCAGATACCAAAAGTTGCGATCTTTATCGTCGTTGTTCTATACTAAATCCTTTCAGCAAAAATATGGCAATATCGCGAAATGATCAAGTATGACACATAGAATAGATCGGCTATCTCCGTTTAAATTTAAAAAAATCATTTCAGTAGGCATTTAAGTTTAGGTGACTCGGGCAGCAGCTATCCATTATTTTAGTATATATTTTTATATGATTTAATTGAGTTATCACAATAAAACACTTAATAGCCTCAAAGCGTGTTTTCGGGAAAAACGGTTAAAGATTTTTCTTTTTACAAATGCGCCTAAAATAAAAATTGCACTTTTACTAAAGGACAATTGCTAAAAATGACTTATACAAAACAACAGTGTAATCTTAAACCAGCTAATAGTACATCAACAAATAGAAGTTTTAGTTGGAGTTGAAGTTGGTGTGTGTGTGTGTGTGTGTGTGTGTGTGTGTGTGTGTGTGTGTGTGTGTGTGTGTGTGTGTGTGTGTTAGTTACCCACTGAAAGCCAGGTCTATTTCACCCTCATGTTGGATGAACAAATAGTCTGCTATTCACCCTCATGTTGGATGTACAAATAGTCTGCTATTCACCCTCATGTTGGATGAACAAATAGTCTGCTATTCACCCTCATGTTGGATGAACAAATAGTCTGCTATTCACCCTCATGTTGCATGTACAAATAGTCTGCTATTCACCCTCATGTTGGATGAACAAATAGTCTGCTATTCACCCTCATGTTGGATGAACAAATAGTCTGCTATTCACCCTCATGTTGCATGTACAAATAATCTGCTATTCACCCTCATGTTGGATGAACAAATAGTCTGCTATTCACCCTCATGTTGGATGTACAAATAGTCTGCTATTCACCCTCATGTTGGATGAACAAATAGTCTGCTATTCACCATCATGTTGGATGAACAAATAGTCTGCTATTCACCCTCATGTTGGATGAACAAATAGTCTGCTATTCACCCTCATGTTGCATGTACAAATAGTCTGCTATTCACCCTCATGTTGGATGTACAAATAGTCTGCTATTCACCCTCATGTTGCATGTACAAATAGTCTGCTATTCACCCTCATGTTGGATGAACAAATAGTCTGCTATTCACCCTCATGTTGGATGAACAAATAGTCTGCTATTCACCCTCATGTTGCATGTACAAATAATCTGCTATTCACCCTCATGTTGGATGAACAAATAGTCTGCTATTCACCCTCATGTTGGATGTACAAATAGTCTGCTATTCACCCTCATGTTGGATGAACAAATAGTCTGCTATTCACCATCATGTTGGATGAACAAATAGTCTGCTATTCACCCTCATGTTGGATGAACAAATAGTCTGCTATTCACCCTCATGTTGGATGTACAAATAGTCTGCTATTCACCCTCATGTTGGATGTACAAATAGTCTGCTATTCACCCTCATGTTGGATGTACAAATAGTCTGCTATTCACCCTCATGTTGGATGAACAAATAGTCTGCTATTCACCGTCATGTTGGATGAACAAATAGTCTGCTATTCACCCTCATGTTGGATGTACAAATAGTCTGCTATTCACCCTCATGTTGGATGTACAAATAGTCTGCTATTCACCCTCATGTTGGATGAACAAATAGTCTTCTATTCACCCTCATGTTGGATGAACAAATAGTCTGCTATTCACCCTCATGTTGGATGAAAAAATAGTCTGCTATTCACCCTCATGTTGGATGAACAAATAGTCTGCTATTCACCCTCATGTTGGATGAACAAATAGTCTGCTATTCACCCTCATGTTGCATGTACAAATAGTCTGCTATTCACCCTCATGTTGGATGAACAAATAGTCTGCTATTCACCCTCATGTTGGATGAACAAATAGTCTGCTATTCACCCTCATGTTGGATGAACAAATAGTCTGCTATTCACCCTCATGTTGGATGTACAAATAGTCTGCTATTCACCCTCATGTTGGATGTACAAATAGTCTGCTATTCACCCTCATGTTGGATGAACAAATAGTCTGCTATTCACCGTCATGTTGGATGAACAAATAGTCTGCTATTCACCCTCATGTTGGATGAACAAATAGTCTGCTATTCACCCTCATGTTGGATGAACAAATAGTCTGCTATTCACCCTCATGTTGGATGTACAAATAGTCTGCTATTCACCCTCATGTTGGATGAACAAATAGTCTGCTATTCACCCTCATGTTGGATGAACAAATAGTCTGTTATTCACCCTCATGTTGGATGAACAAATAGTCTGCTATTCACCCTCATGTTGGATGAACAAATAGTCTGCTATTCACCCTCATGTTGCATGTACAAATAGTCTGCTATTCACCCTCATGTTGGATGAACAAATAGTCTGCTATTCACCCTCATGTTGGATGAAAAAATAGTCTGCTATTCACCCTCATGTTGGATGAACAAATAGTCTGCTATTCACCCTCATGTTGCATGTACAAATAGTCTGCTATTCACCCTCATGTTGGATGAACAAATAGTCTGCTATTCACCCTCATGTTGGATGAACCAATAGTCTGCTATTCACCCTCATGTTGGATGAACAAATAGTCTGCTATTCACCCTCATGTTGGATGTACAAATAGTCTGCTATTCACCCTCATGTTGGATGTACAAATAGTCTGCTATTCACCCTCATGTTGGATGAACAAATAGTCTGCTATTCACCGTCATGTTGGATGAACAAATAGTCTGCTATTCACCCTCATGTTGGATGAACAAATAGTCTGCTATTCACCCTCATGTTGGATGAACAAATAGTCTGCTATTCACCCTCATGTTGGATGTACAAATAGTCTGCTATTCACCCTCATGTTGGATGAACAAATAGTCTGCTATTCACCCTCATGTTGGATGAACAAATAGTCTGCTATTCACCCTCATGTTGGATGAACAAATAGTCTGCTATTCACCCTCATGTTGGATGAACAAATAGTCTGCTATTCACCCTCATGTTGCATGTACAAATAGTCTGCTATTCACCCTCATGTTGGATGAACAAATAGTCTGCTATTCACCCTCATGTTGGATGAAAAAATAGTCTGCTATTCACCCTCATGTTGGATGAACAAATAGTCTGCTATTCACCCTCATGTTGCATGTACAAATAGTCTGCTATTCACCCTCATGTTGGATGAACAAATAGTCTGCTATTCACCCTCATGTTGGATGAACAAATAGTCTGCTATTCACCCTCATGTTGGATGTACAAATAGTCTGCTATTCACCCTCATGTTGGATGTACAAATAGTCTGCTATTCACCCTCATGTTGGATGAACAAATAGTCTGCTATTCACCGTCATGTTGGATGAACAAATAGTCTGCTATTCACCCTCATGTTGGATGTACAAATAGTCTGCTATTCACCCTCATGTTGGATGTACAAATAGTCTGCTATTCACCCTCATGTTGGATGTACAAATAGTCTGCTATTCACCCTCATGTTGGATGAACAAATAGTCTGCTATTCACTGTCATGTTGGATGAACAAATAGTCTGCTATTCACCCTCATGTTGGATGTACAAATAGTCTGCTATTCACCCTCATGTTGGATGAACAAATAGTCTGCTATTCACCCTCATGTTGGATGAACAAATAGTCTGCTATTCACCCTCATGTTGGATATACAAATAGTCTGCTATTCACCCTCATGTTGGATGTACAAATAGTCTGCTATTCACCCTCATGTTGGATGAACAAATAGTCTGCTATTCACCCTCATGTTGGATGTACAAATAGTCTGCTATTCACCCTCATGTTGGATGAACAAATAGTCTGCTATTCACCCTCATGTTGGATGAACAAATAGTCTGCTATTCACCCTCATGTTGGATGTACAAATAGTCTGCTATTCACCCTCATGTTGGATGAACAAATAGTCTGCTATTCACCCTCATGTGTGTCCTCCTCCTTGATGAAGAGGTGGTGCAACATGAGACATGAGTGGTGCAACATGAGTGTCAGATGCAGGTGGATGTGGTGGAGCAGTGTGCTCTCTCTCTGCATGACGTCAGAATGTGTGCTGTAATACTGCCTTTAGGCCAGCAGATGGCAGCAGAGGTCCAGTGTGGACACTGCCTGGAAGACCCTGCAGAACAACAATAAACCAATTCACTTTTCACCCTCAGGCCACACAGAGCATCCCATGATGGAATGAATGAATGAATGAAGACCCTGCATAACAACAATAAACCAATTCACTTTTCACCCTCAGGCCACACAAAGCATCCCATGATGGAATGAATGAATGAATGAAGACCCTGCATAACAACAATAAACCAATTCACTTTTCACCCTCAGGCCACACAAAGCATACCATGATGGAATGAATGAATGAATGAATGAAGACCCTGCATAACAACAATAAACCATTCACTTTTCACCCTCAGGCCACACAGAGCATCCCATGATGGAATGAATGAATGAATGAAGGCCCTGCATAACAACAATAAACCAATTCACTTTTCACCCTCAGGCCACACAAAGCATACCATGATGGAATGAATGAATGAATGAAGACCCTGCATAACAACAATAAACCGATTCACTTTTCACCCTCAGGCCACACAAAGCATACCATGATGGAATGAATGAATGAATGAAGACCCTGCATAACAACAATAAACCAATTCACTTTTCACCCTCAGGCCACACAAATCATACCACGATGGAATGAATGAATGAATGAAGACCCTGCATAACAACAATAAACCAATTCACTTTTCACCCTCAGGCCACACAAAGCATA